>NW_004444083.1:1906992-1968788 GCF_000243295.1 Trichechus manatus latirostris | reverse complement strand
ACCTTTTGATTAGCAACTGAACTCTTAACCACTGTGCCACCAGGGCTCCAAGGAAGAGCCTAGAATCATAAATTCATTGTGAAGAAATAAGGAAAATGGGGTCGATGGGAAATGATGAAGAATTTCGGTATGACTAATTGGATATCACACTATAGGAAATTTCAAATAGCTAATGGTGCAGAGGTTAAGAGCTAACCAAAATGTTGGCAGTTTGAATCCACCAGCTGCTCCTTGGAAGCCCTATGGGCCCAGTTCTACTGTGTCCTACAGGGTCTCTATGAATCAGAATCGACTCTACAGCAATAGGTTTGGTTTTGGAATACTTAGAAGAATTCCCTGTGGTTGAATTTAAATAGTTGGAAAAAGGAGTGATAATCATAAAGCTTTTAAGTCATCCAACACTTTGCTACTCAAAGTTTGGCCACAGATGAGCAGTATCGGTATCACCAGGGAGCTTGTTGTTGTTGTTGTCAGCTGCCATTGAATTGCCCCCTGACTCTGGCAACCCCCTGCCCAACAGAATGAAACACTACCCAGGCCTGTGCCACCCCCGTGATCGGTTACGGGTCAGACCATTGTGACCTATAGGGTTTTCATTGGCTGATTTTCAGAAGTAGATCGCCAGATACCCAGAATCTAAGATTTCTCTCTAAAGCTGCTCAATCAGAATTTGTATTTTAACAATAAACCCAGGTGATCAATATGCCAGTTAAAGTTCAAGAAATACTCTTCTAACACATATTGAATTGAATATGCATTCACACTTGCTCTTGGGACTTTGTACATGATGTTAATTTTTCTAGGAACACTCTTCTCAGTCACCTCCTACGTCCTGGTTGATTTCTACCCTATTATTGAGTCACCATTTATAAATCACAATTTAATCCATAACAGGCCACTGCTCGTTTCCCCACTGCTTTCAACACACACACACACACACACACACACACACACACACACAGACTGTGTGTTTTCTCCTTTCTTTTACGCCAATCCCAGTTTAAGAAGTATGATGGACGCTTTTCTTGCGTATCCCAATAGCGTCCCCAACCATGTCCATCTGTTAAAACACTCATCCATATGGCATGTAATTGTGTAATATTGGTCTGTCTCCTCCTTTAGACTATAGGTTCTGGACGGTCAGGGACGTTTTAGAACCTAAGACAGTACGAGGTAGCGGTAGATGCTCAGCAAATATTTTTCAAAACTGTTCTTCTGGTTCTGGGCTTCCTGGTTGACCTAAAAGATCAGGCACCAACAAGTATTTGAATTCAATGTTAAACGTGCCGCAGTGGTAACAGATGGTGGGATAAGCCACATCTGAGAAGATAATTTAAAGAATTTCCCAGGATAGTTCTAGGGAAAAGAGATTCTGCTGCTATTGTTGCGAAAATGTCAAGTAAACACAGTGTCAAGTTAACAATCTGAACAGATTCTAAAAGATAAGATTTGCTTTTCTTCCTACTTAAAGAAAGCCTTCCCTAAAATGCAATAATTACACTTTGATTGCCCCAATCCTATTAAGGATATCTACTCTTGAGCTTTATACTAAATCCTTTAATCTCAACACTGGGGGAAAAAAAAAATTCAGCTCTATCAGAAGAGGTATCAAGCAAGGAATTGAGATGCTCTCATTAAAATCAACTTAATAATACACCACAAGCAAGAATTTAAAAGATTTTAAAAATATGACTTCACGTGGCTCAGAAGAAGTGTTTGCTCAAGGAAATGTCCTAAGTTTACCCTCATCCAAAGGGATTAACTTGTCATAAACTCATTGCTGTCGAGTCGGTTTCAACTCATAGCCACCCTATAGGGCAGAGTAGAGCTGCCCCATAGGATTTCTAAGACTGAAAATCTTTACTGCCACATCTTTCTTCTGCAGAGCGGCTGGCGGGTTTGAACCGCCGACCTTTCCGTTCGCAGCCCAGCACTTACACTGTACCACCAGAGCTCCTCTTAACCTCTCACAGTTGTAGTTACAATTCTGTGGAGTGTTAGCTTCTGCCTCCTTCATCTTCTGACCAATCTGTGCGCTCTCCTCTCTGGTTTCTTCTCCTAGGTAGGGAGTTTCCATAGTTTTGTTTTCTTTTGTTTTTTTCCATTCATATTAATACTTTCCTTTTGTAGGTTGCAGACATCAGACCATGATTTTCCTATCATGCCATCCACCGAATACATCCCCAGCCCTTCATGGGCTGAAAGAGCTGCAACTCGTTGAACCCGTTATGGTCGAGTTGATTCCGACTCATAACAACCCTGCAGGACAGAGCAGAACTGCCCTATAGAGTTTCCAAGGAGCAGCTGGTGGATTTGAACTGTTGACCTTTCTGGTTAACAGTGGAGCTCTTAACCACTGTGCCAGCAGCGCTCTGAAAGCCCTGTAAAGTCCTCGTTAATTCCATAGGATTTGAGTAAATGTAAGACAAGAAACAACTATGCAAACATTAAAAAAAAAAATTAAAAACTATCCTTCTGTTTTAATGTTTAAAGGCTGTCCAGTAACTATAGAGTGGAGAATTCTGGACTTGCAGATTTCCTGGGCCAGTATGAAAACAATAACAAGAGCAACATCAATAACATTCTAAAGTGGCCAACCTTTTATTTTCCAATATAAAGATATTAAAAAAAGAAAACACAACAAAAAAGCCTCACTACCTCGGCTCTCACCTTCGTTCTTAAAAGACAAGGTATTGTAACAATGTAACAACAATTATGATATATAAGAATGAAGGCTACTCATTTTTAAGAAAAGATACATGGCAAAATTTCACTATCATTTTTTCCCTAAGATCTATGAAAATGCTGTTGCAGACCTAAGTGTGGGAACTGTTGGCAGACTGTTATGAGATAGTGTTAAATGACAATACAGAGAATGTAAATAGGTCATTCACTATTATGCATAAATGACTCATTCTTAGCAGAAAGAATGGCATCAAATTAGCTACTCTCTAATTCAATCTCAATTATCTAAAAACAAAACCAAAAAAAAACTCCCAAAGAATAGAAGATATGATTATAGCATTGTTACTTAATTTGGGATATAATTTGTAAACACCAATGGTTGGCAAATTGCCTATTTCCAGTACTAGCTGTGCTGAAATAGTTTATTCTGAAAAAATTATATTGAGCAGTGTTCAAGTCAGACTTTTTCTTCGAGGCAGCTCTGAAATCTATCAGCTATGTCTACTGAAACATGAAACCTCATCATAAATAGATGCCATGCAAAAATAACTGAATTGCAATATAAAAGGCAATTGAATAGTACGCTTCTTAATATAAGGAAAGGGCTGTACTGTAAATGGAGTGTTATTGGTGGTAATATACATAATATAAAATAATATTTATTGAACGATCGTCTGTATGGCAGATGCTGTGCTTTGCAAATTCATACATTATCTCTCAGTAAGGTGGTAAAAGCAGGTAATAGTCTCAGCGATCAGGGGTTCATTAGCTTTGCACATTAAAAAGATGTTTCACAGTCTCAGGCTTCACCAAGAGCCAAAAAGTGATTTCGAAAATATAACCCCTTGTTCAAAAAAGGGATCAAGCAAGAGAGTGTGATGGCTTAGTTAGCCTTTGGTTTTCCTTTTGTTACGAAGGACTGTGGAGAAGTTTTAGCAAATACATGCCCTGTAAGGGCTGCGTGCAAGACATTATTTTAATGTAAGGCAGAGAGTGTACATCATTGTTGCTAAGTTAATTTGGCATGAATATGCATTTGTACGTGAATACCACTGGATACTTACTACAGAAAGATTTATCCCTGGAGTACATTATTTACTTTAAAAAAAAAAATTAGGTGTATAGTTGTTTGGATGATCAGAACACATTATGTATGTCCCTGCATAGAGACTTTAGTTCAGATAAATACAGGATGTATGTTACAGTAACCATCCCAACTCTCAACTATTTCTTCTACCCCCAGGGAGGCCTGCCCCACCTCATGCTGAGCAAGGGAAAGAGCAGCCCCACGTAAGTCTGTTATGCAATCTTCTCTGTATTACTGCTAACAAAAATGGCAACCACTGAATATATAGCAGGTGCTTAGCACTCTACTAAATGGTGTACGTAGTTATTTCCATATTATAGATGAGGATATTGAGGATTAGGGAGGCTTAGCATATAACTCAAGGTTATAGAGCTGATAAATAACAGACTTGAGAGTTGACCTGCTGTTCATCACACTATATACCGTGTTGTCTTATTCATCTAGTGCTGCTATAACAAAGAGAAATTTATTTTCTCACAGGCTAGTAGGCTAGAAGTCCAAATTTTAGGCATCATCTCCAGAGGAAGGCTTTCTCTGTCAGCTCTGGAGGAAGGTCCTTGTGGTCAATCTTCCCCTGGACTAGGAGCTTCTCTGCGCAGGAACCTCAGGACCAAAGGACGCGCTCTGCTCCCAGCACTGATTTCTTGGTGGTATGAGGTCCCCAACTCTCTGCTTGCTTCCCTTTTACCTCTTGTAAGATAAAAGGTGGTGCAGGCCACATGCCAAGGAAACTCCTTTTACACTGGATCAGGGATGTGACCTTAGTAAGCGTGTTACAATCCCACCCTAATCCTCTTTAACACAAAATTACAACCACAAAATGGAGGACAACCACACAATACTAGGAATCATGGCCTAGCCAAATTGAAGCACACATTTTTGGGGGGACATAATTCAATCCATGACATGTGTTATATTCCACTGTGACTGCTGATGTCTCTTATAACTCTTTGCTTCAGGACCATGACATCCAAATGAGTTCAAATGTAGCCAACTCCCAGTGCCTTGGCATTTGAGAAATCTAGGCTCAAGTTTTGGCTCCACACCTTATGGTTGAATGAAATTGGACAAGTTATTCAAGCCTCTCTAAACCTTCATTTTCTCATCTGTAAAATGCAGATGCTGATGAAGCTTTGTGATGGGACTGTTGTGATAGTTAAATGGGATACTTTATGTAAAACAGTCACATAGTTCTTGGCACAGCGTAGGCACTCAATGTTACATGAAGAAATGAAATCACATTAAGCTTTGTAAATTTATTTACTCTTAATGGTTTCATTGTGAATTTTTCTGAGATTAAATTAAATATATGATATACAGCCATTTTCAACAAATACAAATATTTATTAGTGCGACATTTATCCTTTTGGTTCTCAGTCCTGGGTTTCCAAAGTACACACAAGAAAGATCCCCGTACTTACGCTGACTCTTTTGACTATCATCATCAGGGGTAAATT
This sequence comes from Trichechus manatus latirostris, assembly GCF_000243295.1. Taxonomy (NCBI): domain Eukaryota; kingdom Metazoa; phylum Chordata; class Mammalia; order Sirenia; family Trichechidae; genus Trichechus; species Trichechus manatus. The sequence goes on along the minus strand of NW_004444083.1, from coordinate 1,963,559 downwards.
ATCCAATAGGCAAGGTAAGCACGGGCTTACTTGTGTTTACTCACTGATCGGTAGTGAACAATTTCATATAGGTTTCACCACACCACATTAAAGTGAACCCGTGTGAAAATGTTCACTACCGATTAATAAGTAAGCACAGGTAAACTGTGCTTACCTGTGCTTACTGAGTCATTTGCCCTTGTCAGGGATTGTAAATGTGAAAAGAGGCTTTGATTCTGTAGGAAAGCACTGTGGGGTTGGGAGAGAGACAGAGGCCAGCCATGCCTCAAAGCAGAATCTTTGATGTGATGAAAAAATGTGAAATTGTTCACTACAGATTAGTAAGTAAGCACAAGTAAGCCCATGCTTGCCTTGCTTGTTGGATAATCTGCCCCTGATCATCATGAGGTTGTAAATGAAGAACAACAAAGACTTTTTTTAAACCTCAAGACAGCCATAGTTAGTCTAAAACTGTACAAAAATGTGGCCTGTTCAGGCACAACATCTTTTATTTATTAATGCAGGAAAATATCCAGATAATTGAAGCAAAGCCCCAAAGCTTACAAAAAACAGTCTGATATTAGTGAAAATCTGAATTAAAAAGTATTTCTAAAGGAAAGTAGTGGAATTGCTAAGATGCTACTTTAATTGACAAAAATTTAATAAGGCTACTTTAATAAATACATGAGACTGGTCTAAGGTAGTTTTTATATGTTTACTCTTGTTTCTGTTCGCTGTCTCAATTTGCTGGGCAAACCCTTTCTGCCAAGTGATAGTGAGTTCCACGGAATCTCTGCTTCAGTTACCATAAGCCCACATCTTGGTGCTGAATTCAGGAAATGTTACTGGAGGGAAGAAAGAGATGGGGGCCTGACCTCAATCAGGAATGTTGGCCATTTACATTTACAGGTTTTGGCAGTTCTATGAAAATGGTAGGATGATGTGAAGGTAACAGAGGAAACAAAAGAAGTGTAGGTGCGTGTGAAGAATGTGGGTATGAGTCATTCTAATTTGTCTAGTGATTTTTGTGCAGAGTGTAGATTTTAATAAATTTTGTTGAATGCATCAGTGAATGAGTGAATTTTGTACATCTTTTAACTTAGGAAAACTGATAGATGGTTGTTTTTTTGATCAAAATCGTATGTAATATTTTACATGTTGCTTCTAGGAGTATAGATTTTATGGCTTTTCTGAAAAGCAATCTGGCCATACTTTTCAAGACTCATTCATACCTGTTACCCAGCAATGTCTTGACAGGTATCTCTTCTAGAGGAGAGACTTATGTATCCAGATGTTCAATTCAATATTGTTAAAAATAAGGAAACAACTTGGAATTAAACAATATATTCACCAATAGGTGCATTGATGGAACTGGTGTGCAGACACTAAGATGCTTCGCGTCTCCAAAAACAGGACGTGAGGAAAGGTTCCAATGTTAAATGAACTCAGTCAGATACACATTGCCAAACTCCATTACCACTGACAAAGGTGGCATCCTTTGAACATATAAGATTGATCAGGTCATTTCTGTGCATAAAATCTTTCAGTCGAGGTACTACAGGGCCCTACGTGCTTGGACTCCTGCTACATCTCTGATCTTGTCTCTTCTGCACTCGCCTTCTCTCACTCTACTCCGTCCACACTGGCCTCCTTGCTATTCCTTGACTGGCCAGGTACACGCTGCCTTAGGGTCTTCACCTGTTCCCTCTGCGTAGGATCCTCTTATGGAAGAGCTGCACACCTCACTTCATCACCTCCTTCAGGTCTCCTTCAGATGCTCTCTTCTCACTGAAGTCTCCCCTGGCTGTGCTATTTACCATGCTATCCATGCCTCCCTACCCCTGCCTCCCAATCTCTCGAACCTGCTCTCAGTATCATTTTCCAAGATACTGTAACATACCCTGTTACCCATTGCCTTCGAGTCAATTCCGACTCATAGCAACCCTATAGGACACGGTAGAACTTCCCCATAGAGTTTCCAAGTAGCTGCTGTTGGATTTGAACTGCCGACCTTTTGGTTAGCAGCTGAATGCTTAACCACTGTGCCACCAGGGATCCAGTATAACCTGCTAAGATTGTATTTGTTTACTGAGTTTGTTATTTACTATGCGTCAATGACTAACACCCACCTCCACCCCTAGTTATAAGCTCCATGAATGCAGGAATCTTTGTTGGCTTTTTCATGATGTATCCAAGAATAATGCTTGGCATATAGTAGGAGCTGAGTAAATGTTTGCTGAATCAATGAATTAATCAAAACATAAATACATACATAATTTACAATGCACAAATAATATATAAAAATGTCAACAGCAATTACCTCTGAGTAATGGGATTATTTGTGATATTAATTTCTACTTCGTGTCTATATTTTCTCAATTTTCTACATTGAGCATGTATTATTTTGGGATCAGAAAAATGGTCTTTATTTTTAAAGGTGTGATATCAAGATCTTTGTATTGGAAATCTAGTGCTTACAGACACATTTGGAAATGCAAAAGTCTAGTACAATTACAGTTCTAAGGAATTTTCCTGAATGTTAAATAACTTTATCCTTTCAAATCAAATAAAATTTATAATCTTAACCAACAGGTTACTGCTTTCGTGATGAGTTCTCGTAGGTCCCACCAAAAAAACCAAACCCATTGCTGTTGAGTCGATTCCAACTCATAGCGACCTTATAGGACAGAGTAGAACTGCTCCATAGGGTTTCCAAGGAGCTGCTGGTGGGTTCGAACTGACCTTTTGGTTAGCAGCTGTAGCTCACTGTAGCTCCTAACCTCTACGCAACCAGGGCTCCCGGCCCCAACAAAGGTAACGCATAATTCAGTTGCCACAGCGAAAGTAGACTGATGTGACTGGTGGAAATGGCAAAACCAACAAAGCCACAAATCTTGCCTTAAACCAAGGGCAAGTTCCCATGGCAAAAGCATTAATACTGCTTGAGAGGACTCCTTTATCACAGATAGCTGTCTATGAGTATCTTGCTTCCATAGTATCTCTGGGGAATGAGGCTGTTGAAGGATTTCATAGTGGTCTATGTGGACAACTGGGAATAAAATTAAACTTGGACAATCTTATTGAGTGCTTCACCCAATATTGGATAGTGAGACTTTACTGAGATCAGTGAAGCAGAAGCTCTTGAAGGCAACTGGATGGAGTTTCCGGCACAGTTTAAAACTTCACCATCATCCCATCATAAATCAAGGTCTTCTTCAAAGAAGTATCTTTTGATGGGTAAGGGAGGCCGATGCTAATGAATTTATTTTTCTTAAACTGCCTTAATAGACTCAAGAATTCTATTGAGCTCTTTGTAGGTACGTTAGAGTAATTTCTAAATATCCAAAGCCCATAGGAAGCTTTCCAAGAAGAGTCAACAACACTCAGTAAGTTGGAATGGGGTTGAAGACTAATCGTTAAAAAGGGTGGGGAGATTTAGCCTTGCCCATTGATTCCTGCCACCAAACATTCTGGCAGGCATATCGGAATTTAATCAATGGCCCCTCTAAAGGTACCTGGAGTTCCTATTTTTACAACTGTATTCTCTCGTAGTTCAACTAACTTCATTCCCTTGTCATGAATACATTTTATCACTTTAAAAGGTATAGATGCAAATGTCAACATATCATAAATAAAAAGAGAGTAAACTTACTATAGAGGTAGTTTTACATCAAGGGCTTTTGGCAATGAGAATATAAATGGAACTCACAAACTGGGACCCATAAACTGGCCTGGCCAACATTAAAATATTTTTAATTAGTTGTCAACACTGGAAATCTGGGTAAATGAAGCCAAAAAAAAAAAGAGTCTGGATTTTTGTCTTCTCTTTAATAATTGGTAAACCAGGCTACACCAGGCAGTGTCTGATGAATTTGGGGCCCTTTAGATTCAGCGTCTGTCTGAGTCTGCCGCTCTCTTGTTTTCATTCCAAGTATTGCCCTGCAAGGAGCTGATTTGGGGAGTCCTGGATAACACATTTCCCAGATGTATTTTCTTGCCCCAGATTTTCTTCTTCTGGAGTTTTAGAATTGTATAACCATGTCGTGAGTTATTTTTGCTCTTAGCTTTATTTATTATTTTAATTTTCATTGCATTTGAAGAAAAGCACTTTAAAATGTGATTGTATTAGGGTTTAGAGCAGGGCTTTTCTGCTGCCGAGGGTTTCATAGGTTATCTAGCAAGCTACATACACAAGTAACAAAGAATTGGACTTTTTTTTTTTTTTTTTTGGTCTTGGAGACACTGTCTGTAGAAATCACAATTCAGTAAAAGTATCTTTATCTCTCAATGGTAGTATTTGCCAACCTCCATTTTAAGGCATGTCTGTATTGCATATCGAAAGAAGAGGGGTTTTGCAATGTAGCTGAGGTGGAATTAAACATAGCCAGGTTTTCCTTCCAAATTTGTTTTTTCATTCTTGAGGTGAAAAAGAATATCTGATTCATGATTGAACCCCATAGATACCTAGCACAACGTCAGCCACTTAACCAGTGCTTAGTAAATGTGGGAAAGGTCCATGAACTGCACCACTCTAGAAGTCTTAGTGATTTTTGTATAATTCGGTCAGATAATCACAAAGATGACCTTTTAATTCTAACTCTATGCTTTTCTCTGTGAGTCTGCAGTTCAGAGAAACAAGTGTTAGCGACAGTCTCAGACAGACAGAAACGATCCTCATAAACCATGAGTGGAATGTCCATATGGTTTTGGTTTTTCTTCCAGACAAAACTCATGTAAATGATAATTGCATTATTTGAAACCAGTAGAATGAATGAAGCAATGTTGAACGTCTATATATTCAACAAGTATGCCCCCATGAGAAGACTAGTAGTTAATATGTCATATTTTTTGTAAAACTTCCATGCATATGGTATAATAAAAATATTACCGTGTGCTGGAAGTCAGAAGACTTGAATTAGGTCAAGTTCTGTGAGTTTCACTAGTTTGACCTTGGGAAAGTTACTTAATTTCCCCAAGCCTCAGTTTTCTCATCTGTTAAATGAACCAATACTATTTACAAGCTTCCATGTTGTAGTCACTGAAGGTAAATAATCTCAGTTAATAGTAATTGGTACAGTGTATTAAACACTTACTCTATCTTAGTCACTGTGAAAGTCCCTTTACATTTATCACTACGAAGTCTTACAGTATCACAGTAGGGTAGGTATGATGTTAGCCTATTATAGTCAGAAGAAAAGGAAGTCCTGGTGGCACAGTTAAGCACTCAGCTACTAATTGAAAGGTTGGTGGTTTGAACACACCCAGAGGCACCTTGGCAGACAGGCCTGGTGATCTGCTTTCCAAAGGTCACAGCCTTGAAAATCCTATGGAGCAGTTCTACTCTACACACACAGGGTCGCCGTGAGTCAGAATTGACTCAGTGGCAACTAACAGCGACCACATTAATAAGACAACTGAGGCTGAGAGGTTTGGAATGCCCTCACGGGTACACACTAATTAAGTAGCTTAATTTGTGACCCAAGCCTAGATTAACCTGACTGGAGTCTGTCCTCTGTCCTGGATGCCTGGATGCCATTCTTTCCTCACGCAGTACAACTTGCTTTTGTCAGATGTTAACCTCTTAAAAATTATTTATTTATTTGTATTGTGGTAAGCATATATATAAAAAACATTGCCATTTCCACATTCGTCACATGTACAGCTCAGTGACATTAACTTCTGTTCATCATATTATTCAACCATCACCCTTAACTTTTGTAAGAATCGTTTTTCTTTAGGATGCTCCCATTTTACTGCGACGCTGGTGCCCAGAGAGGAGCAGTGCAGACAAGGGGTGGGGGTTAGCCTGAGGCAGCGTCTCTGGCTGCCCTGGTGGGATAGCTGTTGCAGTTGAGAGAAGGAGGTGCTCAAGTCACTGACGAGCATCATCGAAGGCAGGGCCGGGCCTACGAGTCCCTGAAGGTGGGCTAGACCACCATTCTCCTTTGTGATTTGAGAGATGAGGAACACTATGCCTAAATAAACATTTCTGCCACCAGCCTAATCTTGAAGCTGAAATCACTACTAATGCCTTAGAATCATTCAAGCTAAAAGCGGGTAGTAGGACCCTGAAGGGATGGGCATAAACCGAAACCAAACCCGTTGCCATTAAGTCGATTCTGACTCATAGCAACCCTATAGGACAGAGTAGAAATGCCCCATAGGGTTTCCAAGGAGCGACCGGTGGATTCGAACAGGCCAACTTTTTGGTTAGCCACTGAGCTCTTGATCACTGCACCACCAAGGGGTACATGTTAATGGTGAGAAGACATGAGGCCCGCCGCATGGACTGCAGTTCAGCAGAAGTGGCACTGAGAACCAGGGGCCAGGAAGTCAAGGTCAACTCCTGGGGCTGGGACCCCAGAGAGCTCGTGGGATAATGAAATAAATGAAGAGGCTCTGATTAAGGCTTGACTTTATAATCCCCTGGACCCCACACCCCACAACCAACCTGGATTCCTGGGAGTGTCTCCTGGTGGGCAAGGCGGCAGAGAGGCAGGTAGGTGAGTTTGGTTCAACTACCCACATGGCTGATGGAGAGGACCACACCCACATTAAAGGAGTTACAAACACCAGCAGATTTGGAGAGAAAGCAGGAGAGGAGAAGGGTGGGGGAGAAAAAGAAACAGAAGTTTTAGTAACATTGTACAGACTCAAAGAAGGCCTTCTTTAAAAAGAACAAAAGTCTCTAGATGGTAAGGTTGTAACAATTGAAAAATAAATAAAAATAACGTCACAAAAGGGTTCAAAAGGTTGCTTGCATATTTTCAAAGAGATCTGCTTTGGGTGATATGCTGGTTTTGTAGCTGTGACTGAACTTCTCATCTCTGATACATCAAAAGATAACTTATATTTTGTTGATAAGAGTTTCTGGGCCTTCCAATCTGGTTTATGGATATCTGTAGCTGAGGACCACACTTTGTGCTTCTTAACTTAGTATCTGAATGGAGAGAATGATGGAGCAACTGGTTTTAGGGACATTGTTCCAGCTTCTTTGAACACATTGCAATTAAAGTTTCTATATAATGCTTACCTGTAAGCCACTCTCTAGGGAGTCCTTGGGTGGCACTAACAGTCAAGCACTCAACTACTAGCCAAAAGGTGGTTGGTTGAAACCTACCCACAGGCATCTCAGAAGATGGGCCTGGTAATCTGTTTCCAAAAGGTCAAATCCTTGAAAACCCTCCAGAACAGTTCTATTCTGCACACGTGAGGTTGCCAGGAGTCAGAATCGACCTGGCAGTAACTAACAACAAGCTACTCTGAAGTCCTTTTTTCAAAGCAAGTCAATAACACATTACTTCAAATCTAAAGGCTATAAAGTCAATATAACTATTTTTAAAACTAACATTTGTCTATCTAGCTATGGTCTATGATCAAGAACCGATGGTACTGAAGGAAGAAGTCCAAGCTGCACCAAAGGCATTGGTGAAAACCAAGGCTTTAGGAATTGATGGAATACCAATTGAGATGATTTAACAAACAAATGTAATGCTGGAAGTGCTCATTCGTCTATGCCAAGAAATTTGGAAGACAGCTACCTGGCCAGCTGACTGGAAGAGATCCATATTTGTGTCCATTCCAAAGAAAGGTGAACCAACAGAGTGTGGAAATTATTGAACAATATCATTAATATCACACACAAGTAAAATTTTGCTGAAGATAATTCAAAAACGGTTGCAGCAGTGCATCGACAGGGAACTGCCAGAAATTCAAGTCAGATTCAGAAGAGAACATGGAACAAGGGATATCATCGCTGATGTCAGATGGATCCTGGCTGAAAGCAGAGAATACCAGAAAAATGTTCATGTGTGTTTCATTGCCTATGCAAAAGCATTTGACTGTGTGAATCATAACCAATTATGAATAACATTGTTGAGAACAGGAATTCCAGAACTCTTAATTGTGATCACAAGGAACCTGTACATAGACCAAGAGGCAGTTGTTCGAACAGAACAAGGGGATACTGCGTGATTTAAAGTCAGGAAAGATGTGCATCAGGGTTGTATCCTTTCACCATACTTGCTCAATCTGTCTGCTGAGCAAATAATCCAAGAAGCTGGACTATATGAACAAGAACGGGGCATCAGGATTGGAGGAAGACTCGTTAACAGTCTTCAGTATACAGATGACACAACCTTGCTTGCTGAAAGTGAAGAGGACTTGAAGCACTTAACTGACGAAGATCAAAGACCACAGCCTTCAGTATGGATTACACCTCAACATAAAGAAAACAAAAATCCTCACAACTGGACCAATAAGCTGCATCATATTAAATAAAGCAAATCTTGATGTTGTGAAGGATTTCATTTTACTTGGATCCACAATCAACATCCATGGAAGCAGCAGTCAAAAAAATCAAATGGCGTATTGCATTGCACAAATCTGCTGCAAAAGACCTCTTCAAAGTGTTAAAAAGCAAAGATGTCACTTTGAGGACTAAGGTGCACCTGACCCAAGCCATGGTATTTTCAGTTGCCTCATACGTATGTGAAAACTGAACAATAAATTAGGAAGACCGAAGAAGAATTGACACCTTTGAATTATGGTGTTGGCAAAGAATATTGAATATCCCATGGACTGCTAGAACGAACAAATCTGTCTTGGAAGAAGTACAGTCAGAATGCTCCTTAGAAGCAAGGATGGCAAGACTTTTTCTCATGTGCTTTGGACATGTTATCAGGAGGGATCAGTCCCTCGAATAAGACATCATGCTTGGTAAAGTAGAGGGTCAGTGAAAAAGAGGAAGACCCTCAATGAGATGGACTGACAGAGCGGCCGCAACGGTGGGCTCAAGCATAGCAACGACTGTGAGGATGGTGCAGGACCAGGCAGGCAGTGTTTTGTTCTGTGGTACACAGGGTCGCTAGGAGTAGGAACCGACTCGACAGCACCTAAGAACAACAGCAACATTTAACTATCTACCTAAACAAAAGTCAACAAGAATGAAGTTTTCTTTGTATTCCCACTGACTGACAGAAGCATCATTAGAATGTGTGTAAATGAACATACCCGAGAAGCACTAAGGTAGCAAAATATCAGAAAATCAAAGCAGGAGTTAGCTGGTGTGGAGGATGGGTACAGCACAAGGCACAAACTGAGTAACCGTCTTCTAAGTTTTTACGGACTTTGTGGATAATTTTTTCTTGCAGTTCTGTCCATTTTTGCTATTTATTTTGAGGCTATGTTATTAGGTGAGTGCAAATTTAAAATGGTGTATCTTGCTGGTGATTCTACCTTATTTCATCCTGTAGTGACATATGTTACTCTGAGCAATGAATTTTTGTTTTAAATTTCCTTTTGGCTGATAATGATAAACTACCTCAGTTTTCTTTCAGTTAGCAACTGCATATTATACCACTTGCTACCTTTTTTAATGTTTTATGCTTTAGATATGTCTTGCTTTCTTTGATTTTTTTAAATCCAATTGATAATCTTTGCATTTTGTTTGACACATTTAGCCCATATAATTTTAATGTACTCGCTAATATATTTGGGTCTATATATACCATTTAATACGTGCTGTGATTTTTTCCCAACTTGTCCGTATTTCTTTTTATTTGAGTGCCTCATTTTGATTAAATTTTTATCAATTTATTTTATTTTTTTCTACGAGTTATATCCTTATTTCTTATTATTTTCATTGTTATCCTAGAAAATACAATATGTATATTCAACTTATGGAGCTCTGTGGTGCAGTGGTTAAATGCTCGGCTGCTAATTGAAAGGTTAGTAGTTCAAATGCACGAGCCGCTCTGCAGGAGGAAGATATGGCAGTCTGCTTCCATAAAGATTACATTCTTGGAAACCCTATAGGGCAGTTCTACTCTGTCTTAGTTGGAATTGATTTGATGGCAACAAGTTTTTGTTTTCGTTTTTTGGTATATTCAGCTTATCACATTCTAAAATTTAATCAAAATCTCCAACCTCCTCTTGGTTAATACGAGGATTTAGAACCCTTTAAGGTGTTAGCTGCTGTTGAGTCGATTCCGACTCATAGTGACCCCACCTGTGCAGAGTAGAACTGCTTCATAGGGAGGGTTTTCAAGGCTGTGACCTTTCAGAAGCAGATCACCAGGCCTATCTTCGGAGGTATCTCAGGGTTCAAACCACCATCTTTTTAGCTAGTCATCAAGCACTTAATCCCTAACTAATCCCTTCCAATTTATATTATTGCTTTATATTTTAATCTTTTTTTAACCCATAAGGCATTATAATATTGTTTTATGCAGTAAATTTTTGCTTAGATTTACTAAAAATTTAAAACTTTCTTTGCTCTCTGTTTCTTTTTGTATATAAAACTTCCCATCTGGAATTGTCTTCCTTTTGCCTAAAGTATATCCTTTAAATTATCTTTAGCAAGGAGTAACTCTTCCAGTTTTTGTCTGCATGAAAATATCTTTATTTATTCTTCCAAGATATTTTCACTGCACAAAGAATTCCAAGCTGGTAATTATTTTCCTTCGGCAAAATGAAGATATCATTTCATCGTCTTTGGAATTCTATTGTTACTTTTGTTAAGTCAACTTTCTAATTGTTATTTTTTGAAGATAATATGCCTTTTTTCTGGCTGCTTTTAAGATTTTCTGTTTATCTTTGGTGGTCTACTGATATTTGGCTAACAATTCCTATTGTCTTAGCAACTCTTCCATTCTTTCAGGAAGTTTAAAAATATTTTATTGCAATTTTAGTCATTTTCAGCAAGAGGATTGATGAATAACTTTATTATGTTACTGGAACTAAAACTCACAGCCTTTAAAAATGATCTGATAGTGTTGAGAAGGAGACAGAGGGACAGACAGAGAAAGAGAAAGAGAGAGGACGATAGCACCGGTGGGCTTCAAGTTAAGAAGGCCTGGCATTCTACTTCCAAAATTAGCCAATGAAAACCCTATGTATTGCAAAACTCAGTCTTAGAAGAAACACAACAGTCATGGATTGAATTATGTCCTCCAAAAAATGTGTGTATCAATTTTGCTAGGCCATGATTCCCAGTCCTGCGTGGTTGTCCTCCATTTTGTGATTGTAATTTTACGTTAAAGAGGATTACATGTCCTTTGGACCTGAGGTTCCTGTGCTGAGATGCTCCCAGACCAAGGGAAGACTGATGACAAGGACCTTCTTCCAGAGCCGACAGAGAGAGAAAGCTTTCCCTTGGAGCCGGTGCCCTGAATTTGGACTTATAGCCTACTGAACTGTAGGAGAATAAACTTCTCTTTGTTAAAGCCATCCACTTGTGATATTTCTGTTATAGCGGCTCTAGATGACTAAGACAACAACCATAACATTCCTTAGAAGCAAGACTTCAGCTCGCTTACTTTGGCTACATCATCAAGAAAGACCAATCACTAGAAACGGACTTCATGTTTAGTGGAGCAGACGACCAAGGAAATCGAGGGAAACCTTCAATGAGATGGGTTGACACAACAGCCACAACAGTGGATCCACAACAATGGATCAAGCATACCAATGATCATGAAGATGGTGCAACATTTCTTTCTGTTACACATAAAATCGCCATGAGGTGGAGCCGCCTTGATGGCAACTAACATCAACAGGATAATGGAGCTCTGATAATGTTTTGTGAGAAGAGGTAAAGACCAATTGGGAAGAACTGGTCTATTGCCTGAAAAGCTTTCTATAAAGAATTAGAAGTAGTGGGATGGAGAAGAAAGTAGAGAATTATCTGGCCTAAAGATATCTACTTACTCAGATTAACCATTTCACACTGTAGCAGCTAGCTGCAGCAAAAAACAATAACAACAATGGCAATAATAATTAATCTTATGTCACCTCTTACAAGTTAGATAAAACCATCTTCTTTTTTAATGGAGTTTCTGGTATAGCTAAAATGACCACATAACTTACATTTTTCAACACGGGCTTGATTTCAAATCATTTGTCCTGAGTTTTAGTTTGGAAAATATGATCTTTGTATGTATATCACATGACCTCATTCCTGAAAGCAGGCATATTTTGGATGGGGTGAATTAACTGGCAAGCAAGATACGTACAGGCTTACAGTAAGCAAGATATACGCGGGTTTACATGTGTTTACTTAAATCCGTAGTGCACAATTTCACATGGTTTCATCAAATACGTGGTGAAATTGTGCACTACACATTAGTAAGTAAACACATGTAAACCTATAGGTGCCTTGTTATTGGGTAATCCATCTCTGACTTTACACGAAATTTACTCCTATTCAATATAACAGAATGCTAATGCAGAGAAAACTCAATGTGTGAATTTATTGACCATCTTATTAAATCTTAAATTTTTGTGTTGCAAATTCAATACGACAACATTTGGTGATCATGTTTGTAGATCACATTTACAGAAAAAGCTTAGGTAAGTGACTCGTTTATTATAGAATACAGACAGGAAGTATGCTGGCTCCCTGCCAGATCTCAATTGTCTTCCCCACAATTCATTGTTCCTTCTGATGGAAGTTGAGTAGTACCATGCACTATATTAGAAAGACAGGTAGAATGAACAATTTTCTGTGACTCTTCACTCCAGTTCAGTCAAACAAAGAAACTTAAAAAAATGATCTGTTTTTATGAGTCCTCTATACCCCATGCAAAAATGGAGGAAAGAATCAGACGCCTACTTTCTCTTTTCTTACATGAGTTTGCTCAACTAACAAAAAATGAATAGTGAGTAATGAAAAAAAAGAGTCAAAATGCAGACACCATAGAGAGTTCTAAGCTATAATGCGCAAAAACATGGAGCCTGCAAGAAGAAAAATACCTGCATTTTCCACTTCATGAACAAAGGATGTGAGTCAAATCGACATTTACCATATTCTCAAATGCAAAGAATGCTAAGGAGATTTTACAGTATTTCCCTAAGTTTTTATATTTGAAGGAAAATTTTAGATAGGAAATGATAAAGCTTTTTATTGGGTACCCAAACCAAACCCATTGCCATTGAGTCAATTTCGACTCACAGTGACCCTGTTGGACAGAGTTAATTAGGGTTTCCAAGACTGTAAATCTTTACAGAAGCAGTCTGCCACATCTTTCTCCCTCGGAGAGGCTGGTGGGTGAGGCTGGTGGATTCAAACTGCTGACCTTTCGGTTAGAAGCCCAGCTCTTAATCACTGTGCCACCAGTACTCCTAAAGTATATCTTTGCACGATTTATAAAGAAATTGTATCTTAAAGCCAATTGCCCATTTTCAGGTTATTATTTAACCACGAAGAATACTGAATATACCATGGACTGTCAAAAGAACGAACATATCTCTCTTGGAAGAAGTACAGCCAGAATGCTCCTTAGAAGCATGGATGGTGAAACTACATCTTGCATACTTTGGACATGTTATCAGGAGGGATCAGTCCCTGGAGAAGGACATCATGCTTGGTAAAGTGGAGGGTCAGCGAAAAAGAGGAAGACTCTCAATGAGATGGATTGACCCAGTGGCTGCAACAATGGGCTCAAGCATGACAAGGATTGTGAGGATGGCGCAGGACCAGGCAGCGTTTCGTTCTGTTGTACAAGGGGTGCTATAAGTCGGAACAAACTTCATGGCACCTAACAACAACATTTAACCAACATGAAAAAACTAATTTTAAAAATGGAAGTTATGTTCCTAATCACGAGTGCATTTTCCAGGTATCACTAGTAATTCTCAAAGTGTTCAACTGTATTTTTTAATTCAAGTGAATCTCAATTATTGAGGTTTTACAGATAGTTTTCTTATTAGTTCTTAGAGCTACTTTTGCCCAATCTCTCTGCATTCAGAAGATGAAATCAGCACTCTAAACTGGCACTAGCACCTCTGTTGGAACGTTAGCATTGAGTTCCCTTTCCACTCGTTCAGTGGTGGCCATCTCTGTAACAACACTGTTAGAGTAAGAATGAATTACTTTCTAAAGGAAGCTCATGACCATAAAGAACATGGAGTATTAAATAGCTATAACCTGAATGCAGCTATTAATGAGAACCTCAGGTTGTAACTAACAACAACAACAGCAAGTATTATGCCACATATTAATCATGGAAACAAAAGGTTCACTAAAAAGACTATTGAATAAATGATATAAACATGCATTTCAGATTTTATAACTCCGTAAGTTCCCAAGTAACCAGGGTTCAAGAAACTTTCACTTGTTCTTGGAAATCACATCCTTTCCAGGGGAAGCAGATCACGGAATTTTACCGAAACCGGGCAGATGAAAGTGGTTCATCACTTTAGGACAACATAGTCATTGGCACAGCAAGTGTACGCTGGTGCCTCATTAGAACCGCAAGTGGAAAGTGAACAAATCCAGCAAGAGCAATTATGTAAAGAGGCTTCCTGGCTGCTTAGTGTCTTTAAACAGTTACTCTCTTATTTCTAAACTGTTAAAGAGTCCTATCAACATATTTCTAAGAGAAATTCTATAAATGTAATATCTATTGCAAATTATAGTGGCAAACAGGCAATAGAGCTTCTACGTACAATAGGCAAAGAGGGCAAAGCAAAATCTCAAAATTTAGGAGCAGTTGATAATTGTCGCTGAGGGAGGGGACTCAGCAGGTCAACCAGTTGATTATCCTATTTCCGGGCTATGGGGAACTGAATGTGTCCTACACAGAAGATCATCATGGTTAGCAATGTCTTCCCTTGTGAAGGAGTTAAGATAAGGTAAGCTAACCAAAGATAACAAGACTCTTCTTTTCCCCAAGACCTACTTTTAGATAAGATTACTGTCTTTCATATATACAACCATAGTATCTACATTATAGTTTCCCAAAGAATCCAAGATAAATGTCTCAAATGTAGCTACATTCCAATTTTGATAGGACTAGAAACGGAGTCAGGAGGAAGCTTTATTTATATTGGTATTCCTCGGCTTGAACTGCTCAGTTCTTTCCCATCATAGATGAAGCTTATGGCTTCCAACACAAATTCCAAGTGGAAGAGTTACCAACAATAAATGAAACCAAAACCAAAATCATTGACATCTAGTCGATTCTGACTCATGGCGACCCTATGTGCTAGAGTAGAACTGCTCCATAGGGTTTTCAATAAATACAGTTATATATCCCAGACCTTCCTGTCACTAATTCAGATTTACTTCTGAGCTTCTCATTTTATAACATAAGGTCTTCTAGAAGCACACAAGCATTTGATTTCTCCTAAAATGCCCAATCAAAATGGGATTTCTTTCTAAAAGTGTGTTAACAGTTCCATTAGCCACCTTGTGAGCAAAGCAAGTAGAGAAAACAATGCTTTCTAAGCAATCATAAAACTAAGTAGAAATCTGTGTACACAGCCACCCATTTATTTTTTCAACAGTTACTGAGCACCTAGTATTGTTGAGGTGCTCAAGATACTGCCGTGACTAAAGTAGACAAAAATCTTTGCCTCCATGGAGTTTATGTTTTATTGAAGGAATGAGACAAGAAGTAATATAAAGTAAAATATATAAGACATAAGGAAAAACATTTGAATATTACTCTTATAAAGTAAGATTTTTTACATAGGCTGCCTAATTTTCTCTGCACATAAATGATGAGAATCAAGTCATTGATACTGAAGTTCAGGGTAGTTAAAAATTTTGCCAAATCACACAGTGAGTCATAGAATGTGATCATGAATATGATCCAGTTCCATGACTTAGAATTTTTCCATAACATAACACTACACACAATACCAAAAGTAAATTAAATGCTCCTGAATAGCAGTGTATTGAATATCATGGAAAGAAAATCATCCAGATGATCTAAAACACTGATTGAATATCAGAATATTTCAGGGTTCTCTACTCACAGCCTCAAAGAAAGTAGGACCCAACTAATGAGAATACAATGAAGCAGTCAGATAACGAGCAATGGA
The DNA here is from genome assembly GCF_000243295.1 of Trichechus manatus latirostris. Taxonomy (NCBI): domain Eukaryota; kingdom Metazoa; phylum Chordata; class Mammalia; order Sirenia; family Trichechidae; genus Trichechus; species Trichechus manatus. Next base: position 1,947,752 of record NW_004444083.1, on the reverse strand, counting down.
TCAATGGAGCAATGGGACACCTGTTGTTTCCTTTTTCTACTTGTTTTTTATAGGAATTGCTTTCAGAGGAATTCTGAGTCTATTTGCACTATTGCAGATGCTTCTATCACCATGGCCAATTAATATGGGGGTAAAGGAGGAGGTTTGTGCATTGCTATGATGCCAAACAAGTTTCAGTGGACTTTCCAGACTAGGATGGACTAGGAATAAAGGTCTGGAGATCTATTTCCAAAAATTAGCCAATGAAAACTCTATGGATCACATGGTCTGATCCATAACTGATCACAGGGATGGCACAGGGCTGGACAGCATTTTGTTCCACTGTGCATGGGGTTGCCATGAGTCAGAGGCCAACTCAAAGGCAGCTAACAACAGCAACAGAAAGAGAAATCACTGTTTGTGGAAGCTGGAAAACTAGGGGGGGGCAGTACATGTATCTAAGGACAGGAAAAGCCTACAGAGACCACTGATTATTTTATAATTGCTAGGAAAGGCTTCACTGGATCATCTTGGAAATAAACACCTAGGCTGAAGTATTTTCACAGACTATTTAGATGGTCACAGAAGGGCAGTAGTTGTTTTGTCTAAGTTGAATAATTATGGGTCTTCAAAGGAAAGTGAAGTCACCAAGAAAACAATGAACCATGTTTTAAATAGTGTTTCTTTTTATTAAGCCATAGTTACTAACCTGCTGCAGAAAGCACCAGACCAATGTGGGAATGCCAGCGGCACAACGGCGTGTCAAGCTTAGTGAAGCTAATTATGACTGATACTTTTGCAAAAAAGGTCAAGGATTATGTAGCAGAATGGACAGCATATACAAATTAATTTCTTCCATGACCACTAGAGCAAAGCAAAAGGGAGAACTGAGCAATTATCTAGTGAATTTAATCAGTGCCTATGTCCAATGTTGATCATTCATTCGAACGACATGCTATTTCTTGAACAAACTGTCCATTAGCTGCATTCTTCACCTATCACCATCTTTTCTGGGCCGTAGAGGGCTATGTGAAAATAAAATATGCACATAGAAGATAATTCTGGATGTAATTTACTTGTCTTTTTTCAGCATGGTCTGTGTGACTATGCTGAAATGGGGACAAGATTCCAACGACACTCAGTTCCAGTCTGGAGATGGTTAAAATAGCCAGGAGTGGGAAGAACCCAAGACAAGTTTAAGGTTTGTCCCAGGGAATATCAAAGTGCAAAGTACAAGAGACTGAATTCTATGCTAATTCTATAGTGTGAACATGGGCCCACCAGAAAAATAATAAAAGCATCAAAAGATTCAAGATTCAAGAAGAATAGAATTGGGAGTGAGAAAAGGAAAACTCTCCTTACTTGACCATCTCACCCTGAGAGGTTTCAGTCCTCTGATACATTTGGTGTAGATTCACTCTCTCCCTCCAGATCTCTCCTCTGAGTTTCAGATTTGAATATCCCACAGATGGAGACAGTCTCCATATACACGCTCTGTGTCCATCTCAAATTCAACTTATTACAGCCCAATCTGCTTTTACACTTGCCTTCCATAGTTCAGCTTTTGGCATTATCATGAACCCAATTATCCAAACTAAAACAATTTGGGATTCCTTCTTCCTTCATCCCCAGCATCTAATTAATTACCAAATCTTTCTAATTTTGTTCTCGAAGTATGCCTTGTATCACATCCCCTATTCTTATTATCTCTGTAAGAATTCAATCCCTCAAGTGTCATAGATGAAGAAACCAAAGCTGAGGGATGAAGTAATTTACCAATGAACAGTGGTGGGGTCAAGATTCCAGTCTATGCTATAGGACCCCAGAGTTTAGCTCTACTGCTGTCCTACCCTGCTTGTCCTAATTCAGACACAGTCCAGGTTCCTAAGCATGGACTACAGGGATTTCCACCATCGAGCCCTTCCCTTCCTCTCCATCCTCATTTCGCATCCCAGGAAACCACACGCTCTGCTTCTGTGCTATCACCACCATGTCTGTGGAGCTAATTTCCATATAGGGGTGTCTAAAATCTCCCTGCAGACTGATTTGTTGTTTGTTGACTGCTACTGGGAATATGGCCTGGTCCTAGGAGCTGGTGCCATGAGCTTCTTGTTCATTAGGAAAAGGAGCAGAGAGAACCTGACATTCCCTACCCTCAGCTGCCAGAGAATATCTTCAAATAGAAAAACAACCATTACTTTGGAAAAGACAGAAGCAAGACAACATATAGATTATAGAGGGGAAGGTTCAGCTTAGTTTTGTGGTTTGAATCCATCTGAGAGTTGATGCTACCAAAGGATTCTGTGGGCTTGGAAGCAGGGAAGGCGGGATTTTGTATTAATCATGTCCATCTTCTCCATGATCATGATTGTAAAAGTTGATGAGTCTGAAATTCAAATGTTCTTTAGCTAGTGAAACTTCTGAAAGAAACATTTTAATAAAATTATTTTTATTTAGTTAAGGGTAATCTTTCATATGCCAAACAAAGGTACTCTGACTGGAAACTGAATGTCTTTCAAGTGCATTCTTTCAACATATTATCAACCTTTGCATACTTGTGAGGTAATAAATGTTTACTTTCAGGGTCCTGGATTCAATGCTCTTTTTCCTTATATGGAATTTCCTGGCCTTTCAAATGAGATACTAGCATCTACACCCTCTGTCCTCACAGGTGAATCAGGTCCAAATGTGGCAATTATACTTCAATTATTTATCTAACAAATATTTTCCAGAGCTGACTTTGTCACATATTACACTAGAAACTGCAGATAAAATAGTGACCAAAGATAAACATGAATCGGGCCCTCAACAAGCTCACAGTATGTGAGGAGGGCAGCCATTAAACAAATAATCATATAAATCCTCACAGTTGGACCAATATGCAACATCATGATAAATGGAGAAAAGATTAAAGTTGTCAAGGATTTCATTTTACTTAGATTCACAGTCAACGCCCATGGAAGCAGCAGTCAAGAAATCAAACGAAATGTTGCACTGAGCAAATCTGCTGCAAAAGGCCTTTCTGAAGTGTTGAAAAGCAAAGATATCACCTTGAAGACTAAGGTGCGCTTGACTCAAGTCATGGTATTTTTCAATCGCCTCATATGCATGTGAAAGCTGGACAATGAATAAGGAAGTCTGAAGAAGAATTGATGCCTTTGAATGATGGTGTTGGGCTGACAGAAGAACGAACAAGTCTGTCTTGGAAGCAGTACAGCCAGAGAGCTCCTTGGAAGCAAGGATGGCGAGACTTCATCTCATGTACTTCGGACATGTTATCAGGAGGGACTGGTTCCTGAAGAAAGACGTCATGCTTGGTAAAGTAGAGGGTCAGCGAAAAAGAGGAAGACCCTCAAGTAGATGGACTGACACAGTGGTTGTCAATAATGGGCTCAAACATAGCACTAATTGTGAAAATGGTGCAGGACCAGGCAGTGTTTCATTCTGTTGTACATGAGGTCACTATGAGTGGGAACTCACTCAATGACCCCTAACAACAACATAATGGAGGGATGCTTATAGGAGATTTGACTTAGTCAAGAGAGTTCAAGGAAAGCTTTGCTGAGAATCTGGCATCTGAAGGATAAATAGGAATGAACCAGGTGAAGAGAAGAGGAAAGGGCTAGCATTCCAGGCAGAGACCTGGTGAATAGGAATGACTAAATGAAAGTCAGCTTGCTGATGCATAGACCCACCAGTAAAACCAGTTGCCATCAAGTAGATTCCAACTCATGGTGGCTCCATGTGTGTTAGAGTAGAACTGTGCTCCATAAGTTTTTAATGGCTGAGTTTTTGGAAGTAGAACACCAAGCCTTTCTTCCAAGGTGCCTCTGGATGAACTAGAACCACCAACTTTTCGATTAGCAGCCAAGTGCATTAACCATTTGTACCACTCAGGGACTTTGATGAATAGACTGTGGGAGCAAATGTAAGTCAAGAAAAGATTGGAGGGAAGGGCAGGTGTAAGTCCGTATGAGGACTTTTAAGCATTCTGAGCAGATGTAAGAGGGAAGCTACTGAGTTGGTCCGGTCTAGAAAGAGTGGTACTTCGCCCCGGGGTGTTGGTGGTGGAGTTTTCACCTGTTATATGAACGTCAGTTATCAGCAAGCAAGAAGAGGTTCATGAACTATTTGCTCAGAAGCACAAATCCACAAATACCTAATCCACTTTTCCAAAGTGCCCATGATTAGAATTTTTGCTTCTTTATTTTTGCAACCTTGGACTCCAAGCTTTTGCATCCTTACGTTAAGTACGTGGTAATCAGTTGAAAAACGTTGTTTATACAGTTGACATTACCAAATGCAGAAATGTTTCTGAATTTTCTACCTGCTGTGTTTTCTTAAATCAGAGCATGGTTCAAATTCGTAAGTACAATTCATGAACAAAGATGGTGGCCCAGAGGAAGGAGTCAATAGAAGGTGTTTGTAAATTATTAGGTGTTTTCTTTGCTTTTATTTTTTTGTAGATGTTGGTTGTAACCCATCCATACTCTTTCTCTAAGAAATAACTCTTGAGCCATGTACAGTCAGGAGCCAGGTTTTCTTGCCAAAGCTGGAGTTTGCTCTTCTTTGTACTTTACTTCCAAACAGGCTAATTTAGAGAAAAATGTTGATCCCTAGAATGAGAAACTCTTTATATGCTTGAGGCTTTTTTATAGATGCATTAGAGAATCATGACAGTTAAATTGGAGAATTTCAGTTATTAATTATGATATGGATAATATTTTGTAGAAAGGTTACTTTTTCACTTGAATTATACTAATTGACCAAGTTAATTAGATTCATCACCTTGATTACAAAGGAGTATATTTTATCTTAGTTAAAGCCTAAACAAGGTCACTGATTTGGTCATTTTTAGTAAATTAAATTTGTGCATCCATTCAAAAGTTGTCAATACATAGTGGTAAGAAATCACTGCAATAAGTTGTTTACTATTAACTTTGACAACAGGGCTCCTATAGCATACATACATCATACATTGATATATTGACCTGGATTTTAGAGGTAACAGGAGATAGGAATGGAAAAGAGTTTGGTAGGACCCGTAAAGAGAGGGAACCTAGACCTTCTTAAGCAAATGCCATGAGGTGGCAAAACTCTAGAAGGAATGGCTATGTTCCACCTAAGAAACTGAATCATTAAGCACTTGGGCTCCCAGCTGAGACAAAGATCTTATTGTCTCACTTTTAAAGTTCCAGGCCAGAGGATAACTGGGTATCACAGTGGTGATAATGGGCTAAGAGAAAGTTTATCCATTTTTTTCTGGTAGCTTTTGGATCCTTGTGTGGTCCTAGAGAGGGGAATCGAGTTCCTTTAATAAATGAGATTGATCATTGAGTTAATTGAATTGCCCTCCCAATCCAATTAACACCTAATTTATTGTTTGTTCATTACAGAATTCATACTTTTTTATTTTTTAGATGTTGGTAAAATGAACTCATTTTCACAATTTTTATTATTTATAAAGACTGATTCCCTAACAAGTATATTAATTTTTCTTACTATTTAATATGATATTTAGTCCTCCTTGTTGTGAATTTACTTTACTTGCCATTTTTCTAGGTTCCAATGATCCTCACATGATTAAGACAGCGTTAATGTCACTAGATTTTAGTCTTTCCTTTCAAGTAAAAGTAAGCCTTCTCCCACTCCCCTCGTTTTGCCCATTCCCAATCATCCATGTTGTTGTTAGGTGCCATTGAGTCAGTTTTCGACTCATAGTGACCCTATGTGACAGAGTAGAACTGCCCCATAGAGTTTTCTAGGTTGTAATCTTTACAGAAGCAGATCACCAGGTCTTTCTCCTGCAGGGCCGATGGGTGGGTTCTAGCCACCAACCATTCAATTAGCAGTTGAGCACTTCACCATTGCACCACCAGGGTCCTCAATCATCCATACCAGTACCATATTATTTTCATGGTTAAAACTTGTATTAGAGCGTCATCTTTTCTGCCTTCCTCATTACATATTCTCTTATTCATCTTATGGAAAATAGGTCCAGTAGAAATCACCGAAAAAATTTTTATCCTTGCTGTCTTGCGCACATCCCTTCTCTTGCATGAAGAATGAGTATGACCGACAAGGCCAAGTGATGTTAAGGTTGTGGTGACAGCTTTCTGTTCTCTAGCTACTACACCTCTTCCTTAGCCGTTTCTTGTATAGTTACTCGTGATAAAAGTGCAGCTCATTTTCTAAATTACAGGATTCCAGTGAAGTCACCCCTTTTTTTTTTCCCTGCCATCACAAAAGAAGACTAATAATACAACAGAATGCCGGGTCATATCAGTGGCCTTTTGATAATTATATAAATGGACTGTATGTACCATTTAAACTTCTATTTTGAAGTGCTGTTGATTCACGCACAGTTAAAAACAAGAAAAATTAAAAATCTTCAGGTTATCTTGAGTGCGCAAGTCAGCAACGAACACATTCTAAAGGGCCAATATTTCATTTAGAAAAAATTTATTTCAATTGGCTCTTTATTTTTTTATCTGAATGTTATTTTTGGTTTGAATTACCCAGATGAATTATTTATCTGTCTGCACTAATTAAGTGGAAGAACTAGCTACTCAGACTGTAAATGAACAGATAAATCTATTCATAGGCACAGTTCATCCGAAGTTACAGGTCGGGGTAGTGTTTTGTTCTGTTGCGAATAGGGTTGCTATGAGTCGGAACTGACTTGAGGGCACCTAACAACACCGACATAATGTTTTTATTATTACGTTCAAAATTACAGATTTTTAGGACAGAAAGCAATTAAGTGTGTTTTTAAACATATGTTAATTCTAAAGTATAAACATAGAAATGATCAATTCTCTTTGTATCTTTGAAAGCAATGTGAAATAAAATGTATGTTAGGCTTTAATACCCTTGACGCAAGGAGCTCTGGTGGCACAGTGGTTAAGCACTTGGCTGCTAACCAAAAGGTTGGCTGTTTGAACCTACCAGCTGCTCTGCAGAAGAAAGACCTGGTGATCTGCTCCCATAAAGATTACAGCCTAGGAAATCCTCTGGAGAAGTTCTACTCTGTCATATAGGGTGACTGTGAGTGAAATCAGAGCCCTGGTGGAGCAGCGGTTAAGAGCCTAGCTGCTAACTGAAAGGTCGGCAGTTTGAATCCACCAGCCGCTTCTTGGAAACCCTATGAGGCAGTTCTACCCTGTCCTATAGGGTCACTATGAGTCAGAATTGACTAGACGGCAATGGTTTTTTTTTTTTTTTTTTAATGAGTGGAATTAACCTAAAAACAACCCTTGATACACATTGATATTCATTACATATGGACATACATTTAATATCTATGTGTAACATCAGGCTTAATAAACAATTAATAAATACGGCTCACATTTTAGCATTGTATTTTATTATATATTTAGTCTAAAACAGTTGGTTTCATTCTAATACAATAATAATTATTTCAAAGAAACTACTTATAACTTTTCAGATACAGTGTATCACTGAAGAAAATCTAATTAAATATGAACAGACCATTATTGTATATGAATTGCTATTTGCCAGAGATCAATTTCTCTAATACACTGGAAAATTATTCTAATACATTGCTTATAAGGAAAGTTATTGATTGACTGATTGATTTAATGATGGATACTTCCATCTTATTTCACTAAGAACTTGTGCTAGCTAACAGAAAAGATGTATACAATAAAATGGTAAAAAGTAAATTAAAACTCTGGGCTAAGAAAAACGGAAATTATAACAAGAGGTCAATATCAGAGTTAACAACAGCAAGAATATGCGGGTCATAAAACCCCTACACTGTTGTTACCATTGAGCTTTGAATTTGTTTCTGAGGTTTCTGTCAGCCAAAGTGAAAACAGAATCATGACCAGTTATATGTATATTATTTTTCTTAAGAAAAAGCAATGAAGATATTTAGACATGTTCTGTTGTACCAACAAATTCCACAACTGTATTTTAGGCCTTATTATTATTATTTTTTAAAATAAGCCCAATGCAGGGGTAAGCATAAGAATCAGGAGCTCAGGGTTTTATTCTTGGTTCTATCTCTAAGAACTTGTATCATTTTGGGTAATTTATTTAATCTTTCTTGACCTCAGCTTCTTCATCTGCAAAACAAGGGAACTGGACAAGGTGATGTTTACCAAAGTCCCTTCTTGTTCTAATATCCCATGTTCCTTGGGTTCCCATTTCTCCCGCACAGACAGAATAGCAGTTGTTATTTCAAAAGGCATATTTTATAGGGTAAATTTCTCATTTGGGAGAAATTGTGTTAAAAAGTGTGAGGTCACCTGTCAATCATGCCAAATGCTGCTGATAGTCAAATAAAGGATTGCTGAGTTTGGTTAGCCTGAGAGAGAGTACTCAGGGAATGAAAACAGAAACTGAAGTTAACAGTTTGCTGGGCATCCCTTCACTAGCGTGTCTCTTTCTATCCCCATCCCTAGCCCCAACCACCTTAAAAGTGTGCAGGCAGCTAAGCACTAATATGTAAGCTCTTTGAGGGTGGGGACTTGGTCATACTCTATCCCAGAGTCTTGAAGATGTCTAGAGAGACAGAGTGCTCACAATTGTTGCCTACTGACTGACTCTCCAGTCTTCCTCTTCCTCATGTTGACATGCTACCAAAATCAGCGTCTGGTCAATCACTGTGCAGCAGAGAAGCATCTAATGTGGGGTTTAGGGTCTAATGTCATTGGTGCAGTGCTAAGAGTTCAAATACTGTAGAGTCAGAGTCACCTTTGAGAATCTCTTAAGATATTTATAAATTAGGATATTTTGGATTTTGTGGAAAAAAACTTCTATAGTTATTTCTAAGTGTGTGTGCATGTGCATTATGCAGTAATGTGCAGTATATAATAGAAAATATAAGTTAAATTTAAGTTTATAGTATTTTTAATGAGAGACAGAGAAACCAAAGAATAAAAAAAGGAAAAGGAACATGTGTTGAATTTGCAAGAGTTAAATGTGTATATGATGCAACGCTATGATATCCCTAAATAGCAGCAGCTGTCTGAGACTCTGCAATGGGAAGTGTGTGGATTGATACTAGGATGAGAGCAATCCCCGGCTCACATTCCATTTGCCTAAGCAAACAGACCTATACGCCATGTTATTTCTTATATTTTCTGAAACTAGTCCATAGGGCCTGCTTCCTAAGTACTTCCACATAGAGAAACCTGGTTCGTGTGAGTCCAATTTCTCCCTTTCTACCAAATCACCTCCATATCACCATATTCAGGAATACACTGTTAGGTAGTGATGAAGGTTTTCAGACGTCCATAGCAAAAAAGGAACTCTGTGGGATCCACTGGAAACCTTCACAAGTCATCAAAAGTCCATCAAACCACCTTCCATTTCAACCCTGAAGATGACTGTGTCAGGCAGGACTGGCAGCATCAAACAACTCCAAAATCTCCATGGCTTAAAAACACAAAAGTTTGTTTCTTGCTCACATGGCATGTCCATCGTGGGTTTACTGGGGGCTCTGGTTGATAGAGCAGCTACTCTCTGGCAGAGAGCAGGAGAAACGAAGAAAATCACACTTGGGTTCTTTAACATTTCTACCTGGAAAAGATGCACATTCCTTTTGCTCATCTTGCCTTGGCTGAAGCAAGTGATGTGGCCATTATCTTATATCAAGCTGATGAGCAAGTACAAACCTGAATAGCTTTAGTGACCTAATGCTTATGGTGGAGCAGATATGGAGTAAAACCCTAACGTGGGGTTTAGGGTCTAGTGTCATTTGCGCAGTGCTAAGAGCTCTAAAATTGTAGAGTCAGAATCACCTTTGAGAATCTCTTAAGATATTTATAAATTAGGATAAACTAATTCTCGTCCTATACACAATGTATTACTAGAGGGATCTGAAACATGAGGTGCATCAAGAGGAACAATAAGCACAACAAATCCAGTCTGAGTCCTGATTAGATGACATAAACTCACAAAGTGTGTCCATTTCCAAACAAAAATTGTTTAACTAAGTCTCTATTGGCTTTCAAACAAAAAATTGTGAGGCAAATAAAAAGGGAAGGGAACACACACACACACACACACACTTCCAAGGCACAAAGTAATGAACAGAACCAGCTATGGTACAGATGTTAGAACTAACAAGAAATTGAAAATATCAGTAATTAATATTTTAATATCTCTGATGGAAAAAGTGGACAGTGTGCAAGATCACATGGATAATTTCAGGAAAGGAATGGAAACGCTAAAAGAGAATCAAATGGAAATGCCAGAAATGCAAAACATAGTAATGGTATGAAGAATGCTTTGATGAATTCATCAGTACACTGGACTCAACCAAGGAAAAAAATCAATGAATTTGAAAATAGGTCCACAGAAATTACCCAGGAGAGCGTCCAAGAGCTGTGTTCTATGTAAGTACAATTGGAATTTCAGAAGAAGATAGAAAGAAAACAGGGTAGGAAAAATATCTGAAGAACTCATGCTAAGATTTTTTCATAACTAATGACATACATCAAACCATAGACCAAAAGGCTCAGATAATACCAGACAAGATAAATACAACACACACACACACAAACATACACACACACACACATTCCCCTCTGCATATCATATTCAAACTGTTGAAAAAACAAAGAAAACATCTTGAAGGCAGGCAGAGAAAAAAAGACACGTTGGACATAGAAAGGAACAAAGGTAAGAATGAAAGCAGCTTCTTGACAGAAAACATGCAAGCCAGAAGGTAAAGGAGTAACATGTTTAAAATGCTGAAAGATAAAACCAAAAAAAAAAAAAAAAAAAAAAACCCAGAATTCTATACTGAACAAAAACTACATTTCAAAAAGTGAAGGAGAAATAAAGACTTTCTCACACAAACAAAAACTGAGAGAATTCATTGTCAGCAGACGCACTACAGGAAATTTTAAAAGAAGTTCTTTGTGCAGATATATCACCAGACGGACTTGAACACACACAAGTAAAACATTGGAAATGAGATAAATGAAAGTCAAATAATATTATTTTCTCTTATTTCTAACTCCTCTAAAAAAATCTGTTTAAAGTAAAAATAGTAACAATATATTGTGTTTATAGCATATGAAAAATAAAACGTATGACAAAGTAACACAAAGTATCGGAGGCAGAATTTGGAATATACTGTTGTCAGATCCTTATACTGGATGTGGAGAGGTATATTACAAATGAATGGAAACTCTGATTAATAAAAGATATACACTGTAAACACCAGGGAAAGTAATCTTTAAAAAGATGCATAAATAAATCAACATTGGAGATAAAATAGAATCATAAAAAATGCTCAATTAACCCAAAGGAAAACAGAAAAAGAGGAAAAAAGGAACAAAGAACAGATGGAACAAATAGAAAACAGCTAGCTGATAGGTAGATTTTAATCCAACACATAAGGTGCTCTGGTGTAGCAAACACGTAAGCACTCGGCTGCTAACAGAGGGGTCAGTGGTCCAAACCCACCATCTGCTCTGCAGGAGAAAAACTTGGCAGTCTGCTTCGATAAAGATTACAGCCAAGAAACCCCATGGTGCAGTTCTACTCTGTCACATGGGGTCTCTATGAGTTGAAAATCAACTCAATGGTACCTAACAACACCTAGAATCATAATAAATGTGAACGGTCTAAATATACCAATTAAAAGAAAGATTGTCAGAAGGCATAAAAAAGTAAAACACCATAATATCCTGACTATAAGAAACCACTAAATCTAAAGACATAAATAGTTTAAAAGTAAAAGGATGGGAAAAATATACCATGAAAAGATTAATTAAAAGAAAGGTGGAGTGGCTATATTAATATCAGATAATAGGGACTTCATGTCTGATTTATGTCAGCTATTTACCAGTATTGATTTAAAATATATACATGGAAATAATCATATTTATAGGAGTTTATTAAGTATGATGGAGCCCTGCTGGTGCAGTGGTTAAGAGCTTGCTTTGGCTGCAAACCAAAAGGTCAGCAGTTTGAATCCACCAGCTGCTCCTTGGAAACACTATAGGGCAGTCCTACTCTGTCCTATAGGATTGCTATGAGCTGGAATTGACTTGACAGCAGTGGGTTTCGTTTTTTTTGTTGTTGTTTATTAAGTATGATAGACAGTAAGAGCTAAAGGTTCATGGTTCATGTAATTCACACATGCTACCTCACTTCATCCTCATAGCAACCTGTTAAAGTATTTGAAGACCAGTATTGATCAAATCTTTCAGATAGAGATGATAAGGTGGAAAGCAGATACACATTTTTCCCTGGAGAAGATAATCAACAGCTAGTAAGTGGCAGAAGCAGGATCTTAATCACTATGCCATATTCTTTACAAGGGAGTAAGCTTTTATTACCACCTATGTGAGCTTGAAGCTGCTCTACTTATGCGGGTGGGGGTGAGGAGACAGGAAAAACAAACCAACACATTCTCCAAACTGGGCATTCTTTTGGATGGGTGAGTTTTGCTTCAGTTCTGTTAAATGTTTTGATTTCACCTGTCCCGTTTAAGAGAATGGTATTGTCTTAGTCATCTAGTGCTGCCATAACAGAAATATTCACAAGTGGATGGTTTTAACGAAGAGAAGTTTATTTCCTCACAGTCAAAGTAGGCTAAAAGTCCAAATTCAGGGCGTCAGCTCCAGGGGAAGTCTTTCTCTCTCCGTGGGCCTTCTCATTAGTGTTCCCCTGGACTAGGAACTTCTTTGCACAGGGACCCCGGTCCAAAGGACGTGCTCTGCTCCTGGCACTGCTTTCTTGATGGTATGAGGTCCCCCTGTCTCACTGCTCACTTCTGTCTTTTATATCTCAAGAGATTGCCTTAGGACACAATCCAGTCTTGTAGATCCAGTTCTGCCTTACTAACACAACTTCTACCCATCCTCCCTCATTAACATCATAGAGGCAGGATTTACAACATATAGGAAAGTCACACAGTACCAGGAATCATGACCCAGCCAAACTGATACACATATTTTTGGGGGGACATAATTCAAACCATGACAGGTATGTTCACCCATATTGTTTCCATTTAACTACAATAAAGTCTTTGATGTTGTAGAAAGTCAGAACTAAAAGAAATCTAGAAGACCATCTCCCACACCTGTTGGTATATCCAGGAGGACACAGAGAACCAAGTGGATGAACTTTCCATGAAAAGTTGCTCAGGCAGTCACCAGCATGAATTTCAGAACATGACAAAACACAAGGCCTCGTGATGTCAAAGACATCACTTTTTCTTCTTCCTCGCCTCACAATTCTTTGTGGCTATAATTCTCTCACACACACAAAGAGTAAAACTCCATTCAGAGGAATAGCGCTTGACAAATGTAGACTCTTGTGAGCAAGGTGAATTCTAATAGTTCATTTACAGGTTGATTAATTACAGATTTTGCTAAAGGGGCCACATCAAGCGAGGTCAAGAGACCACAAAACTGTCAGTCCCAAAAATGCAGTGTTAATGGTGGACTTGAAGACTCTTGACAATGTTATTTCTATGGGGAATTGCCTTCAGAGTTTCTATCTCTTCATTGAGTACACATTTCCCCTCAGCATCGCAAGATCTGAGAGTCCTGGGCACCAGTACTTACTAATTCCCAGTTTCCCTCCCTTTAGGAAACAATACCCCTTGGGCAGTGTTTGCCTAAGAATTCTGAATTGGGGAAGTGGCTACAGCTCAGGGCCTTCCTTCCAGAGAACAGGACTTTCAGGATATTGATCTGACATCTGTCCCCGGTCCCCAATATGTTAAGAGTAATGGATGACTCTTTCCAGAAAGAAAGCTTTTGATAAACAGGAGAGAGTAAATGTATTCTTGATTTCCTCCTTTTGTACGAATTTGAAAACAGTAAAAGCTTGTTGATGGAAGACCTTCATATTGTTTACACTATTGGGTTGTTTGCTGAGTTAAAAAAAAATACATCCAGTTGGTTCTTTTTTTTTCAAGTTTCTGTGTGTACATTTCAGTGAGGTTGATTCCATTCTTCGAGTTATATGACCATTCTCACCCTCCTTTTCTGAGTCGTTCCTCCGCCATTAACCCACACTCACTGCCCCCTAAGGTTCCTTATCTAATCCTTCCAGTTGCTCTTGTCAATTTGATCTTCTTAGAGACTGAACCTTGAGATTTGGATTGGCTTTAGTAAAATGTTGCTAGGTTAAATTTAGGGTTGGTTAAAATAACTGACTGGAAATCCAGATCTCAACCTCACTGCCTCAAAGGTTCATATCTGATGATTTTTTTACCCGAAGTGCAATATGAAAATGTTATTATTGAAATAGAATCCAGTAAGCCAAATAAAACAAAACGATAGAGTTTTAAAAATGCAAATGATTTATGAAGCAGGAGAAGGCCTCATTCTCAAACATGAAATTCAAGCTCGGATACTGTCAAAGTAAGAAATTATTTCTGTTTGCAAAACTTTATTTTCAGCCCATGTCAGCTTTAAAAGTTGATCTTCTTGCTTTTAGTCTGCCCCCATGTTGCTAATGATATCAGTGTTTGTGCAAAAGTGTGCAATTCTTCCTTTTCCTCATTTGAAATAAAGTGTGGGTTTTCCATCAACGCCAGAAAGAAAACTGAACTTGAAGCCAGAACTCTGTGGAAGACCTATCTCTGTTACGTACTGTTTGTGTGGATTTTTAATCCAATTATTTACCTCATTTAATTTCCTTTGGCCTCAGATTTTTCAGCTAGTAAGGAGAGATAACAATATCTGTCATAGTTAGCTCACAGAGATGTGATGACCAAATAATTTAATATAAGCTATAACACCTGACAAACTATAAACCTTATTATACATACACTAAGGAGCCCTGGTGACACAAATGGTTACCCACTCGGCTATTAACCGAAAGGTTGGCGGTTCAAACCCACCCAACAGCTACACAGAGAAAGACCTGGTGATCTGCTTCTGTAAAGATTAAAACCTAGACAACCCTATGAGGTATTTATAGTCTGTTAGATGGGTTTACTCTTGAGTCAAAATCCACAGGAAGGCACCTAACAACAACATACATATATTGTTGTTAGGTGCTGTTGAGTTGGTTCCAACTCATAGCAACCCTGAAAGACAGAGTAGAACTGCCCCCTAGGGTTTCCAAGGAGCAGCTGGTGGATTTGAACTGCTGACCTTTTTTTGGTTAGCAGCCAAGCTTTTAACCACTATACCACCAGGGCTCCAACGTAAATGAAATGGAATTTCTTTTGAAAGGAGTGACAATGTACTCTACTTGCCTGACCTTAGCAAATCAAGTAAACATTTTGTAAGACAGATGTCCGAAGAAGCTCTACCAAAACTTCTTAGATGTTAAAAAATTTTTTTAATTTTCCTTTGTTTTTTACCTTGAACCCGACTATTAGAAAAGACGTGGGTTCTGGGTCTATAATACAACTAACAATGGGAACATTTCATTTCTCTGTGGCTCAGTTCTCTTACTGGAGACACCTTCCAGCTTTGATAACCATTGTTTTTAAGAAATCTGCAATGTAATCCACGCAACTTATTGCTTAAAAATGAAAACGTTGCTAGTAAAAACTAGTTGGAGCTTTCAGGGAAACGAAGTAAGCTAGTGTAATAACTCCAAGAACCAGAAAAGTTTCCCTTCGGAAAACCACGTTTCAAAGTTTCTAAAGTACAAGTCAAATTAAATTTTGAGATGATGCTTCACAGAATACTGCTTGATTAACATTTTAGTCATTTCTATGTTTGACTAATGAAAATTTTAAAGAAAATGTAAAAACCAACACAAAAAATGTATTCTATAACTGACTAGGTATATTACTAAGTCATTTTATTTTCTCTGTCCAATTTTTAAACGGAATGTCTTAAATTGTTTTATAATTCTTAAGGGAAACAATAATATATAATCACTAACTTTATTTTATTAGATACTGAAAATAATTCGGATTTGGGCAACATAAATCTTGACGGAAAACAGTTTAATTTTTCCTGATCACTACAGTTTTCTTGAAGACTCTCGTGCAGAGTAACCAATTACCAATTCTTTAAAATTCAAAGTGTTATGGGTGACTGGTATGATTAATATAAGATTTCTACGCACCATTTTAAATTCTAGTTTACCTCTTCCTATCACTATCTATGGCTTTCACTTAAATCTTAAAGAAATTATTAGTCTTGTATTCAGTGAATAACCCATAACCCATTACCATCGAGCTGATTCCTAAATTAACTCATCCATTGGAATGAATGGAATATTATTAATATGAATAACAATGCTAATGAAATAGCTGAAATCACTACACCAACTTGTGAAAATGTGACGTGACTTGGTGAATTAACAGTCTTATACTCAAAAGGTTTAATTGGCTGCAGCTGGCAGCTAAATCTATATTATCATTGTAATAGACTAGTATAAGGTACAAAGCAACATTAGGGCAGTTGGTTTGCACTTTCTAAAAGCCATCCTACAGTAACGCAAGAGAAATAATTTTAAGAAATTATTGGCACAATATGTTTCTACTACTTCAGAAAATGAGTCGGAGGATACTCAAGATTTAGGCAGGGCAATATTTAAGTCTTAAAAACTGGATGTAAAGCAAATAACCTCTTATTAAAAGCAACTCTATTGAAATGATAACGCCAGGCAGTTAACCATTTCAGTTGTAATGACCATTTGCCTTGGGCAGTAGAAAGGGAACCTCCCATTTACTTGACTTTCTAAAATGCCTTACAGTTTTACCTAAAAACCTGTAGCAGTGTTGTTCTAAAAAAAAAAAAACAAAATTCCTGCGGTTCATTCTGCCCCCTTCATGCATTAGGGCAGAAGGGAAAAGCTCAGCGGGGTTTGGGCCGTGATGCGTCTTGAAGACTGGAGACTTCTGTTTTAAGAGCAGCCTCGGGCGACGCACGGAATTCACCGCTGGCCTTTACCGATCCCTTAGCTACCCCCACGGAGAAGGAATGCTTAAGGAGGAAATGCCAGTGCAGCTGGGAAAGCTCGAATTTCTGACAATATAAATACTTGAAGCTGTAGATGGCAGCCTTCAACCCCTTTGAAAAGCAGTCTCAATTCTCCTCTCCCACCCCCACCTCCACTCCCACCTGCAGCTCGGCTCCTTGGCTCTACAGTGTCATCTACACCAGTCTAGCCTGTGTCAAGTCTTTGCTGCTCTCCAAGAATCCGAGCTTCAAATGTTTATCCCAGTGCCTGATATTCTCTGTGCAAGCTGCCTCAATGTTTGCTTGGAGAAAACGGGAAGGAAGGGACGACAAGACAATCAACACTAAGTCCCTACCGAGGAGAAGTGGGGCCGTGCCCGTAGGAGACCCTTTCACCTTGTGCGCAAAAGCATCCTGCCGTGTAGTGTGAACGCCCGTGCTGGGCACACAGCGCGCAAAAGCCACCAGCTCTCCCTGGGGAACACCACTAGCTCTAGAACCTCAGTTTACCCCAGAGGTTTAATAGGGAATTAATCTCAAAATCTCAGTCCTTAAATAGCTGAGTCCGAAGGAGCGCGGAACAGGGGCAAAGGGAGAGAAAGAGACTCGGAGAGACGCAAACCCGAAAAGGGAACACGTTACTGTCACCTGGCAGAGCCGCAGGTGGGGGCTCTGACCTAGTCCGCGTGGGGCCCCCGGGGCCAGGGTGGAGTTAGGCGGTGCGCGGGGCAGGGGGTGTTAAGGAGGGACCCAGAGACTGGCGGGGGAATGTGGGGCAGCTGAAGCCGGTGGGATAGGAGAGGACCGAGATCTTTTCTGTCCAGATTCTCCGTCGAACGCTAAGGGTGGATCGAGGGTTAGGAACAGCCCTCAACCTTGTGGTCTCAGAATCCTGTCCAGGTCCAGATGGACAGAAAGTGGGGATACTTTGTCCTAGTCCTGCCCCCCTCCCATTTTCATCCCTACGTTGGAACTCATCTCCCTACAAGGCGCGGCACCTTTCCGGGCTGCGTCCACGGAAAGCCTAGCCCGGGCTCCCAGTCCGAGAGGCGTCCCCAACCCCCATGTCTCCCCGGCGCCCAGCCCCACTCAGCATCGCGCCCAGTGGGACAGGTGACAGGGACCACG
Organism: Trichechus manatus latirostris; assembly: GCF_000243295.1. NCBI lineage: Eukaryota > Metazoa > Chordata > Mammalia > Sirenia > Trichechidae > Trichechus > Trichechus manatus. Next base: position 1,929,777 of record NW_004444083.1, on the reverse strand, counting down.
ATTGCCAAAGAGCGGCTTGCCGAGCCTGGGTCGGGCTTATTTTCAAGTGCAGCAATCCGTGTCTCCTCCCTGGTAGCTTCGCGCGGACCCAGGCGCCCCGGGGCAAGTTCGCGAGCGACTGGGCGCGAAACGGAGTTTGAGGAATACTGGGCTGAGCACTGAGGTTGCGAGTCCTACCTTGGTCCGGAGAGCAGGGAGTTGTCATCCATTGTAGATGGGCGCGTGGAGAAGAAAGCCGGAAAGTGCGGGCGAAGGACAGCAGGTTTATGTAGGGGAACCGGGTTCCAGAGCACTGGGGCCGGCGCACGAGGACCCAGGCGCGCAGGGACAGAGCGCGCAGGCTGGGGCGCCGGCGCCACCGAGACACGCTCCTCCCCGGCCGGTCCCCTCCGCGTCGCTCCCTCCGGTTTCCTTGCTGGAGCGCTGGCCCAACGTTCAGGTCCTTTTGTCTTCTCCTGCCCTCCGCTACTGCCCCGGGCTCATCTGCCGAAGGCTCCCTTGCAAGCTTGCCCTGCGCCTCCGTGCCCAGCAGAGGTGACTCCGAAAGGATTGCTATCTCCCCGCCCAGCCGTCCAGTCTCCTCCCTTTCTCTCTCTCTCTCTGCCTCTCTCTCTCTCTCTCTCTCTCTCTCTCTCTCTCTCTCTCGGTCTGAGCGCTAAAGTTGGTCACCCACTTCCCTACACTCACGCCCTCACTCCTGGCAATGCCCATATCCCCCACTGGTCACCACCATCCATTTTGCTGCTTCTTTCAATTTTATTTTTTAATTGTTCTTCTACCATGTAATGGTTGATCACTCAGAGCAGTGCTTTCTTCGACCTCCCAACTATTTCCCCTTTATTTCCTCTCCTACTTTTGAACCTCACAATTTCCATCTAACTCATTTTGCTTAATTATGACTCATCATACCTCGGTGGACATAAAGATCTCAAAACCTATGGCAGTGGCCATCTGTCCAAATCCAGCACCCTAGGCCCTGGAAGGAAAGGCTGTCACAAAAGTCCCCTACTACCTGCCTCAGTATCTCCTTGAGTAAAGTTGACAGACATCTTTTTTTTTTTTTTTTTAATTGTGTTTTAGGTGAAAGTCTACAGCTCAAGTTAATTTCTCATTCATAAATTTATACACGTATTCTTTTGTGACGTTGGTTGCAATCCCCACAATGTGACAGCACACTCTCCCTTTCCACCCCAGGTTCCCTGTGTCCATTTGACCAGTTCCTGTCCCTTCCTGCCTTCTCATCCTGCTTTTGGACAAGAGCCGACCATTTTGATGGTATATTTGATTGAACTAAGCAGCATACACCTCACTTGTATTATTTTTTGTTTTGTAGTCATGTGTAACCTTTGTCTGAAGAGTGGGCTTCAGGAATGGTTTCAGTTCTGGGTTAACAGAGTATCCGGAAGCCATAGTTTCAAGGGGACAGACAAGAAAGATGTTGACAGTAGCAAATGACTGGAAATAAGGGTTCTGTTGGCTCTGCTCCTTTTTTTCTTTAAAAAATAATACAGAAGAAAACCTTAGAACTTCCACTAATTGGAAGATGGAATAGAAGCACTCTTCTTTAGTCCTGTCAGTAAGTACAAATAAAAACACTGGAGATTATCTATAAAACAAACATAAGAAGACTAAAAGGTGGACAGAAGAAGGAAGACCAGCTAGGGACCTTGGGACCCAAGGCGTGACATGTGGTGTGCTCCAGGTTTCTTTTTTGATTCATATGTCCTAGACTTGAAGGTAAAGAAGTCAGCAATCCAGAAATGTCAATGGACGTAGACCAAAAAAAAAAAAAAAAACAACAAAAGTCTTCTCTCTCTAGCCAAAGGACTAGGAAAGGAGCAGCCTAGCAAGACAGAAAATTTATAGACAATAACTGCTCTATATGAGCCAAACACCACAGTAAAAAAAACTGTGGCCCACCTCCACCCACACTAACAAAAGCAGAGAGGGGAATCTAAACTTCCACCCTCTTCAGGCTCTAGCAACCTTGGCTGGCACAGTGGTTAAGAGCTTGGCTGTTAACCGAAAGATCAGCAGTTCAAATCTACCAGCTGCTCCTTGGAAACCCTATCAGGCAGTTCTACTCTATCCTGAAGGGAAGGAGATATCCCAAGCCCCTCTTGCCCCCTGGAGTGCTCTTACAGAAGGAAAAGTAGGGAGCCAGGATTTCACCCCTGCCAGGCAGTAACAGCCCCTCCCCACTCCCATACAGTGATGTCAGTGGAGCCTGGACTTCCACACTCACACAATAATAATGAGGCTCCCCCTCCCACTCTCACACTAGGGTAGTGTCAGAGGAAACATAATGGAGTCAGGATTTTCACCATTGTCTAGCAGTAATGAGGCTACATGCCCTCCATCAGTGGAGGCCACATGAGAAGAAATAACTAGAAACTACTACCACTCCCAGCCTGAGAGGTATCAGTGGAGATCTCATGGGAGCTTGAACTCTCACTCCTGCCCAGGACTAATGAGAACCTACTCCTCAAATCAGGTGTCAACAGAAGCCAGGTGGGGGACCTAGACTTCTTATGCCCACCTGGAAATGAGGCCATACCCACCCTCTTGCCCTACAGGAGAAGTGTCAAGAGAAGTCAGAAAAAACATGGTTTAGATAAGATAAACAGCTTCCTAACATAAAACCCCAGATGTGCAGATTTAAGTAAAAAATCACTCAACATACCAGAACAATGAAGATCTCAAACTGAATGATAAAACCAATTATTAGACGTCAATACTGATGTTAGAATTATTGAACAAAGATTTCAAAGCAGCTTTCATAAAACTTCTTCAATGGGCAATGGCAAACATCCTTGAAACAAATGAAAAAAATAGAAAGTCTTAGAAAAATATGCACATATAAAGAAAAACCCAGTGGGAATTTAAGTACTAAAAAGTTGAACAACTGAAAAAAAGAAAACTAAACAAATAAAAAAGAAAACTCAGTGGATAATCTCCGTATCAGAATGGGGAGGACAGAGATGAGAATCAGTGAACAGGAAGACAGAACAATGTAAATTACTGAATATGAACAACAGAGAGAAAATAGATCAAAAACAAACAAACAAATAAAAACAAACAAAAGACTTCACATTGGTGCCCTCGGAGAAAAGAAGGAGGATGGGGCTGAAAAGTACTTGTATAAAAAATGGCTGAAAAATGCCTCAGATTGGCAAAGAACATGAAGCTGAGAATCCTAAACCTGATAAAACCAAAGAAATAATACATAAAGTCACATCATAGCCAAACTTCTGAAAACTAGAGACAAAGAAAAAAATACTGAGACCAGTGGGAAAAAAAAATACCTTACCCATAGTGAAAACAACAATTCAAAGAACAGCGGAATTTTTATCCAAAACTGTGGAGGCCAGAAGAAATTGACACTACCTTTTTCAAGTATTGAGGATAAAAACTAGCAGCGCAAAATCATATATTTAGTGTAAATATTCTTCAGAAATGAATGGAAAATCAAGACACTCTCAGATGAAGGAAAATTAAGAGAATTTGTCCCCAGCAGTCCTATTCTAAAAGAATGGCTAAAGGAAGTTCTCTAAATAGAAAGAAAATTATAAAGAAGGAATCTTGAAGCATCTAGAAGGAAAAACATGGTAAGCAAAAATACAGTAAATACAATAGGCTCCCCTTCTCCTCTTGAGTTTTCTATTATGTTTTAGACAGTCAAAGCCAAAAAAAAAAAAAAAATTATAAGATTATCTGATGTGTTTTTAAATGTATGTAAAAGAAATATTTAAGATAATTATAAAGATGCAAGAGTAAAGGAACTTAAAGGGAGATAAGGTTTCTATGCTTTGCATGAACTGGTAAAATGACACACCAGTAGACTATGATAAATTAAGTATATATAATGAAATATCTAGAACAACCACTAAAAAAGCTATACAAAGAGATACACTGTATGTAAACCAAAATGGAATTATTAAAAATGCTCAAGTCATGCATAGGAAGATATGAAAAAGAAAAGAGAGATGTAAAATAATAAAGAAATAAAAAACAAACAAAATGACTGATTTAAGCACTAAGATAAATAATTACATTAAATATAAATGGTCTAATTACACCAGTTAAAAGACAGAGATTGTCAGAGTGGATTAAAAATGACATAATTATATGCTGTTTACAAAAAACTCATTTCAAGTATAGCTACACAAGAAGGTTGAAACAAAAAGGATGAAAAAATATATCATGTAAACAGTAATCAAAGGAAAGCACAACTGGCTATATTAATATCGGATAAGGTAGTATTCAGAGCAAACAAAACTACCAGAGATAGAGGAACATTATTTAATGATAAATGAGTTAATATACCAAGAAGATAATAACAGCCTTAAATTTGTACTTACCAAACAACAGCATTGTAAAATGTGAAACAAAAATTGACAGAACTAAAAGAAAAATTAGACAAATTCACAATTACAGTTGGAGACTTCAACTCCTCTCCCTCAAAAATTGATTTAATTAAAATGAAAACACAATATATTTTAGTGTATTTAGTTGTGGAACTAAAGCAGTCCTGATAGCAAAATTTATAACACTAGATGCATACATTGGAAAAGTGGAAATATTTCTAATCAGTTGACTTTGAGATGGCAAGAATATTCTGGATTATCCAGGTGAGCCCAATGTAATCACAAGGGTTTTTATAAGCAGTGAGGAGGCAGAAAAAGGAGGCAATCAGATTTGGAGATGCTAGGTTGCTTTCTTTGAAGCAGGGCTTCAAACTGGTTTGTTCTGCTTCAAACTCCTGCTGAAAATTTGCCTTTCCACCCCAGATAAACTGAATCAGAATTTACATTTTAACAAGATCTCCAGGTGATTCTTAGGTATAATATATTTTGAGACCCACTGCCTTACTGGAAACCCTGGTGGCTTAGTGGTTAAGAGCTACAACTGCTAACCAAAAGGTCAGCAGTTCGAATCTACCAGGCACTCTTTGGAAACCCTATAAGGCAATTCTACTCAGTCCTGTAGGGTCACTCTGAGTCGCAATCCACTCGACGGCAGTGGGTAGTAGTAGTAGTAGTGCTGCCCTACTAGTCGGAAACCCTGGTGGCATAGTGGTTAAGAGATACAGCTGCTAACCAAAAGGTCGGCAGTTTGAATCCACCGGGCGCTCCTTGGAAACCCTATGGGGTAGTTCCGCTCTGTCCTCTAGAGTCACTATGAGTCAGAATCAACTGGATGGCAACAGGTTTGGTGTTTGGTTTGACCCTACTAGTAGGAGCCCTGGTTAAACTCTTGGCTGCTAACTGAAATGTGGGCCATGTGAACACACCAGTGGGTCCATGGGAGAAAGATGTGGCAGTCTGCTTCTGTAAAGATTATAGACTTGGAAGTTCTATGGGGCAGTTCTAGTCTGACCTATAGGGTCACTATGTGTCGGAATCGACTCTATGGCAATGGATTTGGGTTTGAGTGGTTCTCAGAACTGGTCCCTAACTAGCAGCATTAGCATGACCTGGGAACTTGTTAGAACTACAAATTCTCAGCAGGGGTTTGAACCAGAGCAAATGAGTTGGAGCCTCTGCTTTGAAGACAGAAGAAAAGACCATGAGTTAAGAATGAAGGCAGCCTATAAAACAAAACAAAACAAAAACCAAACCTGTTGCCTTGGGGTCAATTCCAACTCATAGCGACCCTATAGGGCAGAGCAGAACCGCCCCATAGGGTTTCTAAGGAGTGGCTGGTGGACTCGAATTACCAACCTTTTGGTTAGGAGCCAGGCTCTTAACCACTGTGTCACCAGGACTCCCCAGGAAGCCTCTAGAAGCTGGAGAATGTAAGGAAATAGATTGTCGTCAAGAGCCTCCAGAAAGAATGCAGCTCTGCAATCCCTTGATTTTAGCTGAGTAAAACCCATTCTGGACTTCTGACCTTCAGAACCGTAAGATAATAAATTTGCGGTGTTTTAAGCCACTAAATTAATGGGAATTTTTTACAGCAGCAATAGGAAACCAAAACCAAACAAATAAATAAATAACCAACAAACAGGTTGCCGTCAAGTTGATTGCAACTCATAATGACTTTATAGGACAGTGCAGAAATGCCACATAGGGTTTCCAAGTTGCTGCTGGTGAATTTGAACGGCAGACCTTTTGGTTAGCAACTGTAGCTCTTAACAACTGCACCACCAGGGCTCCAACAGGAAAAAGCATATCAGTGTACCATGAAAATGCCTGAAACAATTGAGGTTTAAGAAATTCAATGTTTGAAAGTTATTATGATCTGGCAAGCTGGATGGGCTTAAATATATCCATCAAGATGAGGCTTCTGAAGTCAAATTTTAACCTCCATCCCAAGTTACGTGTATGTGTATAGTACAACTGTCGAAGAAAGTGAATACTGTAAGAAAAAGAAATTAAAAAGAACAGTAATAGCAGAATGAGCATGCAAATATGTATTTGGAGAACACCCTGAGAAAGAGTACCTGGTAAGGGCTGGAAATTACCTTCTCGCCATTATAGAATATGGATTAGAAGAAGAGACAATGATAGTGAATGCCAGCAATCTTCCTTAAGAGACTGCAAGTTTTCAGTTTCTTAGAGCCATAGCTTGAACAGACCAACAGTGCAGTCCAGGATGGCTATATGGCCCACAGATTATCAGGAGGTAGAATTAAGTGGTACAAGAACCCACGATGTGAGCTAGTGGAGCAAAGAGAGAGAGAGCATTTGGCATCAAGGATAAAAGAGAATTCTCAGGTTCCATGGAAAGTCTACAATTTATATTGAAGGTGTATTAGTTTCTTATTGCTGCTGTAACAGGAAATTACCACAACCCTAATGGTTGAAAACACCACCAATTTATTCTCTTATGGTTTTAGAGGTCAGAAGTTTGATATGAGTCCTATGGGGCTAACATAAAGGTGTCATTGAATATTATGCTAATATTAAATGAGTATTAAATGCTGTAGTAGTGTTCCATTTAGGTGAGTCCTGAGACATTTCACACACTGGTGTAGACACTTAAATGGGTTGAGCAACACCATGACTCATGTCAAGTCTAGAATGAGCACTTCCATATGTCTTAGTAGAGAGTAACAGACTCTCACCAAGCATCTTTTCCAGATGACCTGATAACAAGATCCCTTGCATCCAGTGTTGTTTATGAATCCTTCTAATGGTCCAGTGGAGAACAGGTGCTTTTGTTTCTTTATAATGTCACGTAACCCTTTTCTCAAATCAGTTGGTTATATGGTTTCAATGGTATGACACTTATTGTCTTTCCTTCTTTTCCGTGTCACAGTTTCCCACCGGCAACCTCTTGACAAGTCTTAATTTCTCTTGGCTGCTTTAAAGGAGAGTTGTGAATATTAAATGAGATAATGCATGAGAAGTGTTTCCCCATAGTGTCTGATAATGTACTAAGGGATACACTAAGGGCTTAACAAATGCTAAGTACAGTAATAATTATTATTAGAGATAAGCTTTTTCCAAGTGGGAGCAGAAAGGAGCATTCTTTAAGCCCGTTCATCTGTTCTTCACAACCTACGCTTCAAGTTCACGTAACTGGTTCTTCTCTGAGACAGGGGGACCAACCTATTAGGCCCCTGCAGGTCCCAGGAGCCACTTCCCTGTTCCTGGGGGTGAGAGACCAAAACCGTCTCCAGCCCTTCCTGAATTCTGTTCAAATCCCCCATAATAAGCAGCTTGCTTGTAGCTTCTGTTCATCCCAAGGCACCTGGTGGGGGAAGTACATGGACCCGACCAGGAGCAATTGATTTGAAACCGGGCTAAATAATTTTGGGCCAGTAAATGATAGCAGGAAGATTGGGTGATTATTCAGGCAGAAGGAGCTACAGATGTTTATTTCTGTTCAAAGAAATGTTTTGATGGTTTAACTAAGCTTTCTCTCCTCTAGGATTTTGAAGTTCTTTTCTTTGAAACCATTAGTGACTGTGCACTAGATAGTGAAAGGAGCTAAGCCACCACTGGAAGGATTTGACTTGGCTTGCGCTGGCGTAAAGATTAATTTAGTCAGAATAAATCCTTCTGTCATCATAACTGAACGATCCCAATGTGGCATCAGGAAAAGAGTAGGAAATTAATGTTTAAAATTCTCACTTGTTTCCAAAAAAAAAAAAAAATTGACTTGAAAATGTCTCCAACTCAATTCTCATTCCTTAGGATACAGAAAATAGTCACAGGAAATAAAATTCCAAGATTCCCTCCAGGAAAAATATAGAATGCATAGAAAATAAAACAGAACAAAAACAACAGTAGAAATAGCAAATACTTGAACAATGCTTTCTACTAAGAATTAAAATTTTCTAGAATGGATTCAAACTCTGAATGTGCTTCTTATGAAGATGCAGCTGCTTAACATGGAAGGGAGAACTATAACAACTCCAAATATTATTTTTTTGTGGAAGAATGGTATCAGGTGTTGTTTCTGAAATATGCAAAGTAAATGAAATAGTTCAGGATGATGTGCCTGTTTATGTTCTTGGGTTATTAGAAAACACAGCATGTGTATATGAAGATGGAGATGACAAAATAGTTTTAATACAGTATCAAAATTATAAATAAATAAAAAAATACAAAAAATCGAATTAATATTAAAGAAATCATCACTGTTGGTATGCCTATAGATACAAAGAATAATACAGTATAGAAAAAATAAGCCTAAGTCCATCCCTGAAATTGCTAATAGAAAATACCCTCTACCCTTTGCAAAAATAAAAAAATAAGTTTACATTTCCTGGTCCTGAACATCAGGTTTAAAGAACTGGGACTTTGTTTTCTGCAAAGATCCAATTATATGAATATCTTGGTAACCAGATTTATGTCATTTATTTAACTCCTAAAAGCCTGCAATCAGAATTCACTTTACACATCAAACATTTGAGAAAATCAGTACTTCAAATTGGTTCCTTTCAGTTCAACCCCCTCCTGAGAATTTGCATTTCCACCCCAGATATGCTGAATCAGAATCTACATTTTAATAAGATCCCAGGTGATTCTTATGTATACATCTATATTTTAACAAGATCCTTAGGTGATTCTTTGGTATACATCAACAGTTTAACGAGATGCTCAGGTGATTCTTATGTGTACATCAACATTTAACAAGCTCCCCAAGTAATATATACATAAGAATCACCTGGGGATCTTGTTAAACTGTAGATTCTGATTCAGTATATCTGGGTTGGAAATGCAAATTCTCAGTAAGGGGTTGAACCAGAACAGACCCATTCGAAGCCCTGGAGAAAACAGGTGGAAAGAAAAGAGGGATGGTTTAACACACCAACGAGGGCGGTTTTAGGCTGCCACTTTCACATAGGGTCCTGCCTTTGAGTTGTTTGTTGGTAACATTAAAATCAGTGATAGTATTGGTGGCATTAAGCCGGGGGTGGATTATCCAATAGGCAAGGATAGCATGGTGCTTACCTTGCTTACCAGATTATCTGTAGAGAGCAATTTCACATTTTTTCACCATGTCAAAGATTCTGCTTCTAAGTATGCCTGTCATCTCTCTCTCTCCCAACCCCACAGCACCCTCCTACAGAATCAAAGCTTCGTTTCAAATTTGCAATCCCTGACAGGGGTGGATGAGCCAGTAAGCAAGGTAAGCATGGGTTTACATGTGCTTACTTACTAATCTGTTTCACTGCAAGGAAGCCCATGCTTTCCTTGCTCACTGGGTCATCCACCCCTACATTAAGCAGATGATGCCATGGAATTTGTCTGCTGACACCAAACCCAGCAGAGGAAGCATTGCCCACCCGGGTCCTCAATTATGCTCAACATATGGGGACACCAGATACTTTGAATATTTCAATGCTCTGTTCAGGGCCTAAAAATACTGAATCAAATTTATAATCAATTATTTCCATCATAAGGCACAGATGCAAGAAGCAGATTTGCCTCTGTCAATTTTCTTTTAACACTTTCAGAAAGGAACTTGGAACACAAGTCTCCTTGGAATTCCCCAAAATGTATTTGAGGTCAGCTTGAGATTTGAAAGTACTGCTAAACATGTAAGGCATTAACTGTTGTAAGTACCAGGGGATGGATGGTGTTATTCAGAAGGCTTTCATTTGGGGTTATTGGCAAAGTGCACCATGATGTCTCTTGAGTCACCCCATCTCTGTGCTGACAAACAAAGCATTATGCCTTATTACTCTCCCATTCCCTCCTCTTCCCCACCTGCCTTTTAAAATATTTGGATTCTTCAAATAAAATAATCTAGAAAGTTGTTTTGATTGAAATGTATGAACCACTTACTTCACATGACTGTTACCTAAAACGTAAATTTATTACTCAGTAGTGGAAACAGAACACTTAAATAACTGATAAAAATAAATGCAACTGTTTCTCTCCACACCTGGTTGAAGATTGATCTGACGCTCATTACTGTTGGTTAGAGCTTCAGTGGTGGTTTGGTGGTAGAATTCTCGCCTTCCATGTGGGAGACCCAGGTTCCATTCCCAGCCAACGCATCTCAAGCATGGCCAACACTCATCTGTCAGTGCAGGCTTGCCTGTTGCTATGATGCTGAACAGGTTTCCACAGAGCTTCCATACTAAGGTGGACTAGGAAGAAAGGTCTGGCAATCTACTTACAAAAAATCAGCCAGTGAAAACCCTATGATCACAATAGTGTGATCCACAACTGATTATGGGATGGCACAGGAGCAAACAGCATTTAATTCCCTTGTGCATGGGGTCACCATGACCCCACGAGGTAGCATTCCGTTGTGCATGGAGTAGCAGCCAACTCAACAGTAGCTAACAACGACTGTCCTTTATAAGCCCTTTCTATATTTTTCCTGATCCTAAAAGGATTCATTGTTCATTGTAGAAAATATGGAACATGCTAAAAAAGTATACAGCAATAAAATAGAAACGATCTACAGCCCTGATACGCAGAATTCATGGTGAAAGAGTAAAGAACCCGTCGATGGAAAAAGTAATAATCAACTTGGACTGAGAAAGAAAAAACCGCAGCCCATTGATCAGGCTGGAGGGGCAGACACAGATATAGGCAGCTGCAAGGGTAACAGGAAGCACGGTTTCTCTCAGGTCATGCAGCAGCTGTAAAATGCCACAACCACCTCCTCTTTGAGTGACTTCTACATTCTTGGAATCCCTGAGCGGTACAAACAGTTCATATGTTCAGCTGCTAACTGAGAGGCTGAGAGGCGCCTCCTAAGAGACAGGTCTGACAAGCAACCTACTTCCAAAAACTCAGCATTGAAAATCCTATGGAGCACAGATCTACTCTGACACACTTCGGCTTGCCATGAGTCAGAATCGACCCCACAGTGAATAGTTCGGTTACTACTTTCTTACCAATGATGCCCCCATACCTGTTCTGTTTTCCCATCTATCACTGGGATACCATTGCTAAACTGCCCTTGCCTCCTGTCAGCACCCAGTTCCTCGTTAATCCCCACTTCTCCTAATCCTGCCTTAGAAACAACAACCAAGCCAGAAGTGAGTTTGCTCCCAGTAGACCCTTCTCAGAATCTTCCTGTGGGAACCCAAACCTTAAAACAAAGCGCCTCCCTTCTCCCTCTTGCACAGTGGCATTCCACGGTTCCCCTGGAGTGCCCTCTCTTGCTGCATCAAGTCAGCCAATCTGCTTTTGCACTCCTTTTTTTTTTTTTGTTCTTACAAATAATGGCTCTCAGGCTGATCTTTTATGACAAGATATAAACAACTGAAAGTTGACTGGGAACACCAGGCAGATTCTTAACTTCAACATTAGGATGGTTTCTAGATAAAAGGATATCATACCTGACTTTTAAACAGCAAGATAAGGTCTTATAAAAATATCAAATAATAATACAATATATGAGAAATGTCTAAAATGAAAAATACATATAGGTAGTCCCCGATTTGATGTCTTCAATTTACAGTGAACCACACTTACAACCATCCTTTGTTTCTTTTTTGTACATCTTATTATTAGTAATATGTGCTACATACCGGGTCAGATTACCCAATAAGCAAGGGAAGCACGGGCTTACTAGTGCTTTCTTACTAATCTGCAGTGAACAATTTCACATTTTTTTACCACATCAAAGATTCTGCTTCTAGGTATGGCTGGCATCTGTCTCTCTCCCGACCCCACAGCACCTTCCTACAGAATCAAAGCCTCTTCAAATTTACAGTCCCTGACAGGGGCAGGTGACCCAGTAAGCAAGGTAAGCATGGCCTTACTTGTGCTTACTTACTAATCTATAGTGAACAATTTCACATGGGTTTCACCACACCACATCATGAGGAACCTATACTTAGACCAAGAGGCAGTAATTGGAGCAGAATGGTTTAAAGTCAGGAAAGGTGTACGTCAGGGTTGTATCATTTCACCACACCTATTCAATCCATCTGCTGAGCAAATAATCCTAGCAGCTAGACTATATGAAGAAGAACAGGACATCAGGATTGGAGGAAGACTCATTAACAACTTGTGATATGCAGATGACACAACTTTGTTTGCTAAAAGTGAAGAGGACTTGAAGCAGTTCCTGATGAAAATCAAAGATCACAGCCTTCACTATGGATTACACCTCAACATAAAGAAAACTATAATCCTCACAACTGGACTGATAAGCAAATTGATGATAAATGGAGAAAATATTGAAGTTGTAAAGGATTTATTTTACTTGGATCCATAGTCAATGCCCATGGAAGCAGCAATCGAGAAATCAAGTGATGCATTGCATTGGGCAAATCTGCTGCAAAAGACCTCTTTAAAGTGTTCAAAAGCAAAGGTGTCACTTTAAGGACTAAGGTGCGCCTGACCCAAGCCATGGTGTTTTCAATCACCTCATCTGCATGTGAAAGCTGGACAATGAATAGGGAAGAAGGAGAATCAACGCCTTTGAATTACGGTGTTGGTGAAGAATATTGAATATACCTTGGACTGCCAGAAGAACAAACAAATCTGTCTTGGAAGAAGTACAGCCAGAATGCCTCTTAGAAGCAAGGATGGTGAGACTTCGTCCCACATAATTTGGACATGTTATCTGGGAGTACCAGTCCCTGGAGAAGGACATTATGCTTGGTAGAGTAGAGGGACAGTGAAAAAGAGGAAGACCATCAATGAGATGGATAGACACAGTGGCTGCGACGATGGGCTCAAGCATAAAAACAATTGTGAGCGTGGCACGGGACCAGGCAGTGTTTCCTTCTATTGTACGTAGGGTTGCTATGAGTCAAACTAACTCGACCGCACCTAACAACAACAACATTAGACAGATACTATTTTTTCTATCGTTATAAGCACTAGATTACTGGTCACTTACGTGTGTATGCACACAAACACTCAGGTATTGGTCCTCCATGAGATGCTGTGAGCAAGCATGCACACACGTTCGTGTTTTCTCTCAGGCATTTGAGAGTGTAGCTCTCATTTTTATAAAAGCGGGGCTCTAGGAGAACCTAGTTACATTAAAAAGCAGAGAGAGATGAAATAGAGAACCCTGATGCTTAGCTTTATGGATTTTAACTATATAACGATGTAAACTCTGTGCAAGAAGCCAAAGTCCCAGATGGTGTCTAGTTAGCCCATATTCTTGGATCTCTGTCTTTGGCCTGGCTTAGCACCTGGAAACACACTAATTGCATAATTATTTCTAAGAACTCACCTTGCAATGACCAAAGCATTATCAATGAATGGTTATTAACGAGACATGACTATACATTATTTATACATAAATTAACTATGTGGTCTTCATATTACTGCAGTGAGAATTCAGTTTTTAGTTACTGTAAATAAATGTGTCAAAACAAGTCTGACTTTCATCATAGTGACTAATTATGGTTTACAGGGTGTGTAGGGAAGAATATGTCTATCTCTCATCACTGAACATTTTTAGTTCACTCAATAACTGATGCTTTCAAGAGATTTTCTCATTCATTTTAGAATTGTTGGATCTTTTAAAACGGTAATGTCTGGGGGTTGATCGCTCTATAATGTGTTAGCAATTATTTATACATACAGGTAGTCCCTGACTACATATTCAAGTTTTGACGAGCCCCACTTTCGACCGTCTGTCTTTTTTTTTGTACATCTTTTCATTAGTAATATGTACTACATACAATGTTGCAGTGTGTAATTTGCTGATATCATCATATTTGTAAGTTTATGTGTGATGTTTCCAACCACCAAAGACAAATAAAGATCAGATTTATAAAGATACTAGTAATAAAAGATAATATTGATGAAAACTAAGAAAACAAGGTATTCAATTTACATCAGAACCAACTTACGATAGAGTTATTGGAACTGAATTCCACTGTAAGTTAGGGACTACCTGTTCTCCCACTTAGTGTCTGATAGTAGGTTTTAATGAAAGAAAAGGAGAGCTAACAAAAAGGCGATGGATATCATAGTAAGTTCACCAAATTGTGGGAAAAAATTTTACCGAATCAATAAAGTGGCAACTGCAGAAAATAATCTTCACTATTTTGTAATATTTTGGTGAAAGTTCTACTTTGAGAAATATTTTCTATGCAGAGGACTTGAGTTTGCCTGTATAACAGTTTTTAATGTAATGCTTAATACACGTGAATAGTCTATCTATCTATATGCAATTGCAGCAATTTGCCTGCAGACACCAATTATTTAGAAATCCCATCCACTGTGTTTTAGGCATTATGATAGCCACTGTGCGTATGTTTTTTTTAATAGGACCACCTTCCAACAACTCAATAAAGAAGGTATATATTGTTCTCATTTTACAGGTGTAGGATTAGACATAGAACATTGAAATCACTTGTGGCTCTTACCAGGGCAATTAAGTGCAGAACTAACCCCAGTTGTGTCTGAATCTGAAACTTGATTTTGTCTGTATTTTAACCTGAAGATAGTTCTCAGAGGTTATGTGGCATGGTAGATGGAGCTTGGATATCTGCCCTTGCCATATTATCTTGCTGTAAAGTCTACTTCCTTCTTTTCATGATATATTACTGTCAGACTTACAATATATTTATTTACGTGTTTTGCTTCCTCTTGTGAACCGTAAACTAATTACCAAATGTAATTCACATGCATCTCACTTACATCTAGCAAGATGACTTTAACATAGAAGGTGCTTAACAGAAATTCATTTCTATTTATTCGTATATATTCATGTAAAGTCCGATGATGGATGGATCTAGATTAACTTGAAATTTTATCTAAACTGAAGACATTATAAACATACACAACCCTAAGCTAAATAATGTAGCTTGGTAATTGCTCATCATCCTTCAGGAAAATGCCTCTTTGTAGGATGGATGGGGCTGGCATATAAATAGATAAATTATTTTAAGGTCTTTTTTGAAGTTAAGCCCAGAAACTGACAGAGAGTTGGTTTCAAAAGAAATAATCAATCTTTTATAGAATATATTAACATTTTATTCTGATGAGACTCAGAGTGATCAGTTGTTTAAAACGTTTCCTAGAAAATTATAGAACAAAGTAACTGCTGCCTTTGCCAAGAAAAATCTGGTAGTCTTGTGAAGGAAACAGTTCCTGAGTGGTAAATCAGTGCAAAGAACGTAATGAATATACAATTTTGGCTTCAGATTTGTCAGAAATTCCAAAAAATATGATATAGGAGTTTTCCCTCTGTATATTCACATGTCCTGAAACAGGAAATAATTCTACAGAAAATAGACACAAACAACTTGAATCAGAGAATTAGAAGTACGATTTCAATTTCAAATGAGAAACTGAAGTCGATGTACTTCAAACAATTGGTCCAAGGTCACACAGCTAATTATTGCCAGAATTAGCACAACAAATCACAATTTCTGACCTTGAATTCTCTATCCTTTTCTCCATATCATGGCCAATGGAAAAAAGTTTATGAAAGAAATTATTTTTAATTGAAGTTTTGCTTTATTATTATTTTTTTCTGTAATACGTTTTAACCATATACTCCATCAGAGGACTATTCTCCTAATTTCATGGCTAATTACTGGGTTTTTCCTTTATTTTAAATATTTCTCGAAAACATATTGTTTACCCTTGGGTGTTACTATGTCACTCTTTCTTCGTGAACTCACTACAACTTTTTGAGATCATTAAAATGCTTTACATTTTAAGAATGCTTTTGGCTTTTCCAAACGCTTACACGTACAGCGTGACACTTGAGGCAAGCAGCAATTGTGTTGAGAGGTACATCTTTTGATAGATGGTCAGTCTGATTTTGTTACTTTCCCACTTAAAAGAATTCTGATGCTTGGAATTGCAGTAAAAACACACTCCTAACTCCTTACAAAGGAGCTCCGGTGGTCCAAATGGTTAAACACTCAGCTGCTAATCGAAAGGTCGGCAATTTGAACCCACCAGCAACTTCACAAGAGAAAAGACCTGGTGATCTGCTCCCATAAAGATTATAGACTAGGAAAACTTATGGGGCAATTCTACTCTGTCACATGAGGTCACTATGAGTAGAAATCGACGGGACAGCCCCTAACAACATCAACAACTTGCTCCGTTGATGACTTTATCACCTGCCACTCACTACTCTCCAGACTCAATGACTTTCTTCTTGACTTTTGAGTACATCATGTCCCTCCCCTTCTCTGGGCCATTGCAGACTCTTCCCTTTGCTCAGAATCTCATAATGAGCACAGTGATACCCCTCTCTTTGCCAAGTTAAATAATATCTATCCTTTGGATTTCAACCCAAACATCACTGCTTCACAGAAGCTTCTCTTGACTCCAAACTTGTTTCTATTCCCCTGTTATATGTTCACAGCCCCATAATCCTTTCCTTAATGACACTCCTCACAGTGTAACTTTGCATTTATTTCTATGATCATTTGCTTAGTCTCCTTTCGTACTTACTAAACTTTAAGCTCCAGGAGAGCAAGGACTGTGTGTTCCATCATCTTCTGCTGGGTAAATACCACCTGAGAGCATTGTTGCTTAGAACAACAATTTGTTAGTATTTCTTGCAGTTCTGTGGAATGATGAGATCACCTGGGAAATTCATGCTTGGGATCCTTCACAGAATTAAAGTCAGAGGCAACTGAGTCTGAACTTGTTTGAAAATGTCTTCATGCAGTCTGGTGTCAGTGCTGGGAGGCTGGATAACTCAGTTGCTGGCCCAGTCTCTCTGTCTCTCTCTGTTTTCCCATGTGGCTAGCTTTGGGCTTCCTCATGGAAGTAGCTGAACTTCTTACATGGCAGGCCAAGGATTCTTAAAATGATTGTCCGAAGACAGAAAAAGTGGAAACCACCAGTCTTTAAAAGCCTGAGCCTAGAACCTGACAGCATATCACTTCCACCATATTTTATGGCTATAGCAGTCATAGAGTCCCCCCATATTCAAGAGTATAGGAAATAGACTCCACCTTGCAATAGGCAAAAGGATTCAGCATACAGGGAGGGGAAGAATTGGTGGTGGCCATCTTGGAAGCCGGTGTCCACAATCTGTTTTAGCTCGTCATTTTATCCTTAGTACGAAGTGCAGTGCCTGGCTTGGAGTAGACAGTCAATGAATATATGCTTAATGAATGAATAGATGGGAAGACTATATAATAGAGTAGTTAAGTGTCATGCATTGAATTGTGTCCCCCAAAATATGTGTGTAGCAACTTGGGTAGGTCATGATTCCCAGTATTGTATGATTGTGTAATCTGATGTGATTTCCTTTCTTGTTGTAAACTCTATCACTATGATGAGGTTATATGTGATCTCCTTATGTGTTGTAAATTCTATCACTGTGATGAGGTTATGCTGATTAGGTTTACAAGATTAGATAGTGTCTTAATCCCATCTCTTTTGAGATATAAAAGAGAGAAGCAAGCAGAGACACATGGGACCCTCACACCACCAAGAAAGCAGTGCTGAGAGCAGAGCGCGTCCTTTGGACCAGAGGTTCCTGCACTGAGATGCTCGCAGAGCAAGGGAAGACTGATGGATCACAAGGGCCTTCCTCCAGAGCCAACAGAGAGAGAAATCCTTCTCCTGGAGTTGACGCCCTGAATTTGGACTTGTAGCCTACTGCACTGTGAGAGATTAAACTTCTCTTTGTTAAAGCCATCCACTCATGGTATTTCTGTTAGAGCAGCACTAAATGACTGAGACATTAGGTGAACCACACAGTCTGACAGCTGACGAAGAGTGGGGATAAGAAATAAGTCTTGTTAAGTGTAGTGGTAATTCCATGACACCACACACATAGCAAAGTGTTCACTGACATAAGACCGATCGGGATTACCATTAGACTGCCCAGCACAAGAAGAATAGACTGGAGGGTACTGGAGACAACATTCTTAGGAAACGTTCATTGCAAACCTGATTCTTCAACTCTCTGTCTCTCGTTTTTTAGTCACTCCAAGTTATTTTCCCCTCAAAGGAAATTAGTGAGATGTTATCTATAAACCAAAACCATTGCCATAGAGTCGATGTCGAGTCATTTCAATTCTTCAGACTAAAACACTGAGTAAAAGCATTATTGTCAGCCAGTCAAGGCAGAAGGATTTATTGCCCACTCAAGAATTCCAAGAGTTGGAGTGGCAGCCCCATAAAACAAAATGGGACTAATGAGGCACAGCAGTCTAGGGACAAGGGCCAGAAAGCAGAAGGGGACAAGGAAGCTGGTGATAAGGAACCCAAGGTTGAGTAAGGATAGTGTTGATGTGTTGTGAGGTTGTTAACCATTGTCATAGGGCAAATATGTACTAACTCTTAAATGAGAAACTATTTTGTTCTGTAAGCCTTCATCTAAAGTGAGAATAGCAGCACAATTGGAAGAGCGTAGTCGATGTCACTGAACTGTGCATGTAGAAATTGATGGTGTATCTTTGGCTATGTGTATTTTCACCAAAAAAAAAAAGGTTGAGAAGTTAGAGGGTTGACATGTTGTGAGGTGTTAACCAATGTCATAAAATAATATGTGTACTGCTGTTTCATGAAAAACTGTTTGTTCTGTAAGCTTTCACCTGAAGTACGATTAAAAAAAAAAAAGAATTCCAAGAGTTAGCCATAAACAAACCTGACGGCACAGGGGAAGAAAGAGTACAAAATACTGTTCTTATATGTGATGCACATGTTTTGGAGCTGCTTTTACAGATTTTCCAATTCATTCAAACCTAGGAGCATGGGAAATCTTTCCTAAAACCCTGTCCTTGAAATGTGTGCAGCCCAAACTGTAAAAGCGTTTGATTTTTGTGAAGCTTTCAGCTTCATGAACATTTAACCAAACCAGATTTACTCCCAAGAGATTACCTCATGACCAGTAAGGGCCCATTTTGACCATCATGTCTTTTATTGTTGAGAGCAAGGAAGGACCTGGAATAGGAGGCCTTAAATGAATAGTGCTTGTAAGTCATCACATTTGACACATTAAAAGGTCCTTTGAGTAATCATCCCAGAATTCTTCACATGCTGCAGGAGTTAATCTCTGTAAATAGCAGGGTTCCGTGGGAATACAGATCTGGAAAAGTTGCTCTAGTTTGCTCAAGTGGAAACTCTTGTTAGTCTACGCATTGACCAGAGAGCATTTAAATTAAGACCTTGATCTTTACTGAAGATGTGCAGACCCATCCATGGGAGAGTGCAAAGCCCAATGTCCCCAGCTGGGACCACGAAGACCAACGTTAGCTCTAGAATATTTGTAAACTACTTTCACTTCTTAATTCATAGCCCAGCTTTGCTTCAGAGAAAACCTGTCAAATCCCAAATTTAGATTCTTTTCCAGCAATAAAATAGTCTCCAGGGCCTCAAATTTTCTCCTGTGGCTAAAGAACAGCAAGAAGACACAGGTGGCTGATTTCCACAAGGCAGGTGTATACACAGACTAAAAGACCCACTCTTATCTTGAATGCAGTTACAGATTTTCAATAGCTATCAGAGATATTTGTAATATTTGTGATTGCATAAATAGGTTGCATCAGGAACATCCTGCTGGCCGATATAAAATTACAGACAGGAGTCTGTTGAACCAACAGTGATGAATTTTTTACCTTGCACTTAGTGGTGAGAACACCAGCATGGTGACATTTATGCTCCACATGAGAAGTTTTGCTCATATCATAGCTCAGCGCAGGCATTGCTGCTAGGTCTTGTCTTGGTAATAGGGAAGTTCCATAGTTTATATACAAAGACATGAGAAGAAACGAATAAGGGTCCCACTGGTTTATGAGAAACAGTTTTTGACTGATAGGATGCAAACTTTAATATACAGTTTTGTACATTTTCCAAAGGCAATGTAACTAAGGAGACTCTTTTAAATTGTATTGTATGGTAAAGAGACAGGAGGCTGGATAACGTATCTCCAGTGAGAAAACAGTGATCAGCATTTTCAAAGATTAAAAAAGAGGCAGCAACTCCACCGAAAGCTTTAAAAGTAATTTTCATTGTTCTTAGCTGCTGTTGAGTGGGACTCTGACTCATGGAGACCCCATACCCAGCGGGATTGGGCTGTTGATGCAAGCCTCCACTGACAGATGGCTTGTGGCTGAGCTTGAGATACATTGGCCAGGGATTAATCCCAGGCCACCCACATAACCCAAACCAAAGCAAGCCTGTTGCTGTCGAGTCGATTCTGACTCATAGTGACCCTACAGGGCAAAGCAGAACTGCCCCACAGGGCTTACAAGGAGAAGCTGGTGGATTCGAACTGCCGATCTTTTAGTTAGCAGCCAAACTCCCAACCACTGTGCCACCAGGGCTATAGGCCACCCACACTGAAGGCAAGAATTTTAACACTGAACCAGCACTGCCCCCATTAAGGGAGACTGCCACACTGGAAGCCCTGGTAGGCATGGCAGGCCAGGTCTACAAATGGATTCAGCAAATGTAGGACACAATGAGTGACTGGTTTAGTGAGTATTCAAAGTGACTGTAATACTTTTGCAAGTCTATGAAAAGTTTGTGTAGAATTACTAAGTAGAGGAATCTGTGGCCTCTGAGAACCTTGTTACTGTAAACAGCAGCACTCTTCTGAGATTTTAAGACCTACTCAGGCCCCTTGTGGGAAACCCATCTGGTTGTGCTGAGCAAACTAGTCTCCAATGTCCTTTCTGAAGTGGACTTTGAGAGCAGCCTGGCTTCAATTACTTCGGCCAGTCTCTCAGCTCTAACTCCTCTGCCAGGGTCCCCGGCATTCGGACAACTTCAGTATGGAAGAGTCGCTTCTCTACTGAAGAGCTGTTGCTCTGATGCTCAGGGATCCTTTTGCTTTTTTTTTTCCTAGAAAAGGGGATATATGTTTAATGGAAATGAAAAATGACTTTTCTAGAGGTTTTATTTGTAAAGAACCAATTGACAATATTCTTTTTTCAAAATTTTTTTATTGTACTTTAGATGGTTTACAGAACAAGTAGTTTCTCATTAAACAGTTAGTACATGTTATTTTATGACACTGTTTAACAACCCCGCGACATGTCAATACTCTCCCTTCTCGAACTTGGGTTCCCTATCACCAGCTTTCCTGTCCCCTCCTGCCTTCTCGTCCTTGTCCCTGGGCTGTTGTGCCCCATTAGTCTCGTTTTGTTTTATGGGGCTGTCTAATCTTTGGCTGAAGGGTGAACCACAGGAGTGACTTCATTACCGAGCTAAACAGGTGTCCAGGGGCCATACTCTTGAGGTTTCTCCAGTCTCTGTCTGGCCAGTTAAGTCTGGTCTTTTTTTGTGAGTTAGAATTTTGATCTACATTTTTCTCCAGCTCTGTCTGGGACCCTCTGTTGTGATCCTTGTCAGAGTAGAAATTGACAATATTCTTATCAGGTTTGGATAAAACCTGGATTTATCATAAACTTGTTAAATCACTAATTTACTGAATTTTTTGTGAATAATTTTGCCTTTCCCTGACCTTGTTCCTCAGTATTATTCAGAGAGAGAGTCAGAAGGATAGAGAATATAAATGTGTGTGTGTGAGTGTGAGAAAAGAGAGAGAGAGAAGAGAAGAGAAAGACAAAAAATAGATCTGCATTCCTGACAAAGGGTGAGTGAATAGCCTTTCTGGTCTTTACAATACATTTTTATTTTGGACAACTGAATCCTCACTGTTTTTATTTCCTTAACTTTTTCCTTCAAAGATTACGTTCTTGCCCAAGAGCCAAGGAAATTTCCAATTTCTTTCAATGTCAATCCTTCTTGTTTAAGTGTCATTTCCTTTCAGGGGGCAAATTACCTTATTAAGTAGTATACATGTGTTATCCACAATCAATGCCCATGGAAGCGAGAGTCAAGAAATCGAACAATCTATTGCGTTGGGCAAATCTGCTGAAAAAGACCTCTTTAAAGTTCTGAAAAGTAAAGATGTCACTTTGAGGACTAAGGTACACCTGACCCAAGCCATGATATTTTCATTCACCTCATATGCATAGGAAAGCTGGACAATGAATAAGGAAGACCGAAGAAGAATTGATGCCTTTGCATTATGGTGTTGGTGAAGAATATTCAACATACCATGGATTGCCAGAAGAACAAACAAATCTGTCTTGGAAGAAGTACAATCAGAATGATCCTTAGAAACAAGAATGGTGTGACTCCATCTCATGTATTTTGGACATGTTATCAGGAGGAACACATCCCTGGAGAAGGACATCATGCTTGGTAAAGAAGAGGGTCAGCAAAAAGGAGGAAGACCCTCAATGAGAAGGACTGACACAGTGGCTGTAACAGGATGGCACAGGACCAGGCAGTGTTTCTTTCTATTCTGTTGTACATAGGCTCGTTATGAGTCAGAACCGACTCGACAACACCTAACAAAAACAACAAAATATGTGTGTGTGTGTATATATATATACGTAATATATATATAAATATGTATATATACATAATATGTATTTATAAATATAAAGATATATAA
>NW_004444083.1:1892546-1906892 GCF_000243295.1 Trichechus manatus latirostris | reverse complement strand
AGGTCAGAGTAGAGCTGCTGCCCCATAGAGTTTCCAGGGAGCGGCTGGTAGATTCAAACCGCCAACCTTTTGGTTATCAGCCAAGCTCTTAACAACTGAGCCACCAGTCTCCTCACTTGGCGATATGTCCTGTAAATTACTCCACTAGCAGTTCCCAGAACTCCTGCTTGTCTTTCTTGATAGCTACTTTTAATTTCATTGTGTGGTAGTGCCACAGTTAATTCCGCTTGTCTGCTATGGACAGGCGTTTAGGCTACTTCAACATTTTGCCATTACAGAATAATGTAACTATCAGCGTATGCTGTTTCATAATTTTAGAGGCAATTCTTTAAGATAAAATTCTTAAAGAGGTATTACTGGGTTAAAGGGTAAATGCATATAGTTTTCTTTAGATATTGTCATATTTTTGTCCATAAGAGTTATACAATATTGCATTCCCACTATCAATGTGTGATCGTGCTTGTTTCTGACAGCCTTGCCAACAGAGCATGCTGTCAAACTTTAGCATTTTTTAAAAATCTGGTAGGTGTAATTATAATTTGTATTTCCCTTATTTTGAGAATTCCATCTTATGTTTAAGGGCCAAGAAATTGGTGTATATATGTATATGTGTGTATACACACATATGCATATATATATACACATATACATATATATGTACACATATACATATATATATACACACATATATATATATATATATATATACACATATATATATAGTAAACTTCCTTATGATGGCTACCACCACCTTGTGATCTAAGTACAACAGGTATTATTCTTGTTTTATGGATGAGGAAAGAAAGAAAAGGAGATTAATTTCAGTGGTAATGCCAGAATGAAACCAAGCTTTAGTTTTTTAAAATATTTTTTAAAATTTTTAACATAAATCCTTTTAATTACTAGGAGGGATAAATATATAGAGAGATTGCATCAGAAATATGTTACTCTTTTGGGGGTGATTTTTTTAAGGAACTATTTGTTATTTTAAAGATAAAATATCATAATAAAAATTCATAAAATAACAATTGTATTACATGTACAGTCCACTTAATTTATCATTTTACAGCCATAACTTTTTTAACTTTTAAAATTACATTTATTGAGGTATAATACATAAATAATAAAACTTATTCCTTTAAAGGATACTCTTCAGTGAATTTTGACAAGTGTATAAATCCATCCAACCACTGCTGAAATCAAGGTATAAAACATTAGAACCAGCTTTTAATTTCTGAGTTTTCCCACTGTCCCCTCTTGGACTTGAACTCAAGCCTTGACTGCTGGTTTATGGGAACCACGTGGAGTCATGAATGCAGAGGTGGAAGTTCCCAGTGCAGCCAGGCTGACTCAGTTTCCCTCTTGCACTTTCCTTTCAAATTGCCCATCAGTAGGTCTCCAGCTGCTCTCTCCCACCAAAGCCTAGCGTGGTAGATGGCAAGAAGAGGTGACTTATTAGAAAAGCAATATGCCAATTTTATTGCAAGTGCAAGCATTTTATCCTAAAGGCAAGCAACAACAACAAGAACAGAAGAAACCAGTTGCCATGCGGTCATCTCCAACTTACGGCTACTCATGTGAGTCAGAACAGAACTGTGCTCCACTGGGTTTTCCAATAGCTGATTTTTTTGTAAGTAGGTCACCAGGCCTTTCTTCCAAGGCACTTGGGTGGACTGGAACCTCCAACTTTTGGGTTAGCAGCTGAGCTCGTTACTGTTTGAACCAATCAGACACAACAACAACAAAAGGCAAGCAAAGTCCTTCTTACTCTTCCCGGGTCCTTGTTCCTGCTCTTGTTTCCTCAGCCTTTGTTCCTCATATCCTCATTCTTCCTCACACTGTCAATCCCACAAACCATACCTTTTATCTGAGTAACTTTTGGTTACCAACTGCTTAAAGGAAGGTGAGTTTTTTTCATTTTTCTCTTTTTCTATTTAGAGAAATACACAAGAGACAATTTCAGAAAGGGAAACCACAGGTAATTGGGGTGATATTTCTGCCAAATGTAAAAGAAAGTATACTTGGAGGCAAGAGGTTCAGAAAGGAACGGTTGACTTACCATTAGGAAGCTGGTGTGCGAATTATTCCTCTGTGAAAATGGGAATTGAAGCCCTTCACACGAGATGTCAAACGAAAATTATATCAGATGACTCACACTGGAAAATTCTCTCTGCACACAAAAACAAAGGAAGTCAACCAGGAACATGTAGCGTTTCCATAACAGTAATATTTGTCACTTAAGGAAGCAACGTGAAAGCTCTGCGTATCCTTCCCTCCGTGTGAAAATGAGGTATTTCTGCTGTTGTAAACATACAGTGCTGATTGTTGATGAAAAGCAGATGAGGGAAACGTGGAGTATTGTGTGCATTCATGACACAACATAGGAACTGGTTGTTTTTTACTTGGAAGCTAGCTGTGGGAAATTCACACATGACCCAAGAAAACAAAAGCCTTTGTTGCTCTTTTATAAGACATACTAAACACATCAAGGGGACATTTCCAAAGATGTGTCAAGCCATGGACAAAGCAATTGGAAAAGGCATTAGGAGACCAAAAACAGCAGAAGCGATGTGGTGCCTTTGAGGAGAGATCTTGACAGGTCTGGAAATACCTCTGAGGCAGTAGTAAGGAAGGGCTCTTTGCAAATTGATCAGCTGGATTTGAAAAACAGAACTTTCCTCCCAATTATCTAACAGACATATATTTAACTTGTATTTTTCAAGTTATGTGATAGGTCTCTTAAAACTAAATTGTTAGCTTTAATTTTGAAATGCAGCATAGAAAAACCATGAATATATATACATTCATACATATATGTATACATACATACATATATACATATACGTTATATATATACACACACAGTATTTTTCAATCTAAGGTTGGTTCAGTCTGTGGATGTGGAACCCGTGGGATATGGAGGGCTGACTGTGTGGGTACATATATATATATGTACATATACACATATATGTATACACACACACACACACATATATATATATATATATATATATATCTGGGTGGTACAAAAGATTAAGCTCTCAACTACTAGCCGAAAGGTTGGCAGTTCAAATCCACTCAGATGCACCTTGGAAGAAAGGCCTGGTGACCTACTTCCGAAAGGTCACAGCCTTGAAAGCTACAGAGCACAGCTCTACTCTGAAACACACGAGGACTTCATGATAACTGGTTTTTTGGAGATATATATACGTACTCACACTCTCAGTGCTGTTAAGTAGATTCCAATTCATAGTGACCCTATAGGACAGAGTAGAACTGCCCCAAGGAGGGGCTGGTGGATCCCAACTGCCTACCTTTCAGTTAGCAGCCAAATGCTTAACCACTGCATCACCAGGGATCTATATATATATATATATATATATTTACACACATATACATACATATATATAAAATCTAAGAAGCCATATTATTGAAAGCAAAAGAGTGCCTGTGTTGTTGAAAAATGAGCACTATATCTTTGTTTTATTGTTCTTAGTATGTTCTTTTTTATCTTTCTAACTTAAAAAATGAAGTTTCTGAAGATAGTTTTGAGTGAAAAATCTAAGGGACTTCATTTATCTAACCATGAATTCTTACCCATCTGCAGTGGTAATGTGGAGTGATTGAAGTCCATCTTTGTCAGCTTTCCAGCCCTGCCTGTGTGCCCTCCTACTTATGGCTAATATTTTGCACATAGTAGGTGCTCAACAGTTTATATAATTAGATGTGTTCTCCCATATTAGCTTGATATTACACAATCTTTCCAAAATCTTTTCCAAACTTCTCCATTCTCTTTAAATTTAGCATGTCCTCCCTTTTCCACTTGTCCCCTTGATAGGCAATCTCACCTATTTCACAGAGAAAACAGAAATCATGAGATTGGCGCTCCCTCCAGTTCTGCCTAAAAAAACCTACAAGTTTTCCCGAGTCCACATCCATCTGACAGCCACCCCCACTCCTGCCCCTATGGAAAAGTTCTCTTTCCTCCTCTCTGTTGAGTGCTAAGGCCCCAAAGCTAAGAAAATGGGTGAGATAGTCTCCCTAAAAGGAACATGTAAGAGCTTACTTGACTACATACTAAGAGTTTACCAAACCACCTCTGAGACTCTTATTCCCAACTGACCTATACAAAGAGCTAACCAGTAGAGAATGCACAGCCTAGTGAGGGAGCTTCCAAGTAAACCACGAAGTGAGAGAGGAGTGAGACATGGAGGGAGACAGACATTCCACTACTGGTTAGAAACTTGTGCTGCAGAAAATTACCAATGCCCCGTTGGTGCCGCTATGGGGCAAAGTACTGTGTATGGAATTTTGGAATTGGGATGCACATGAACATCCAGACTGGTGCCTGATGCCCTGGAGAATTCTGTGAGCAGAACAAGAACAGATGACATGCAGGCAGTCTGTGTTTCTGATGTTTGGGATGACAAAGGTTCTTGACTTTCCCTTAATTGCAAGTGGACACAATAAAACACAGCTGGTACCTTCTTCAAGAAGGTGGTCTGCCCGGGTAAGGAGACCCCATCATGGATGACTGTGGCAGGCACTCTCAAATATAGGAGCTAAGATGGGGAGTGATGAGATAGCGCTCAAAAATCACTTCAGCCACACCAGGCAGTTGAGTGCATGCAGAACCCCAGGAAACCCAGGCCTGCAGTTCAGGAGAAAACCAATCTTTGAACACTTTTTTCCCAAAGCCTATTGAGAATTAAGAGCAGATTCCAACTGCTGGACAGGTAAGCAGAAAATGAAATTGAATCCTTTCCACTAATCCTTCCTCCCACACTTCTAGAAGTGGAAGGAGGAAAGAAGAAAGATAGAGCCAGGAGGAATCATGAAAGAATGCATCAGATTCAAAGAACATACATGCTCCTAACTGTGGCATAATTGGCGTATTGACATCCAGACCTCATCATTAACACCTTCCTCTATATGAAAAGATTATTTTCAGTAATTATCTTGACAAAAATTATTTGTCAAGAACAGAAATGTAGACACTGAAATTTTTTATTGAACTTTTTCTATAATAATGCCAGTAAAATAAAAAGCAATATAAAATTAAAAAAGCAAATAAACATTGAAGTACAAAAAAGGAAAAAGTAATAGATTAATACTTTTAAATTACATTAGTATATTTTTATTAAAAGGAGCCCTGGTAGTGCAATGATTAAGTGCTCAGCTGCTAACCAAAAGGTTGGTGGTTTGAATCCACCCAGTGGCTCTGTGGGAGAAAGACCTGGTAATCTGTCCTGTAAAGATTACAACCTAGAAAACCATATGGGGCAGTTCTACTCCGTCACATAGGGTAGTTATGTGTTGAAATACACTCGAGAGCACCTAACGACAACATTTTTATTAAAAAGAAAAAAAAAACTTATGCCTGCATATTATTCTGTCACAATAATGAAAATAACATAGTTTCTATTTCTTATAAATTTGCCAATGACTGTTAAAATTGTTCTTTGCTACTCATGGTGCAGTTCAAATCCACCAGCCACTCCTTGGAACCCTATGGGGCAGTTCTACTCTGTCCTACATGGGGTCGCTATGAGTCAGAATCAACTCGATGGCAACAGGTATATGGATATTCATGCTCATATCTGATTAATGAACATATTTTACTAATGTTAATTATGAATTTTTTTTTCACCTGTAGGAACAGGTCAAAAATAGCAAAAGTCTTAACCTTTTCATGACCATTGGGATACACAGTTGCCCATCCTTTTTTTCCACCTCTCAGGTTCTTTGGGAAGCTGCTTTCCCACTGACAGTACATGCTAATATACATGCAGGGGCCTTTGTGGCTGTTTGAAACTGAAAAAAAAGGGTGTGTGCCATAAACTACTATTTCTACAGGTTGTTGTATGAGGTGTATGCATTTTTGGCAGCAAACACAGAAATTTTGAAAAAAATTTCTTTGCACTACCATATATCCCTTTGGATTCTAGGGGGCATCTGGGGGTTGAATTAGTGGGACAACATATGTCCCTCGGGACTTGGAGGGTAGGATTGTTGGTAGGAGGAAAAATCCATACTACCTACCAAAAATTCAAAACTCAGTGATTCAGCAAGTTTTCATTAATCAAAACACATGGTAGCAACAAAAACTTCAAAGCAGAAAATAATTGGGTCTTGAAATATTAAGCATAAGGGTAAGTTTGGCAGAAATTCATAAAAACCCTATCTCGTAATAAATTCCAGAAATTGCAATACTATTTATATACTTATTTCTTCAGGGTGGATTCCAGAGGCAATCCAATAACTCTGTAGTTGAAATATTTCCATAAAATATCTTCACCAGAAAATTCATCACACACTTGTATTGTATCTGAAAGAAATTTTCTTTTGTGAAAATCGGAGAAAATGGCTGAATGACAATGAACATTAACTTTATTTAATTAGAACGAGTGTCCCGTTCTTGGTGAAAATGATCAAGGCATTCAAACATTGACCCTTTGATATTTTATGGCAGTGTAAGGCCACCATCTTTTGTCAATTCTCCTGTCAGTCTGACTTTGAGAGTTGATATTTTTCTCTATGCAAATGCCATTTTCTTACATTTATTGTTGCATAGTCAGTGACCTTCTCCAAAAGAACAACTTAAAAGCCCATTGCATCACTGTATATTCTTCAAGCTTGATTCTGGCTGTTTGCAAATTTATGTCTGATTATTCTTATCTAAAATTTCATCATCAGAAAAAAAATGATAAACAGCTATGATCGTTTCTTCTGAATCCCTTGTTTAAGCCGAAGATTTTATAGATGTTGGAGACATGAATTGCACATAACTGAGCTTGAGTGATTCCAAACATTTCCTTAATTCATTTTGAAATGAATGTGTGTGCTGTGTGTTGCAGGTTGGCTGTATAACTTCAAGTTCCCCAAATTAGCTTCTATGTAGAATATCACATTTACTAAAGGGCAAGTGCAAAAAATATGTTCATCTGAAGCTTGCTGTTGTTAATTGCCGTCAAATAGATTCCGGCTCATGGCGACCTCAAGTGTGTCAGAATAGAACTCTTGCATAGGGTTTTCAAGTCGGTGACCTTCTGGAAGCAGATCCCCAGGTCTTTCTTCCTAGGAGACTCTGGGTGGGATTGAAGAGCCAACCTTTGACGTTTAAATAGTTGAGCACTTACCCATTTTTGCCATCTACGGATCCTCATTTGAATCTTACATGTATATTTTCAAAACTCAGCAATAACCACAACAATTGTTTAGACATTTAGACGATGAACTGACAAAAGAGTCTTTTCAAGGAGGAGTATGTCACCATTGACATAGTTTAGAATTGCCTGTGCATGGTGATACGAAGAAGAAAACTGAATTCCAACTGGATTTATTATTGCCTGCATCCTACTCTGCTGCTCTAGGGATCCCACTGCCTCTGCCCACTACAGGTCTCTGCACCAGGTTAGGCTTGAGCTGAGAGCGGGTAGAAGCTTTGAACTAGTTGTGAAAAGGAAGTTTTGATTTAGATAAATGGATTCTTTTTTTAATAACTGAAAGTTGGTGTTATTACAAAAAGGAAACTATGAAAAGTTCAAGTAGTCAGAAAGCTATAGGATCTGCCTGAGATATCAGGAAGGGATGGAAAAGAAAGATAGGTCAGGGCTACAGGTAGTGAATAGAAAACAATGAAGGCTTTTCCTGTGAGTCACCACTATTCAACAGAATGGTTACAAACACCATGCTATTTTCTAGAGTTGCAAAGTATTTTCCAATCCCATATCGATCATTCTCCCTTCATGAAGCATCAAATAAACATTAAAAATGAGAATACGACAATATTGTTGAGCCAAAGGTTGGCCTTCCCATTCTTCTTGTTGTTGTTAGTTGCTGTTAAGTTGGTTTCAACTCGTGACGACCTTATGTACAACAGAATGAAATGTTGTATGAAATGAAATCTTAACCATCTTCATGATTTGTGTATTTTGAGTGTCTTACAACCTAGGGGGCTTATCTTCCAGGACTATATCAGGCAGTGTTCTGTTGTGTTCCATAGGGTTTTCATTGACTGATTTTTAGAAGTAGATCACCAGGCCTTTCTTCCAAGGCACCTCTGCATTGACTTTCAATTATCAGCCAAGCAGGTTAACCATTTGCACCACCCAGAGACTACAAGAGAGTGGGGATACTTTCTTAGTTATCTAGCGCTGGCTATAACAGAAATACCACAGGTGGATGGCTTTAACAAAAAGAAAACTATTCTTTCACAGTCTAGGAGGCTAGAAGTCTGAATTCAGGATGCCAGCTCCTGGAAAAGGCTCTCTCTCTGTCAGTTCTGGGGGAAGGGCCTTGTCAATGGTCTTCTCCTGGTCTGGGGGCTTCTCAGCCCAGGACCCCAGGTCTAAAGAATGTGCTCTGCTCCTGGGGCTTCTTTCTTGGTGGTAAGAGGTCCCTTTCTTCTCTGCTTGCTTATCTCTTTTATATCTCAAAAGAGATTGACTCAAAATACAACTTAATCCTATAGATTGAGTCCTGCCTCATTAATTCAACAGCCTCTAATCCTGCTTCATTAACATCATAGAGGTTAGGATTTACAACGCATAGGATATTCACATCAGATCACAAAATGGAGGACAATCACACTATACTGGGAATCACGGCCTAGCCAAATTGACACACAGTTTTGGGGGACACGATTCAGTCTATGACAGTTGCTGAGGGCAAATTTTCTGCACGCTTTGTTGCTTGTGTTTGACCTATTTCTCCATTCTGGACACACACACACACATCATCCGCAATTACTAAGCCATTGCCGTTGAGTCGATTCCAACTCATAGCGACAGTACACGGCAGAGTAGAATTGCCCCATAGGGTTTCCAAAGACTGACTGGCAGATTCGAACTGCCAACCTTTTTTGATTAGCTGCGGTAGCTCTTAACCACTGTACCACCAGGGCTCCCTATAATTACTACTGCCGAGAAATTCTCACACGTATACTTTATTTTAGCACACACAAAACATTTGTACATGCGATCTAGTTTTCAGACCACAAAAATGGAAAGGGTCCATATGCAACGGGTTCTCAAAACTAGCTAACGAACTAAATAAAGCCTTCCTCACATGCTCCACAACAACCTAATGGCCAGCCTCCCAGTAAGGTTTCCATTTATTTATTTATTTTTGTAGAGGACATTTTTTCACACTTTACCTTCAGCTCTTTTTGGTGTGTTAAAGGGAGACCACTTTGTCTCATCTCACCTCCCGTGCAAAAATTACCGCCCAAATCATGATAAAACCCACATGTTCTTCCAGAATGTTACATAACTTTCCAGTAAATAAGCAGAGTGAAATACGAAACTTCATTTTACTCTATTTTGAAATTATTTGGCCAATTGGTGCTCTTCTATGAAACAGCTTTTAAGCTATCATACATGGGATATTCTTTATGTGTGTTCTATATTCCCATGCGAGAGAGTCTCATGGGATTATATCCAATTCCAGAGGTGGAATTTCTGGTTCGTGGGTAATGTGCATCTTCAGCTCTGTGAGATATTGCCAAATGACCCTCCAAAGTGGTAATATTAATATTGATCGCACCAGCAGGGTGTGAGAGTTCCCATTTCCCCCTATTCTCATCCCAGAATTAGGCGGACTTTCTTCTCATGTCTCAGGCAACACTGGTCTGGGTGGACCATCCTTTGAGGAGGTGTGTGACCAGGGTAAGCCTCTTGCTCCCCTGGAGACAGGCTAGCTTCAATGAGGAAGAAGGGAAGAGCTGAGCTGAGCCTGCTCAGTTACTTTTTTTATATTTTTCAGTCAGAGCAATAATTTCCCAGTGGGAGAGTGGGTTAAAGGGAAGAGAGAGGCCAGGTGTTGGTTCACATCAGTGATGTTCTCCACACCTGGAAGGAAACATCGGGAATGAGAAGAGGCATGTGTTTCCCTTCCCAACGTGATGTTTGTCTTCAAATGGGGGAGTTCTTTCTTCCTCCAAGCCTGGAAAACTCTTGGCCATATTGATATTGCCTACCTTATTATCTTTATCTTCTATTCTGAAATGTAGAGCATGTGGGACCCTGGCATTTTATCCTCTACATTTCTTGATCTCACATTCATATTTTTCATCTCTTACTGTGCTGCATTCTTGATAATTTCCTCAGTTTTATTATACATTCATTGATCTTCTCTTCTAGTCTAACTCATATGTGTAATTTTGATCAGTCAAAGGGAGATGTATCATGAAGCTATGTAGGGAAGGGGGAGGTAGTGACTCTCAACCCTAATTGCACATGGAATCATTTCGGGGGGGGCTCTAAAAATCCTGATGCTGAGGCTGCTTCCCAACAATTAAATCAGAGTCTCAGGGAGAGAGGACCCTGAACATCAGTAGTTTTAAAGCTATGTAGGTAGTTTCAATGAGAGGGCAACTGTGAGGATTCTGGGCAAGGGGAAAGGAGGTCTCAGCTTCACACCCTAGTTTGCCTGACTGATCACAAACAGAGTGAAAGAAGAAAATTCACGTATTTGATCTCTTACATTTTTTAGAAGGATGATAACCAATTTCAAATGTATTTGTTGTGTATTTCAGCATGTACCAGAGAAAAAAGAAGTAATTTTCAAGAAAAATTTATTTTCTATTTACGGTTCCAAAAAAGAAAATTCTGAAGTTGTAACTGCTTTATCACATGTTACAATTCATTTTATTTAATTGAGTGGATGATGATTGTCTGCTATATGAGAGTAGGCTTTGGGTGTGTGAGAGGAACATTTGGGGGCAATAAAAATGATAGTTGTAGTAGTAGCATTGGAGTATCTTCTGTCTGGTGCTTTGTATGTTTTCTTCTTATTTTTACAAGAAATTGGATATTGTTACTTCCCTGTTTTACAAACATAGAAGGGTTCAGCTAATTGTCCAAGTTTGCACACCTCATAAGTGTTAGACCTGGGATTCCAAACCCAACCTTTCTAACTCCACAGCCATTCCCTTCCCAGGTGGTTATCACCATTGTTTATTGCTATTGGTAACTGCACCCATTAATTACTGCCTATTCCACTGCCCAGCAGACCCCTGCTGCCAGTCCTCTGAGATCCTTTTGGCAAATACAGTCATAGGTGTCTCCCTCTCAAGGAGATTTTTCAACACTTAGCCACAGACACTTTCTAATCTTGTTGATGTTGTTGTTAGGTGCCGTCCAGTTGGTTTTGACTCATAGCAACACATGTACAACAGAATGAAACACTGCCCAGTTCTGCACCATCCCCAAAATTGTTGCTATGTTTGAGCCCATTGTTACAGCCACTATGTCAATCCATCTCAAGGGTCTTTCTCCTTTTTGCTGATCCTCTACCTTACCACTCCCATGCATCTGTCAGTTTATCATACTGTTGGCGGCTTGTGTGTTGCTGTGATGCTGGAAGCTATGCCACCGGTATTCAAATACCAGCAGGGTCACCCATGATGGACAGATTTCAGCTGAGCTTCCAGACTAAGACAGACTAGGAAGGACTTGGCGGTCTACTTCTGAAAAGAATTAGTCAGTGAAAATCTTATGAATAGCAGCGGAATATTGTCTGATATAGTGCCAGAAGATGAGCCCTTCAGGTTGGAAGGCACTCAAAAGATGACTGGGGAAGAGCTGCCTTCTCAAAGTAGAGTCGACATTAATGATGTGGATGGAGTCAAGTTTTCAGGACATTCATTTGCTGATGTGGCATGACTGAAAATGAGAAGAGACAGCTGCAAACATCCATTAATAATTGGAATGTGGAACATATGAAGTATGAATCTAGGAAATTTGGAAAACATCAAAAATGAAATGGAACGCATAAACATCAATATCCTAGGCATTAGTGAGCTGAAATTGACTGGTATTGGCCATTTTGAATTGGACAATCATATAGTTTATTACACCAGGAATGACAACTTGAGGAATGATGTTGCAATCATCATCAAAAAGAACATTTCAAGTTCTATCCTGAAGTACAACGCTGTTAGTGATAGGATAATATCCATACACCTACAAGGAAGACCGGTTAATACAACTATTATTCAAATTTACGCACCAACCACTAAGGCCTGGAACCAGGGATATCAGGGATATTATTGCTGATGTCAGATCCTGGCTGAAAGCAGAGAATACCAGAACGGTTTATCTGTGTTTTATTGACTATGCAAAGGCATTTGACTGTGTGGCTCATAACAAATTATGGATAACATTGTGAAGAATGGGAACTCCAGAACACTTAATTGTGCTCATGAGGAACTGGTACATAGACCAAGAGGCAGTTGTTCTAACAGAACAAGAGCATACTGCGTCATTTAAAATCAGGAAAAGTGTGCGTTAAGGTTATGTACTTTCACCATACCTATTCAATCTGTATGCTAAGGAAATAATCCGAGACACTGGACTATATGAAGAAGAACAGGGCATCAGGATTGAAGGAAGACTCATTAACAACGTGCATTATGCAGATGACACAACCTTGCTTGCTGAAAGTGAAAAGGACTTGAAGACCACAACCTTCAGTATAGATTACACCTCAACATACAGAAAACAAAAATCCTCACAACTGGACTAACAAGCAACATCATGATAAATGGAGAAAAGATTGAAGTTGTCAAGGATTTCATTTTATTTAGATCCACAATCAACACACAATCCACAATCATGGAAGCAGCAGTCAAGAAATCAGACGACACATTTCATTGGGTAAATCTGTGGCAAAAGACCTCTTTAAAATGTTAAAAAGCAAAGATGTCACCTTGAAGACTAAGATGCGCCTAACCCAAGCTATGGTGTTTTCAATTACAAGCAAAAGCTGGACAATGAATAAGGAAGATCAAAGAATTGATGCCTTTGAATTGTAGTGCTGGTGAAGAATATTAAATATACCACGAACAAACAAATCTGTCTTGGAAGAAGTACCAACAGAATGCTGCTTAGAAGCAAGGATGGTGAGACTACGTGTCCTGTGTATTTGACTTTCATCGAGATGTGGGTTTTTTCAAGTAATCGTTTATAATGCCAGCTTTGATTCAGCATACTCTGACTGGACTAACTGCCGTTTGAAACCATGTGGTATCCAATTAGAGAGCCAGCTAAAACACTGGGCAGATGCTAGCATTTCAAGGAGGTTTTCTGGGAAGGCAAGTCTCTTGTCTCTGAATTTATGGCCTGTTTTTACTACTATGTCATTTGGTGGAGAAATGAAGCTGATCAAATATGTCCATTTTAAAGGATGTTTTCCTCTTTTGCAAATATTTGGTCAAGTTTCCCAGAGTGCCTAATGGGAACTGAATACCAGTAAGATTTTACTTGTGTAGGTTTGGGACTCCAGTGTGTAGGTTGTCTTACTTTGGACATGTTGTCAGGAGGGATCAGACCCTGGAGAAGGACCTCATGCTTGGTAAAGTAGAGGGTCAGTGACAAAGAGGAAGACCCTCAACAAGAAGAATTGACACAGTGGTGGCAACAATGGGCTCAAGCATAACAAGGATTGTGAGGATGGCGTAGGACCGGGCAGTGTTTCATTCTGTGTACATAGGGACCCTATAAGTCAGAACCGACTTGACAACTAACAACAACAACAGAGAATTGAGTCCTGATTTTTTTTTGAGCAGCTTAAACAACAAACATTTATTATTACAAAGTTTCCCAAGGTCAGGAAATCAGAAGGGCTTAGCTGGACGTTTCTTATATAAGTAGTTTGCCATCCAGTTGTTCGCTGGGGCTACAATCATCTGAGGGACTATGAGTCTGCTTCTGAGCTCTCTCTGTAGATGTTGATAGGAAGCTTCAGTAGCTCTCCATTTGGGCCTCTCTATTGGTCTCCTCGGAGGAGCCCCGGTGACACAGTGGTTAAAGTGATCAACTACTAACCAAAAAGTCGGTGGTTCAACACCACCGGTGGCTCAGCAGGAGAAAGACGTGGCAATCTGCTTCCATAGAGATTTACAGCCGTGGAAACCCTATGGAGTTGCTATGAGTTGGAACTGACTCCATGGGAGTGGGTTTTGGTTTTTGGTATTGATCTCCTCATACAACATGGCATTTGACTTCCTCTAGGGTAATTTGAGGGAGTGTCCAAGATGGAAGCCACAGGTTTTTTGTGGATTTTTTTTTAATTTCTTTTGTTCTTGTAGGTTTTGTTTTTGCTGAGACTTTGTTTTTCCTCTTTTTTTTTTTTATGAGTATGTTTGTTAACTTTCTTTGTGGTTACCATAAATTTTACTCTTATCTTTCTAAGTTTGAAGCAGTCTACCGTTACTTGGTATCACCTTGCCTTCCTCTCCATTAGAAGATTCTATACCTATGCCGTTTATTCCCTCTTTTATTGTTTTGATGTTGTTGTCATTTAGTGATTAACTGCTCTGATTCCCTGTTGTATTTCTTTTGG
>NW_004444083.1:1866484-1892390 GCF_000243295.1 Trichechus manatus latirostris | reverse complement strand
TCTCTGTCAGTTTTCTCACTCCATTTGGTGCTTGGCTGAGTTCTTTATCTCTTCATTTGATGTTTTAGGGTTTCAGGATTGTTGTATTCTCTGTTCAGCTTAGTTTTTCGGATCTTTGCTGTGGAGGGACGGCGTGGTGCTTCTGCCTAGAGTGCCATTTTGCCGGAAGAGCCGCCCTGAGTCCTGATTTTTAACTAAGGCATTACTTAAGTGAGTATAATTGAAAACTGGACTAGGAAGTATAATTCTTATTCAGGATGATAGAGTATTATTATTTCCCAAAGAGAAATGCAAACAGGGACGATTATACCACTGAATCAGAATACAAAAATATAAAAAGTAGCTACCAAAGTTATT
The DNA here is from genome assembly GCF_000243295.1 of Trichechus manatus latirostris. Lineage (NCBI taxonomy): Eukaryota > Metazoa > Chordata > Mammalia > Sirenia > Trichechidae > Trichechus > Trichechus manatus. The sequence continues at coordinate 1,892,033 of NW_004444083.1, read as the reverse complement.
TTTAAAAGCAGTGAAATGGTAAACATAAAATTAAAGATATTATTGTTGTCACATCACAAGCCACCATGGTACCACAAACTGACAGGTGACTCAGTTCTCTACTCAGCTATAAACTGTGCTGTTTTCTGCATTAAAAATGATGTAGATAAACATCTTTTAACCAAAAGTTTCATGAAGACATCCAAAGTTATTGATATTGCCCTATGTTTTGAAATATAATGAAGAAAACCTCTGGAACGAATTTGTTTTCCTTTAACAGGTGTAAAAAAAAAAAAAAAAAAAAAATTGCCGTCAAGTGGCTTCCGACCCTTAGCGACCCTATAGGACAGAGTAGAACTGCCCTGTAGGGGTTCCAAGGAGCGGCTGGTAGATTCAAATTGCCAGCGTTTTGGTTAGCAGCTGTAGCTCACCGGGGCTCTTCACCACTGTGCCACTAACTGCAGTAAGCAATTAAAATCAGAGGTTGGTGAGAGAATAGAACTGCCTGATATAATAGTTAGATACTCCTTTGCAGCAGAACTGTCCTTCTGAAATCTAGCTCTAATGTGATATATATTTTACAGTTCTCTTTTTCTAGGGACTTTTATTGAAGGTATTTTCTTATAATTTGCTCTTAAGACCTCAAGACATATTGAAGCCATCTATCACAGATTTGCAAACATTTTGCATTGCTTAAACGTTACAATTGAAGTTTAAAGACAAAAATCAAAAACTTTGTGAGAAGAGATTTTAAACTAAAGTATATCAATATATTTTAATAGAATGGTTTGACCCAACCCTCATTTATATGGAAATAGATACTGAAGAGATTTTCAAAATAAAATTTTATTTCTATTAAGTATATAATTTCCAATGAAGCAATAATTAAAAGTGTAAGTAACTATAAGATTTGACTGCCCTTATATTATTAAATTGCTAATATAAGTACTCCTATTGTAATCTCTAGTCAAAGTATGGAGCCCTGGTGGTGCAGTGGTTAAGAGTTCGGCAGCTAACCAAAAATTTCAGCAGTTCAAATCCACCAGACGCTCCTTGAAAACCCTATGGGCCGGTTCTACTCTGTCCTATAGAATCGCTGTGGGTTAGGATTGACTCAACGGCAATGGGTTTAGTCTTTTTGGTTAGTCAAAGTATTTACAATTGATACTTAAGGATTTATCCTTAGCATAAATACCGTGAGATTAGTTCATCTGAAAGTTATAATTACAAATTCAAAGATCACTTTACATAATAAGGCTATATTTGTTGTTAACATGTGAGTTGCCTTCTGAAAAAGATCCAAAGGTCAAATGGCTCATATTCTTAGATGTTAATACTTTTTAAAATTATTTTAATTGTTAAAATATCACAAAGATAAATCAAAAATATAAAATACCTAGAAATAAGCTTAGCAAGGCTATTAATTTGTGTCCTCCAAGAAATAGACACTAAGCAGGGATTAGATGTGCAAGAGATTTATTGAGGGGACTCCTGTGAATGTGAGAAGGGAGAGAGAGAGAGCACACAATGCAGGTCTGGTGCCGTGAAGGAAGGAGGACGGGGCAGGAATTCTTAGACTGCAGCACAGCAACGTTCATCCTTCAGCTTGTGTAAGAGCAATTGATGGTCTGTTCCTCAGTTGGCTCCTGGTCTTGTTCTGACTGATGATATTGAGCTTCTCCATTGTCTCTTTCCACAGACGTAGTCAATCTGATTCCTGTGTATTCTGTCTGGTGAGGCCCAAGTGTATAGTTGCTGTTTACCTTGTTGAAAAAAGGTATTTCCAACAAGTAGGTTATTGGTCTTGCAAAATTCTGTCATATGATTTCAGGCATTGTATCTATCAGTAAGGACACATTTTCCAGATACTGATCCTTCTTCTTCGTTTCCAACTTTTGCATTCCAATCACTAGTAATTATCAATGCATCTTGATTGCATTTTTGATCAATTTCATACTGCAGAAGTTAGCAAAAATTTTCTGCAGTTGGTAAAAATCTGGAAAGGTATGCGCCCGAGTTGTATCTTTTCAACCTGCTTATTCAATCTGTATGTGAACAAATAATCTGAGAAGCTGAACTATATGAAGAAGAACTTAGCATAAGAATTGGAGAAAGACTCATTAACAACCTGTGATACGCAGATGACACAGTCTTGCTTTCTGAAAGTGAAGAGGACTTGAAACACTTACTAATGAAATTAAAGACCACAGCCCTAAGTATGGATTACACCTAAACATATAGAAAACCAAAAACTTCAGGACCAATAAGCAGCATCACAATAAATGGAGAAAAGATTGAAGTTGTCAATGATTTCATTTCACTTGGCTCCACAATCAACACCCATAGTAGCAGCAGTCAGGAAATCAAATGATGTATTGCATTCGGCAAATCTGCTGCAAAAGACCTGTTAAAAAGGTTAAAAATAAAGATGTCACCTTGAGGACCAAATTACGTGACTCAAGCCATGATATTTTCACACAGAAGCTGGACAATGAACAAGAAAGACCAAAGAACTGATGCATTTGAATTATGGTGGTGGCAAAGAATACTGAATGTATTATGGACTGCCAGAAGAATGAACAACTCTGTCTTTGAAGAAGTACAGCCAGAATGCTCCTTAGAAGAGAGGATAGGGAGACTTCTTATATACTTTGGACATGTTATTAGGAGGGACCAGTCCCTGGAGAAGGACATCATGATTGGTAAAGTAGAGGGTCAGCAAAAAAGAGGAAGACCCTCAATGAGATGGACTGACACAGTGACTGCAACAATGGGCTCAATCATAGCAACAATTGTGAGGATGGCACAGGACCAGGCAATGTTTCATTCTGTTGTACATAGGTCGATGTACATATGAGTTGGAACTAACTCAGTGCCACCTAAGAACAACAGCAACAATGTTCGTCCAACGTGCCCTGGTTGCGCAATGGTTAAGCACTCCCCTGACACAGACAAAAAGTCGGTTGTTAGAACCCACCAGTGGCTCCAGGGGATAAACAACCTGGCGACCTGCTCCCGTAATGGTTGTTGTTGTTAGGTGCAGTCAAGTCAGTTCCAACTCATTGCGACCCTGTGTGTAACAGGACGAAATGTTGCCCTGTCCTCTACCATCCTCACAATAGTAGGCATATTTGAGCCCATTGTTGTAACCACTGTGTCAATCCATTTCATGATGGTATTCCTCTTTTTCGCTCATCCTCTACTTCACCAAGCATGATGGTCTTCTCCAGGGATTGGAGATAGTATGTCCAAAATAAGTGAGATGAAGCCTTGCCATTTTTGCGTCTAAGAAGCATTCTGGCTGTACTTTTTCCAGGACGGATGTGTTTGTTCTTCTGGCAGTCCATGGTATATTCAATATTATCTGCCAACACCATAATTCAAATGTGTAAATTCTTCTTCAGTCTTCCTTATTCATTGTCCACCTTTTGCAGGCATATGAGGTGATTGAAGATACCATGGCTTGGGTCAGACCCACCTTAAAGTATAAATTAATTAGATTTAAAAATATAGAGGGAAGCTTAGAATAAGATTCGAAAATATACATGCTAACTTGTGCCTGGTAGTTTTCTCAATGAGAGTGAGATTGTGGATTTTTGGTTGCTTAACTTTTTGCTTATCTGCATTTTCTAATTGTTTGTATCAGTCAGGATTAAACCAGAGAAACAGATCCAGCCTCTATGGCACCAGAAATTTCTGGATTCTATGGTAATTTGAAATTCTGTTCTGCATTTTATCCCTTTAGATCAGTATTCTTCTATAGAGTCTTTGATCAAAATGTTCAGTAATAGTAGCTGGGCATCATCCATTCTGGTCTCATGGCTGCGGAGGCAGTTGTTCATGGAGGCAATCAGCCACACATTCCAGTTTGTCCTCTTATTCCTGACTCTCCTTCTTCCTCTGTTGCTCCAGGCAACTAGAGACAAGTTGTTGTACCCTGGATGGCTGCTGGTAAGCTTTTAAGACCCCAGGCACCACTCAAGGAACGAGAAAGTGTAACAGAATCACTGAAGATGTTACTAGGCCAATTAACTGAGGCATCTCATGGAACCATGACCCTAAATCTCCAAACCAAGGAATCAAATCCCATGAGGTGTTTGATAGTACATAAGCAGCCTCAGCAGCTACTCCTTTGTTTTTTTTCAATATATATATATCATACAAGTTTTTCCAATTCAACTGTTTACAGGTGTACCACTTACTGACAGCAATAACATTAATTGGCTATGCAACCCTACCCTTAATCATTGCATTTTTTTATGATTATAAAGGATGACAGTATATAATACAAGAATTGGATAAAATTAATGGTCTAAATTCATTAACATTTTTAATTTTCAATAAATATCTTTCAACATAACTCTGACTTCTCAATTTAGAATTGTGAGAATTTACTAACTAATAAAGCTTTAGAGAGTGGATGGAATTTTAATCTTCTCACTATTATAGGTGAGGAAATTTCAAACCCAGAGAAGTTGTCGATGCCACAAATGAGTAAGGCCCCAAATCTTTATACCGTGTTCAATGCCGCTAATTCGTTTACTTCACTTGACTGTGATTATGAAGGCATTTTGCAGATATATCTAGAAAAAATGGCTTAAAATGTTGTCAATCTTAACGTTGCTTAAAAAGTTATTAGTTAAAAAAAAGTCAAAAATAGTAAATGCTTGTATAAAAATGTCCAACAATTCAGAGGTATATAGAGTGAAAAGAGAGAGTCTTAGTGTCCTTATTCCCCATGGATTCTGTACCCAAGGATTCTGTACCTCGGAAATGACAAATTTTAAACCAATTTTATGGTATTAGCCAAGATTTCATAAGTAAGCCGCACAGGCAGTGTGTAGGAAGTGCTAGTAAAATTAACAAAAATATGGGGCATACAAAGAGGGAGATAAAAGTGTCAATGACAAAAGAGCAATTAGTTACACAGGGATCATAAGTGTTTATCCAAACATAGGGCCCAGGCAGAGTTTGAGTTCCTTCTAGATGGTTAAATAATATCTGGAGCACAGATGGGCCTTTTTGGCTTCTCATACTTGTAAAACGTGATGTGCGTTTATAAGATAATTCCTTATGGCACTGCAAAACATTATTTTATACAGAACTTATTTTTATACTCTATAGCTCCTTAATCTTGAAATTTTAGCCTCAGAAATCTGCTCTATGAAAATGCTGAATTGACTAGGTTTTCATCAGAGTCTTACTGACTCCCATTTGTATTATTTGGATAAAGTGACAAGTTCAAAAGCCACTGTGCTCTTGATTACTTGTAAGTCTCACCTTGTAAGCGTCAGCCAGACTTGATCCCTATTAACCCGATAAGGCGGTTTCTCCTTACATCTTTTTGCATATTCTCCTTCCTCTCTGTCATCCCATTTTGGAATTCCCTCTTTCTCTTGGTTCTAAATATAATCGACTCTACCTGACACAGAACTACTTTCCTTTGTTGAGTCTTTCACATCTGCTACAGTGAACATGCATCACTCTGTATATAAGGCTTGGGGTTATGGCCATTGGAATGGCTATTCTTTGTGCCTCGGTCTATTGCTTAGAGGCTTCAGGCTGGTAAACCTTGTGGCTCCTGTATATTGTTCACACACAGCAGATCCATAATAGAACTCCATTAACAAGTTCATATTGCCAGTGGATGGTACTACTAGTATTCAATGTTACTTGCCATCTTTACATCTGCCTATTGTAGTAAAAAACAAAAACAAAACCCTGGTGGCAGAGTGGTTAAGAGCTACGGCTGCTAACCAAAAGGTCAGCAGTTCAAATCCACCAGGTGCTCCTTGGAAACTCTATGGGGCAGTTCTACTCTGTCCTATAGGGTCTCTATGAGTAGAAATTGACTTGAAGGCAATAAGTATTTTTTTTTATTGCAGTAAAAAACAAAACAAGACCAACAAACCGTTTCACACCCTTTATATAAATTTTTTTTTCCTGCATGTGTGGCCTCTTAGACAGTATCTCATGCATTTCTAAATTTCACTATTTAAAATCTATCCACTAGACTGATTTTCTAACCTCCTTAGAGTCTATCTTCCCAGTCTGAGATATTGTTAAACAATGGCAAACATTATCATTTCCATTTTATATATTCTACAGTTGGAAGGAGAACACCATATTAAGTTGTATTTCAATTCCTGAAAAAGGACATTCTTGGTGTTCAGAGTGACCTGGGCTGGACAATATTTTGGTTTAAAGAACTGATTTGGGCTTCACAAATAAAGTGTTATTTAATAGTTTGATCCCTATGTATTTTTGACATGAGGAAGCACGTTGCAAACTTGACTTTAAAACTATGATGATTATCATTGATTTGGTGCATATTCCCGCTCTGAATGGGAGAGCACTGTTAACCCTTGCCTTCAACTGTAGATGAGGCCAGTGCTAAAATTTGTCTATATCTATAAATGGAGGCCAACACTGATCTTCACCTATGCCTGTAATTAAGTCAACATTACCTTTGACTTCCCCTGAAACCTATGGAGTGACACAGGCTTGATGTGTGCCTCCCCCAGTCATTCTCAATGTTCTCAACACACCTGAGACCTTGTTAGATGTGCAGATTTTCAGGTCCCACACCACACCTACTTTCAAAGCCCAAACTTGCAAGCCAGCCCTTCTAAATTTAGCAGCCTCAGGCTTGCTGTGTTCGCTCTTTTCTGCACAGCAGCTTACTATTTAAATAACACAATTCGTTAGGGTTGTTATTACCCACAGCATATGTAATGGATTATACTATATCCAGTTTATTTTGTAATGATTTCAAGTTGATGTTAAATCAACCGCATTATTGCTTGTGTAGTAAATGAGAAGGAAAACTGGAAAAACTGTAATATCTCAAACAGTAGTAAAAGGGCACTAAAAATAGAATAATATATTGAACTTTGGTGAATGACATTCACTCTGCTGGTTTTGAAACATTATTTTAGCTGGCATCAGTGTCAAGAGGTAATGTTCATGGTGTCTGGGTGTGTGACTGTGTTTAAGAGGCTGATGAAAAATAAAGGGATAACACAAAAGGCCTATGTAATTAAATGTCAGAACTTGAGGGAAAGTGTTAGAAATGAATGGAGTTGGTGACATCATGGAAGCCAACAGTGTGCGTTTAAATTTGGAAGCTTTTTTTCAAGTAAAGCTGGTTATGCTGACTCTGTAAGGCAGTGGAGTTAAGACTCTAATTTCACATTTAAGTTAGGGAGGGTACTGATATCTTCTCTTCTATGTGTTTCTCGGCTTTGCCCAAATTGAAGAAATAACAAATGTACCCACCAAGCAGAGAAATCATTTTTGCTAGGTGGTTACAAAATTAAATTACTGTAATCTACTTTTTCAGATTGTACATCCTCTGAGGACGATGAGGACTGGGTATAATTACTACCCAAGACCCAGAGTTTTTGGACCTGAAAACCTTTTTGGATTTCTAAAGGAAAATTGTTTTCCTTCCTATTCAGTAAAGAAAAGGCATAGCTCCCAGGTATCAAGTGTGAGAATTATGAGAAATGATATACTATCACTCCTTAAACCAAAAACCAAACCAAACCCATTGCTGTCAGGTCAATTCCAACTCAACAACCCCTAGCTGAGTTTGAAATTGGCTAGTATAGTAATGTGGCCTAAACCCAAAATACTTCTTAACGTATCTTTTTATACTGAACCTCAGAGTCCAATAGAGCTCTCAGTTTCTCAATTAAAATATCAATTAGTTTATATCTATATATGTATATATCTATATATATATGTGATAGTTAATGTTATGTGTCAACTTGGCTAGGACATGATTCTCAGTGGTTATTATGTAATCATTCTCCATTTAGTGATCTAATGTGAGCAGCCAATCAATTCGAAGGGGAGTTTTCTTGGGAGTGGCGCCTGCATCCAATGCATATACAGATGTTCTGGCAAAGCTCCCTCTCTCTCTTTCCGGTCCTGCCATCTTCTCAGCGTCTGACCCCAGTTTGGGGGATGGAAGCAAGCAAGGGCCTCCAGCCTGTTGCCTGACCTGCAGGTTTTGGGTTCTCAGCCCCCTGCAACCATGTGAGCCAGCAGAGGTCATCAGCCTGTCATCTGACTCATGAAATTGGGACTTGCCAGCCCCCACAATTGCTTGGCCATTCCCTTGAAGTAAATCTCTCTCTATATATAGCTATATACTTTTTACTGGTTTTGCTTTTCTAGAGAACCTAGACTAAGACAATATATATCCATATACACATACTTGCTTACTTTGCACATGTCATCAGGAAAGACCAATTGCTAGAAAAGCATATCATGTTGGGTAAAGTAGAGGACCAACAAAAATGAGAGAAGCCCTCAGTGAGATGGCTTGACACAATAGCCACAACAAAGAACTCAAACATAGCAATGGTCATGAAGATGGTGCAGGACCAGGCAGCGTTTTTTTCTGTTATATGGAAAATTGCAGTGAGTTGGAGCCAACTTGACAGCAATTAAGGACAACAACAACAACATATGTGTATATATATATACAAACACACACACACAAACACACATTTATTACTTCACCATTACATATACCCACTTAGTAGTTACTCATGAAGCAACTAATAGTAAAGCAAAGTTTTGCTGTCATTTCACATTTGTCTGCAACATATTCGACATCGTTGTGGAGAAGAAAAGCCAGTGTCTCCATTTATTTCTTAAAATCTACTTCTGAAGCCTGCATTTTCATCAAAGGTAAAATCACAGTCATGCAATGGCCCTCCCTGCAGTTCTGACAGGATGCTGAACACAGATAGGAGAGGCAGCTCTCCAGGGAGCTACAAGTGATCCAGTGACTATGCCTATGATGTGCCAAGGGCTGTGAGAGCTGTTCTGTATATGGTAATCTCCTTCAGTCCTCATCATAATTCTAGAAGATAGTACATCACTCTATTTTACCAATGAGAAAAAGTTAGAACTAGAGAGATTAAAGAAAAATGCCCAGGTTGACATATTTAACTGGAAGAGCTGGAACTGAGTCATAATCTCTTTTGGTCCTTAGTTTAAGCTTTTGTTTGCCCCAGTGGCTGAGTATAGAGATCCAGTTTTTATATAAGTGAGGCAGAACTTTTATTATGAAGATTGATCACTATTCTTCAGAATAAGACAGGAGAAAGGGTATTTTAGATCTCAGACATAGAAAATTTGTCATGTTGAAAGTCATGTCTTCTATGCTATCTTTCCAGTCTTCATTCCATTTTTCTCTCCTTTACTGCATATTCCATTATCCACTTGATATCCATCCACAAGAAAACTAATAGTCCAACACTATTTCACTATCATTTCACATTTAACTGTATTACGGTCAACAATGATATGGAGAAGAAAAAAATATCGTGTTCTCATTTTACTTCTTTTTAAACTAAGTTCTGAACTATGGATTGTCCTCTCTACTGCCCTATTTTATTTTTAGTAGGATTGAAAATGCTTAGTGGCCTCTTTGAAAATACCAGTGGATTCTTGACTGGATTCTTAGGACTGTAGACTTCAGCCCTTTAGCATGCCGAATAATGACCAGCATCTTGGTTAGAAACGAACATTCAGTGGGTTTGGGGACTGTCTTAGTCATCTAGTGCTGCCATAACAGAAATACCACAAGTGGATAGTTTTAACGAAGAGAAGTTTATTTCCTCATAGTCAAAGTAGGCTAAAAGTCCAAATTCAGGGCATCAGCTCCAGGGGAAGGCTTTCTCTCTCTCGGCCTTCTCATCAGTGTTCCCCCGGACTAGGAGCTTCTCGGCGCAGGGACCCCTGTCCAAGGGACACACTCTGCTCCCGGCACTGCTTTCTTGATGGTATGAGGTCCCCTGTCTCACTGCTCACTTCTGTCTTTTATATCGCAAGAGATTGCCTCAGGACACAATCCAGTCTTGTAGATCAGGTCCTGCCTTACTAACACAAATGCCACCCATCCTCCCTCATTAACATCATAGAGGCAGGTTTACAACATACAGGAAAATCACACAATACCAGGAATCATGGCCTAGCCAAATTGATACACACATTTTTTGGGGGACATAATTCAAACCATGACAGGGACTAACGGTAGATCTAAGAATCTGCATTTTTGGCTAAACGAAGAAAACCAAACCCATTGCTGTTGAGTCAATTCCAACTCATAGCGACCCTATAGGTCAGAGTGGAACTGCCCCATAGAGTTTCCAAGGAGCAGCTGGTGGATTTGAACTGCCAACCTTTTGGTTAGCGGCCATAGCTCTTAACCACTGCCCCACCAGGGCTCCACAGTGACCAAATCTGATACAGATGATTAGACTACACTTGGAGAAATATCAAACTGTGTTATTTAAATGTCAAAAGTTAAACAAAGGGTTTTTAACCCAGATGAAAGGGTTGAGTATTCCACTCAATCGTGGATACTTGAACAGGTCTAACACTCTGGGAACGAATTAAAGGCTTATGTTGTTGTTGGCATTAGGTGCCGTTAAATCGGTTCCAACTCATAGTGACCCTAGGTACAACGGAACAAACACTGCCTCGTCCTGCACCATCCTCACAATTGTTGTTATGCTTGAGCCCATTGTTGCAACCACTGTGTGAATCCATCTCATTGAGGGTCTTCCTCTTTTTCGATGGCCCCCTACTTTACCAAACATGATGTCCTTCACCATGAACTGGTCACAGAGGCTCATAGGCATCCTAAAATGCCCAAAATTAGGTTAATGGGCACGATAAGCTATTGGGGCAAACATTCCTCATGCCCGATAGTCTCCTAGAAATGGGATGAGAGCGAGCTGTTAGGGGAGAGCAATGACACAGGGTCTTATAAAATCTTTAGGAGGAGAGAAAGGTTGTTGATAACAGAAGTAAATACGTTCGTTAGGCAGCTTTAGTGCACAGGTCAGTGAAATGCACAATGGAAGAATATGAGGTCAGTTCAGTAGTCTAAACAAACCATAATCACATGATTCTACACGATCCAATAGAAATTTTGTCCAGCTCTATCCTCAAATGGATGAACAATATTGAGATTGGATAATGATGCTAAAAACTTAGCAGGGGTTTTCTCCTATTTATTTTAGGGATAGTCAAAATTAAAATGCATGTTCATGTTTTCAGTCAACAGTAAAAGCTAATAGAACTCAAAGAACTTTCTTTTTAATGGAGAAAATTATTTTCTACAGAAACATAAGATGGAATCCTACCAGCCTTTAAAATGGTCACGCGGTAAGCGATTTTATGGGACATTTTTAAAAAAATCCTGTTGAGTCCTGGTTAATAGAAACACCTTGGGTAAAGACTAGCTTTTCTCATGACTTGCCTTCTAAATGAAAATGAGCTAGGGCAGCTTTCACAAGTTTAGCTGCATTTTGATTTTATCTGAAGTATTTCAAGTTTCTCTATATTTTTGAAGCACCGATTGACAGAGTACTCATTGTGTTTGAAGCATGTCACTGACTTTGAAAATTGCTGACAGAGAATATATCTGTCAAAATCTGATGCCAGACTGTATTAATATCTGCCTCACGGAAGGTTTTCTTTAAGACCTTCTATCCTCTTGTTTATATCTTGCCACTAGCCAAGTTGAAAAAACACAACAAACAAAAAAACAACCAAATATGACAACACCAAAAAAAAAGTATGATCGGCCTCTGTCACGGGTGTTATTTACATAGTGTCATGGATTGAATTGTGTCCCCCAAAAAATGTGTGTAGCAACTTGGCTACATCATGATTCCCAGTATTGTATGATTGTGTTATCTGATGTGATTTCCTTATGTGTTGTAAACTCTACCACTATGATGAGATTATATGTGATCTCCTCATGTGTTGTTAAATTCTATCACTGTGATGAGGTTATACTGATGAGGTTGAAAAGATTAGTGTCTTAATGCAATCTCTTTTGAGATATAAAAGAGAGAAGTAAGCAGAGATACTGAATCTCATACCGCCAAGAAAGCAGTGCTGGGAGCAGAGCGCGTCTTTGGACCTGAGGTTCTTGCGCAGAGATGCTCCCAGACCAAAGGAAGATTGATGACATGGACCTTCCTCCAGAGCCAATGGAGAAAGCATTCCCCTGGAGCTGAGGCCCTGAATTTGGACTTACAGCCTACTGGATTGTGAGAGAATGGACTTCTCTTTGTTGAAACCATCACTTGTGGTATCTCTGTTATAGCAGCGCTAGATGACTAAGACACATAGTATCTTTTTTTTTCCGCCTTCGGGTAGAGTGGTTAGGGCGATAACTGTCAGAGATGAACACTTTCATTTTATTAGGATTTGTTTTTATTAAGAACTTTTGCTAACTCAAAACTAAGATGAAGCTTCTGTGGAAGGAGAACTTGGCTGAGGAGGCTACTGTGGAAGGTTAACATATACCTCCCAAAGTACTCTTTTTAAAAAAAAATTTTTTAAACAGCTTTATTGAAATATAAATACAAAGAATTGCACATATGTAAAGTGTACCGTATGATCAATTTTAACATACATATATACATCCACGAAGTCTTGGGTGTATGAACTTATCCATCACCCCCAAAATTCTTGTGCCTTTTTGTAATCCCCCTACCTGATCTCTCCCATCTCTGTACCATCTTCAGGCAACTACTGATCTCCTTTCTGCAATTGAAGATTAGTTTGCATTTTCTAGAATTTATGTAAAGGATATCATATCATATGTACTCCTTTTTTGACCTACTTGTTTCACTCTGCATAATTTTTTTTTATTGTGATTTAGGTGAAAGTTTACAGAGCAAATTAGTTTCTCATTAAATAGTTAATACACAAATTGTTTTGTGACATTGGTTGACAACCCTACATTGTGTCAACACTCTCCCCTTCTCCACTCTAGGTTCCCTGTTTCCATTCGTCCAGTTTTCCTGTCCCTTCCTGCCTTCTCATCTTTGCTTTGGGGCTGATATGCTCATGAGTCTCATATACACGATTGAACTGTGAGGCTCGTTCTTCATGTATGTTATTGTTGGTGCTATAGACCTGTCTAATCTTTGGCTGAAGGGTGAACATCAGGAGTGGCTTGGGTACTGAGTTAAAAGGGTGTCCAAGGGCCGTACTCTTGGGATTTCTCCTGTCTCTGTCAGACCAGTATAAATGGTAACTTTGGTAAAGGGTAAGACACAATACTGGGGAAGTCAGCATAACTTGACCAGGGCAAAGTCATAGCAGCTTCACAGACCCATTTGCATAATTATTTTGAAATGTAGTCATATTGTTGCATGGATCAATAGCTCATTCCTTTTTGTTGCTGAGTAGTATTTCATTGTGTCTACACCACATTGTGTTTACCCATTCACCTGTTGATGGACATTTAGGTTGTTTCCAGTTTTTGGCTACTTAAACATAAAGCTGTTATGAATATTGTATGCAAGTCTGTGTGTGGAAAGGGCTTCCATTTCTCTTGGGCAAATACCAAGGGGTGAAATTGTTGGGTCATAGGACAGATATATATCTAAATTTTTTCAGAAACTGACAAACTGTTTTCCAAAGTAGTTGTACCTACCATTTTATATTTTCACTAGGAGTATATGAGAGTTCTATCTCCTCCATAACCTTGTCAACACTTGCTAGTGTCAGTTTTTTAAATTTTAGCCAATTCAAAAAACAATTTTTTTTTAACCAATCTAAAAATGATGAAATAGTATCTCATTGTGGTTTAAATTTACATTTCCCTGACAACAAATGATGTTGGGGATCATTTCATGTGCTTATTTCTCATTTTCGGATGTTCTTTGGTGAGGTGTCTGTTCAGATATTTTGAAGATATATTTTTATTAGGTTCTTCCTCTTTTTAATATCGAGTTGTGTTTATTATATATTCTAGATATAAGTCCATTGTTGTAAATGTGATTTGCAAATATTTTATCTCAGTCGTTGGTTCCCTCTTTCATTTTTCACTTTGTTTCATGACTCTACTTTTTGAGGAGCAAAAGTTTTGAATTTTGTTAAATTTGTAGTTTGTGCATTTTGTGTCTTGTTATGAATCTTTGCCAAACCTACAGTCACTAGGATTTAATTATATTTTGTCTTCTAGAAGTTTTATAGTTTTGCTTCTTGCCCTTAGGTCTATGATCCATTTCAACTAAATTTCTGTATATGGTGTGAGTAAGAAATCCAAACCCCTTGTTGTCAAGTCGATTCGGACTCATGGTGATACCATGTGTGTCAGAGTAGAAGTACACTCCACAGGGTTTTCAATGACTGTAATCTTGTGGAAGTAGATCACCAGGTCTTTCTTCTGCGGCATTGCTGGGTGGTGGTATGAGTAAGGGTTATTCAATTATTCCAGGATCAATTGGTAAAAAGAGTATACTTTCCCCCATTGAATTGTGTTGATATATTTACCAAAAATCAATAGACCATATGTGTGTGGATCTGTTTCTGGACCCTCTACTGGGATCCATTGATCTATCTGCCTATCTTCACACAAATACTACACTAGATTACTGTAGCTTCATAAGAATTTTAATACCAACAAATATATATTTGTTGTTGTTGTTAGGTGCTGCTGAGCTGGTTCTGACTCATAGTGACTGTATGTACAACAGAATGAAACACTGCCTGGTCCTACGCCATCCTCACAATCATTGGTATGTTTGAGCCAGTTGTTGCAGCCACTGTGTCAATCCATCTCATTGAGGGTCTTCCTCTTTTTTGCCCATCCTCTACTTTACCAAGCATGATGTCCTTCTCCAGGGACTGATCCCTCCTGATAACATATCCAAAGCACTTGTCCCTCTTGATAGCTTATCCAAAGCACATGAGAGAAAGTCTCACCATTCTTGTTTCTAAGGAGCATTCTGGCTATACTTCTTCCAAGACAGATTTTTTTCGTTCTTCTGGCAGTCCATGGCATATTCAATATTTTTTGCCAACATCATAATTCAAATGCATCAATTTTTCTTTGGTCTTCCTCATTCATTGTCCAGCTTTCACATGCATATGAGGAGATTGAAAGTATCAGGGCTTGGGTCAGGTACACCTTAGTCCTCAAAGTGACATCTTTGCTTATATATATATATATATGGGAGAAAGATGTGGCAGTCTGCTCCCATAAAGATTTACAGCCTTGGAAACCCTATGGGGCAGTTCCACTCTGTACTACAGGGTTGCTATGAGTCAGAATCAACTTGACTGCAGTGGGTCTTTTGTTACATATATGTGTGTGTGTGTGTGTATGTGTGTGTGTATTTATATACACATGTATGTATATGTCTTTGTATATTTAGAACCATCTCTGATGTCAAGGAGTAAAATCATTATTCCTAAGCAGTCTGAAGAAAAGAATGATGTCAGGGAGTTTATTGTGTGTTACCAATGCCCCTCCCTCCATGGAATGCAGTCTGTGCTGACAAAATTCTCATTATTTTGAGATTTTAGTGAATAGAATTACATTAATTCATTATGTATTATTATATAATCAGAGATATATTAGTCAGGAGAATAATCTTTTCCTGGGATAGCGTTCATCACTCATAACAAAATGTAATCAACCCCATAACAATGTAATTAAAGGAAAGCTATATTGACTAAATGAGTCATAAGATACTAATGCAGGGTAATAGGGTTAAGTTCTGTGGCTGGGTTAATAGGTGAAAGGCTGTCCTTTCTGGCAGGTATGGCTTATTGTTGAGATACACGCAAGTACTGATCAGCTGCCATCCTGCCACTGACTGTACTCGAGACACCGTGTTTTTCTCCACGGCCCGCTCTGATTCAAGGATCCAGGCTGCCTGGAACATTGTGTTGAGATGGACTGTAGAGCTCGTGGGAAGAGTGTGTGATCTGTGAGCAATACTTCCAAGGCCAGGTAGGCTGAACAACAATCCACATCCTCACATTGACCAACTCTGGACTCTGGCTCAGTCTTAGCAGAAGGCTCGCACTACCTATGGTTCAGGACTCTGTCATGGACGTTGCTGAAGCCCTTTTATCTAACGTGGGACCTGTATCCAGGGTACAGTTAAAAAAAACTATGAGTGTTGAGTGGAGGTGTAGCCTGGCCTCTTACAGTACTGGGTAGTGTCATATTGGAATTGATTTCTCAGTCTTTATTCAAATCTCACTTCCTCTCTGACTCACCTTGACTACCCCATTTAAAATCTCCCATCCTTAGCATTCTCAAGTGCTTACTGTGCTCTATTTTTTTCCATAGTACTTATCACATTCTCACATAGTATATTATTTACCTGTCTGATGTGTTTATTTTTTGTACCCTCATGCTATAGAGTCACTATGAGTTAGAACCGACTCGGTGACAACAGGTTTGGTTTCTGGTTTTTTGGTTTTATAGTAGCATGTACATTTCATAAAAGCAGGCATTTCTTACAGTTGTCTTCAACCATATAATCTTGGTGCTTAGAATAGTGGTTGGCGCATAATAAACCCAGTATAGTTGCTGGTGAATTGACACACAGAGTAAAACTGTGGTCCATAGGTTTTCAATGGCTGCTTTTTTTTGGGAGTTGGTCACCAGGCCTTTCTTCTAAGGTGATCTGGGTGGACTCAAACCTCCAACTTTTGGTTAGCAGCAGAGTGTGTTACCGTTTGTGCCACCCAGGGGCTCCTGGCCCATAATAAGCACCCGGTCAGCATTTATTGAATGAATGAATAAATAAGTGAATATAATTGTTACTATTTCAATTTCATCACCTGATATATGTCTTTTTATCCCCAAAAGTTAAACTATAGTAGGGAGGAGAGAAGATACCACCCAATATCAATAAAACAAAATCCACATCAGTTATTCCTTATCTTTCTTCTTCACAGCTACACCCAACTCTTAAACAGTTACTTCTAGTGTCCCACTTTTCCTCTGTATTATGGGGACATTTAGCATTAATATATCTATAATAGATATAACCCATTGCCACTGAGTCAATTCCAACTCATAGCAACCCTGTAGGACCGAGTATAACTGCCCCATACGGTTTCCAAGGAGTGACTTCTGGATTTGAACTGCCGGCCTTTTGTTTAACAGCCAAACACTTACCCACTACACTATCAAGGCCCCATATAATAGATGCATCTATATTTATATCTATAATAAATATATTAATGTTAAATGTCCCCATAATAAAACAGTCATGTCTAGAAAATGATGTTCCTACCATTCCACATTTTAATCCTAAATAAGAAATAAGAAACTCAAAGTCAGAAATATCAAAGCCAGCCATCTTTCTGACCACACCTTGCACATTTCTGTTTGTTTCTGTCTAAGAAGAAAAACCCTAGACAGAGAAAGCCTAACCTTCATCTGCCCATTTCAGATGTCATGTAACGTATCTTCATGACCAAGTTAGGAAGGCAGGCATCTTGGAGAAGAATACTCCAAGCTAGAGAGAAGGGGGAGTCTCTGGATGGTGCAAATGGTGAATGTGCTTGGCTGCTAACTGAAAGCTAGGCAGTTCAAGTCCACCTACAGGTGCCTTGGAAGAAAGATCTGATGATCTACTTCCAAAAAATCAGCCATTGAAAACCCTATGGAGCTGTAGTGTGATTGATTACTGATTGATTACTTTTGTGTGGTCTTTCTAGCCATGGTCTTGTAACTCCCACCCAGGTGACTGGAAGAGACTATGTGATAGGGTAATCCAAGGGGATTGGTCAATTTTGCCTTAAAAGACAGCAAATTTCAGAGCAGAGAGGAGAAGCCCACCACCAAGGAAGGAGAGACTAGCAGGAGAGACCCAGCAACAGAGACTCAACAGCAGGAAATAGCCTGGTGGGCTTCCCAGCCCATGAAGAGAGAAAGCTGAGAGCCTTTGGGAAAAGACTAAGGGCCAGGGAGAGGTGTGCCAGCAAGCACGGCTGGGGAGAGGCTATCCTGATGGAAGAACTGTTCCTGAGCCTGAATTGTAACTATTACTTCCCTAATAAACCTCTTAATTATGTGTATGGTCTTTGAGTTCTGTGTGGCCATTGCAAAGAATTATCAAACACAGCAGAGAAGTAGAGAGTGCTATGTGAAGAACGGTTGGTGTCAGAATTGGTAATGATGGCTGAGAGAGGAGACTTGTCTGGCCTCCACCTCATGGGAGTCAGCCTTGTGCTGTTGATCTTGGTTCTCCTTTCCACTTGTGGGGTTAGAGGAGGTCAGACACTGCCCCCACAGCATTTTTACAGAAGCACAGTTCTACTCTGCACACATGGGGTCTCCATGAGTTGGAGTTGACTCAACAGTAACTAGTAAAAGAGATGGAAAATGTTAGGAAACTCTCATGACTTTCTAGGCATATTCACAGCCCGAGCAGCAAGTGTTTAAGTAATCTTAAACACACAAATAAGTATATTTCTGACTTTTAAATCTTTCCAGGAAAGGAAATTTTACCATCTTGCATGATAACTTCCTCAGTGTTTAATATGCATGAACAAACTCATTTTGGATTGACTTTTAGACTTACGAGTAAACTGAAGTGCAGAATATTGAAACTCTTTAAGACTTGAGTACTTCCCTTCGTACTTAAAGCTTTCAGGATTCCATTACTGAGGGTTTTTTATGCCTGTATAAACATTACTACCAATAAAGCAACTTGTACCACCTGAAAAGTATTTTGAGTGACAGAGTATTTAGAGATAGAGAGAATAGAGTTTCATTCCACAGTTGCCTTCATCAATGCTTCATCCTGCCTCCTCCACACCCTGCCAGTGCTGATGTCATTTTTGTCTTTGTGGACAGGAGAGAGAAGTTTTTAATGCTAAGTACTTCGCACTTTGGTTGGAACTCATCCTGGTTCTTTGCCTATTATCAGCAGAACACATGTCATTAATGCTAACATCCAAGGAAGGCCTAGTAAGGACTAAGGAAGAATGGTTTATTTTTCCACCCCTCTTCCTGCCGGCTGCCATGTGTATGTCAGTTTGTCATACTGTAGTGGTTTGCATGTTGCTGTAATGCTGGAAGCTATGCCACTGATATTTCAAATACCAGCAGGGTCACCCATGAGGGACGGTTTTCAACAGAGCTTCCAGATTAAGAAATATGACTTTGTGTGTATCCCACCTGAATTTGGAAACCATCTCAAGAATAGATTTGATGCATTGAACATTACTGACCAAAGACCAGACACATTGTGGAATAATATCAAGGACATCATACATGAAGAAAGCAAAAGGTCATTAAAAAGACAGGAAAGAAAGAAAGACCAAAATGGATATCAGAAGAGACTCTGAAACTTGTTCTTGAACATTGAGTAAAGTGAAAGGAATAATGATGAAGTAAAAGAGCTGAACAGAATATTTCAAAGGGCTGCTTGAGAAGACAAAGTATAATCATGACATGTGCAAAGACCTGGAGTAACACACTCTGCATTTCTGAAGCTGAAAGAACTGAAGAAAAAATTCAAGCCTTAAGTTGCAATAGTGAAGGATTCTATGGGCAAAATATTGAACGATGCAGGAAGCATCAAAAGAAGATGGAAGGAATACACAGAGTCATTATACCAAACGGAATTGGTTGACCTTCAGCCATTTCAAGAGGTAGCATATGATCATGAACCAATGGTACTGAAGGAGGAGGTCCAAGCTGCACTGAAGGCATTGTCGAAAAATAAGGCTTCAGGAATTGACTGAATACCAACTGAGATGTTTCGACAAACTGATGCAGCACCGGAAGTGCTCACTTGTCTATGCCAAGAAATTTGGAAGACAGCTACCTGGCCAACCAACTGGAAGAGATCCACATATATGCCTATTCCCAAGAAAGATGATCCAACCTAATGCTGAAATTATCAAATAATATCATTACTACCACACACAAGTAAAATTTTGCTAAAGATTATTCAAAAGCAGCTGCAGCAGTATATCGACAGGGAACTGCCAGAAACTCAAGCTGGATTCAGAAGAGGACATGGAGCCAAGGATATCATTGCTGATGTCAGATGGATGGATATTGGCTGAAAGAAGAGAATATCAGAAAGATGCTTACCTGTGTCTTATTGACTATGCAAAGGCATATGACCGTGTGGATCATAACAAATTATGGATAACATTGTGAAGAATAGGAATTACAGAACACTTAATTGTGCTCAAGGAGAAACTGTACATAGACCAAGAGGTAGTCATTCAAACAGAGCAAGGGGATACAGTATGGTTTAAAATCAGAAAAGGGCCACATCAAGGTTGTACCCTTTCACCATATTTACTCAATCTGTATGATGAGCAAATAACCCGAGAAGCTGGACTATGTGAAGAAGAATGCAGCATCAGGAATACTCATTAATACCCTGTGATATGCAGATGACACCACCTTGCTTGCTGAAAGTGAAGAGGACTTGAAGCATTTACTGATGAAGATAAAAGACTACACCCTTCAGTATGGATTACATCTCAACATAAAGAAAACAAAAATCCTCACAACTAGACCAATAAGCAACATCATGATAAATGGAGAAAAAATTGAAAGTTGTCAAGGATTTGATTTTACTTGGACCCACAATCTACACCCATGGAAGCAGCAGTTAAGTAATGAAAAGACTTATTGTATTGTTGAAATCTGCTCCAAAAGACCTCTTTAAAGTGTTGGAAATCAAAGATGTCACTTTGGGGACTAAGGTGCGCCTGGCCCAAGCTATGATGTTTTCAATAGCTTCATATGTATGTGAAAGCCGGACAATAACTAAGGAAGACTGAAGAATTAAATTATGGTGTTGGTAAAGAATATTGAATATACCATGGGCTGCCAGAAGAACTAATAAATCTGTCTTGGAAGAAGTACAGCCAGAGTGTTCCTGAGAAGCAAGGATGATGAGACTTCATCTCACATATTTTTGATGTGTTATTAGAAGGGACCAGTCCCTGGGGAAGGACATCATGCTTGGTAAGGTAGAGGGTCAGCAAAAAAGGGGAAGACCCTCAATTAGATGGATTGACACAGTGGCTGCAACAATGGCTCAAACAGCAATGATTGTGTTGGTGGTATAGGACTGGGCAGTATTTCGTTCTGTTGTACACAGGGTTGCTATGAATCGGAACTGACTAGACAGCACCTATCAACAATAACAACTTCCTGCCTATGACTATGGCACCCACATCTCAAGTTTTGACTATGCTGTTGAGGTGTTGAGAATTTGGTCCAGGGATCCATTTCGTTAGAATTGTCTGGGTCCTTTGGGGAATGTAGATTTTCAGGCCCAGCTACAGGCTTATTGTACAGAAGTTTCTAGGGGAAGGGCTGGGAAGGATTTTTTTTCTTTTTTTTTTTTAATATATGAGCTCCCTAGATATTTATGCTGTATTTCCATGGGCATTAAAACCATAAGAAATAACTGTGGAATGAATAATTTGGCTTAACCGTAAGTAACAGGACTCAGATGCTGTATTTCTTTCTTTTTCTTTCATCCACACAAACATGAAAAGCTGTACTGTGGTTTCTGACATTTGTCTGATCTCATTTTTGGTACAAAGAATTAATTTCCTCTGAGGGTCTGTTTACACCGATGGGCTGCCCAGGAGTTTCTCTGGAAATCATCGAAAAAAAAACCATGTTTAAATGGTCATTTTTTAAAAAACTTAAAATGCTTGGAGACCTCAAGCTATATTTGTAAAGACATAAATTCAGTGGCTTATGATACTCTTTTCCTCCCTCTTTGTTGTGTTCACACCGAAAACTAAATCTCAGTATTTTCTACTTATGAATAATTCATATATAGTGAAAAATGCAAAAAGCAGAGAGTGTGCTGACATTTCCTGAAGAAATAACCCCGTAAGCTCTTGATTTGATAGTCTCACAATATCAGCCTTGGAAATCTACAACATCTGGATTTTTAAAGAAGCCCTGGTGGCTCGATGGTTAAGTGCTCGCCTGCTAACCAAAAGGATGGCGGTTCGAGCCCACCAACCACTCTGCAGGAGAAAGATGGGCGGTCTGCTTCCGTAAAGGTTATAGCATTGGAAACCCTATAGGTTAGTTCTACTCTGTCCTATAGGGTCGCTATGAGTAGGATCGACTCAACAGCAATGGATTCATTCTGGATATTTATGGCTCTATGGAGTCGATTCTTAGTTGTTTATGTAATAAATCTTTCAAATTCAGAGTGAAATGAAGTCTATGTTTTTAAATTAAATTTTGGCTGTTGAACTTAGGATTCATCTTTGACTAGAAGAAGAGAGACTTTTGCATTTAGTAAATAGCACCTGATTTTGAAAGGTGAATTAATGATGTTGAAACAAAAGATAGCTAGCTGCCTTAATCCCTTTTAACTTGATCCACTTTCCCAGGCTGGTTCAGGGCTCAGTTCAACACAGAGTAGAGGAAGGATCTACTGGGAAAGATATATTATTAACACCGCTAGCTCAGAGAGAAATTGTGAAGCAGGTAAAAATAGGTTCTGGAGCTGTCAGTAGCTCTTTTTAGCCACTTGACAGATCTAGAAAGCTCTTACCGGCTTGCCAGGCTTTAGGCATGCTGTGCTTTCTTTCACACCTCACCTGCCTGTTAAAGAAAGTGGCGGGGGGGGGGGGGGGGTAGAATGAGAAGGAGAGGGAAAGGAGGAGGAAGGAGGGGGAAAGAGAGAAGAATGAGAGCCAGCGAGATCAGAGAGACAAAGAAATGGATAGTACGTCATTTATTTGTATCTTTGATATTTTGTTCTGTTTTCCACCAAGGGTTACTTATATTGTACTCATGTTGAATTATGAAAACAAAGAAATGAAAAAGAAAAAAAAAATAGTCGCCACAAATGGATTCTATGTAGCAGGAAGTTAGGATGGGAGGTGATATTTTGGTTAGGCGACCATTTCCTGTTGTCACTTTTTGAAGGTTTCTACCTGCATTTGAGCCTCTTATGTTTTTATGATCCAAATCCATAATGAAAACAATATAGCATCACCTTCCAGGCGGACTGGGCATGGGAACAGAGATTGCTTATGCAAAATTACTGACATGGCAATGAGACATTCAATGATTATCTTCCATCTGATTTCAGAAGCCAACATTGATGGGGTGGTGTAATGGAGACTCCCCACAATGAGATTCTATGAAAGAGTTTTAAATGGCAAATCCTAGGATGCAGGTTTTGTTTTCCCTTGGGAAAGGCATGCTTGTTCTTTATTAAAATGGGCTGATGGCCCAATGATTTTTCTGAGCTTGATATTTAAAGTGCAGTTTTCTGCCCTTCCTCCTGGCAAATGCAAAAGTGCTGACAGATACTGTGGCAGGCATTATCACTGCTGGCTAGCGGAACGTGCAGTGGTCACTGGCAGGCTTGTACTTTAATCTTGCAAATTTAAATACAGAATAAGCAAGAGAAAGCAGATAATTATCAAAAGGGGCTGGCAGTCACCATTTCTTCCCAGGGTCCCATCTTTTCCACCTTGCAGAAGAAATGGACACATATTTCCATTCATTTTTTTGTTTTAACTTTGGTATTATAACTGGTTACATAATTGTTATAAAACCAAGGCATGGAGGGTTCTACAGGGCATTGTTAGTTCTATTAAGCATAGGCCTTCTTCTGGATCGGGGAGGTGTGGTGTATTTCCCAATATGTATGTTTAAATCTGGATAAATTAGATTTATGTGAGTATAATTTTCAGTTCACCATCCTGTACATTCACATTTGCTGGCCTTATGAATTTATATAAGAGCTCAGAGACAAAGCACCCACCTAATACTATCTGCTATAGGTAAGAATATTGAGGAAATTCAATTCTTAGGGTTCTGTTTGTAATTTTTTCACCAGAGTAATTACTAAGATGATTACAATTGTTGACTATGAGTTAATTATGAATAAAGTATTTTGTGGATTTGAAACATATTGATTATTTTAACAGTCAATGCACTTGAAGGTCTGAGGTCTTACTTAACAAAATTTTGATTGAATACTTAAATAATAAGTAATCTGGTAGCTGGGTAGCCTTGAAGCAAGTCACTTCTGTGTATTATATCATCTATAAAACAAGATTACGAAAGGTAATCTCTAAGATCATTTTCAAATATGCTTCTCTTATTATATTCATGATTATAAACGAGAACCTATGCATATTTTTTCAACAAATATTTATCAGCCGTATTTGCACCTTGCATTTATATAGTAAATAGTGAAGCATTTACATGCAATATTTAGCCTTGACAGCAATTGAGTGTTTTATCCTCATATTATCAAGGAGGAAACTGAGTGACTCTCCTAAAATTACACAGCTCATAATTATCAAAAATGTGTGTGTGTGTATGTGTGTGTGTGTGGTGCACATCTCTATGCTTATTTTAAACTTTGAGACTACTTACATGTTTGTGTCTTTTTTTCAAGTCCTTTTCACAGATGTAATGTTGTCTTGGACTTGGTGAGGGATATAAAGAAGGAAAAGATAAGGACTCTTTTCTTAGGAAACTTGTATTCTAGTTGTGGAGACAAGACACGTGTTAAATAACATCGGAAGTTGATAATGCAAGCATTTCCAAAAGACTGTATCAGATCAAGTGTCAAATGAAATGGGAAAGACAGTAATTCTCATGGATTCTTGTTGGCGGAAACAATTCTTGTTGGTGGACCCAACTAACAGAAGAAAGCTTGGACAAGGGGTTCCAGGCTCATCAGCGTCCCTCACTACAGAACATACACCTCTGTTTTTCTTCAGTGTTTTCCAAGTTGGAGCTGGGATACTGGACTAGAGAAGGCCGGTTGTTTGACTATGTCATTTCTTTCAGGAGTCTTTTATTAATGCAGAGAACATATGTCTTTTCTTCGTATTTAAGAAGGTGCCACAAAGTGTTTCAAAGTTTAGTGGCTGTTGCCTTACTCATCTTCCGTTGTAAGATATGAAGGCAATTGTCTCAGCTCTGTGAAGAAATTAGGGGTGTGGAGGGACCAGGCGGGAGGTTCATCCATATCAGGTGCCCTGCCCTTTAAAATACATATTTGGTGACTCTTCTACTCCTCTGAACTGAAATTCATAGAAAAGTGTGTAGGTGGTTTTACCTGGATCAAGTTTATAGCAATAATTACTTTAGTGGATTGGGGTTGATTAGGATGCTTCTTTATTGCTTGAAATGTTAAACCAATTGTTGCTTGAATTTTTAAAATAAGCGTGTTACTTTACTAACTCCAATGACCAATTTTAAAAATATTTTACTGTATCTTATTGAATCTTTTAAAACTTTGCATTTCTGAACCAACATGAATATGGATCAAAGGAGTTTAGCATCATCCACTCTTATTTTAGAAAATTCCAGTTGGTATAAAAATAAGAATGATTGTATATGATATACCCATGGCTAGCTAGCTCAGTTGGAAATCAGAGTTACTGCTGGCCACAGGGTGAGTTTAATCCCTTAGTGACCCTTTCATTACAATCGGATCCAAGGCCTCAAGTTGCCTGTCCAGACAAGCCCTAGACAGCCTTCGACAAAGGTATACCTTTGTTCCTAATGAGAATTAAGTGGCAAATTGTGGCTGGTTCAGTGAAATTCAAATCACCTGTGAAGAAAAGATCTCTGTGTACTTTTGGGATGGGATCAGTAATCACTTCATCCATGAAGGGAAGCAATATCTTCCTATGGCACTATTTATTTATTTATTTATTTTATATTTTATTGTACTTCAGGTCAAGGCTTACAGAACAAATAGTTTCTCATGAAACAGTAGTACACATG
>NW_004444083.1:1802217-1865033 GCF_000243295.1 Trichechus manatus latirostris | reverse complement strand
TATCATTTTGCATTCCCACCAGCAGTGCATAAGAGTTCGGATCTCCCCGCAGCCCCTCCAACATTTGTTATTTCCAGTGTTTTTGATTCGTGGCACAATTTATTTTTGAAGTATTTCTTCAATATGTAGAGTTGTTGCCTGCTTTTATAAATCATTAGACATATCCTTTACTGCTAAAACTATCATTAGAGTAGTCCTTGACTAGCCTAATTTTCACAGAATGTTGTTGTTATTAGTTGCCACTGAGTTGGCTCTAACGCATGGTGACCTTATGTATAACAGAAAAAATCATTGCCTGGTCCTGCTCTATCCTCACCATCTTTGGTATGTTTGAGCTCATTTTTGCAGCCACCCTGTTAATCATGGAAGATTTCCCTTGTTTTCTTTGACCCTCTACTTCACTAAACTTGATGTCCTTTTCTAGTGATTGGTCTTTCCTGATGACATGTCCAGTGTAAGCAAAACACAGTCTCCCCATCGTCGCTTCTGGTTGTACTTCCTCCAAAACTATCTTGTTCATTCTTACGGCAGTCCATGGTATATTCAGCATTCTTTGCCAACACCACCATTCAAATGTTTCAATTCTCCCTTGGACTTCCATTTTCATTGTCCTGCTTCCATATGCATGTAAGGTGATTGAAAACACCATGGCTTGGGTCAGGTTCACCTTAGTCATCAAAGTGACATCTTTGCTTTTTCACGCTTTAAAGGTCTTTTGCAGTAGATTGCCTCAGTGAATCATATAAAATATGCAGGTTTGCGTGATCTATTCCCTAAGTCCATCTCCAAACATATTCCAGACTGGATGAAGATAGGTGCTGTTTTGACTCCAGCCTGACAGCATTTTTATTGAAATATAGTCACCACTAGGAAAACATACTTGATTATGGAATGGAAAAACTCATCTTTGCGAACATGTTAGTTTTCACTGAGTTAGTCAGTAAGTCATGTAATACAAAACTATCCCAATTAAAGTGCCTATAGGAGTTTGTCTTATGTGAATTCAAAAAAACAACTAAAAGTTCTTTTGAAAAACAACCATACAATGCTATTCAGGATTGTCTGAAAAAGAAGGGCAACAGAAGCAATGGACTGGTTTGACTAGACATGAAGGTGTACTAAAATTTTACATTAATTAAAACACTTGGAAGAAAGAGAAAGAAAAAAATCAATAGAAAGAAATAGAGGCTACTAAAATTGACGTGAACATACGGAAATTTAATATGGCACCAATATGACCTTTGAAACAATTAGAGAAAACATGGATTTAATCAATTATATTGGTATAAATGGCTAGCCATTTAGAAAGAAACATAAGAAAAATTACTGTATTTGACTCATTCAAAGATATCTCAGGTGGATTAAAACTCAAACAGAAAAAATAAATCCAAAATACATTGGAAGAAATCAGGGAAAATGCTTTAATTAAAATATTGTCTTGAAATAAGTCCAATTTGTGTTACAAAGAAATTAATTTCTAAAATATTTTCTCAAAATAAATCCATAGTACCTGAGAAAAAATCACACAAAATTGTTTTTTAAAATCTTGGGTTAAGCATGTCACTAAGATGAAAAGTCACAAAAGAATATACTTAGAAATTTTACGATCTAAAAAATAAAAATGTCTAGATGCTCAAGACTTACTTAAAAACTCTAACAACAAATCATAAACTAACACAATTGTTGCAACACGTGTGAAACAAAGGCAAATTTCCTTAATACGAAAGATTTCCAACAATTAATTTTAAAAAGTAAAATCATAAAAAAAAAAAATCCATGTTTCAGGAAACTGGTGTTCTATTCAGCATTGATTTACCCTGTTTAAAATCACACTAAATTAAGGCAAGGCTTAGAAAAATAGGCATTAAAGAAAAAAAAAAAACTAGGATCAGTTTGAATTAGCAGAGGAATATGGAATGTATAATAATTACTTAAATAGTAACTTTTTAAATGTAATTCAATGCTGTAGTGGTTTAGATGTAGAGACTTTCGTAGTTATTTGTTCCATCTGAGGTTGAATTATTGGAGCCCTGGTGGTGCAGTGGTTAAGAGCTATGGCAGCTAACCAAAAGGTTGGTGGTTTAAATTCACCCGCCACTCCTTGGAAATCCTATGGGGCAGTTCTACTGTGTCCTGTAGGGTCAATATGAGTTGTAATTGACTCAACAGCAATGGTAATAGGTTTAGGTTGAGATATTACACAGAAGCTGAAGTTAAAATCGTATAAATACCAGTTAAATTTTAAATTGACTTAGGGTCGCTTGGTGTGTTTATTAAAATTCATTAACATAAACTGGAATTTTTACCCGTCTAAGGCTCAGAAGTAAATATGAAAATGTATGTTGAAATGTAAAGTCAAATATTTGCAAGAGGCTCAGGTTCAGAATAGGAGAAATAAAGTTGGTCTTTTAAAGCCAAAAATTCACAAATGGCCCATATTGGGGAAGCAAAGCCTCTGAACATTGCTGCTTAGTTAGCAGTCTCTGGGCTTGTGGTCAGCTAAGCAGTGGTTGGCCAGCGAAGGCCAGTCTTCATCATGAGCACCGCACTTAAACGCGACCAGAAGTCTCTGCTGCATTCACGTCACATCCCAGTCAAGATTACGGGGAAATAAGAACCCAGGCAGGTCTGTACTCTATCAACAGGCAAGGTGGCCAGGTCAAGGTGTGTCAGAGCTAACCATGTGCCAGGCATTACTCTAAAAGCTTTGCTGCTGTTGTTAGATGCCATCAACTCAGCTCTGACCCATGGTGGCCCCATGTACAACAAAAGGAAGCATTGCCCAGTCCGGTCCTGTGCCATCTTTATGATTGTTGGTATGCTTGCATCCACTGTTATGGCTACTGGGTATTTAGGGAGTCCACCTTCCAGCACTGTGTTGGACAATATTCTGGTGTGATCCATACGGTTTTCACTGGCTAATTTTTGGAAGTAGATCACCAGGTCTTTCTTCCTATTCTGTCTCAGTCTAGAAGTTCTGCTGAAACCTGTCCACCGTGGGTGACCCTGCTGGCATTTCAAATACCAGCATCATAACAACACATAAGCCACCACAGTACAACAAACTGACAGCATATGTTTATTAATTTCACCCTCATCAAATCTATGAAATAACTACATTTATTAATCATCCTATACATGAGAAAACTGAGGCATGGAAGGGTTCTGTATCTTGCCCAAGGTTCTACTGCTGGTATGCCATAGGCCTGGATTTGAACTCAGGTGATCTGGCTGTATCTGGGTTCTTACTTCCTACGCTGCCTGCAAACAAGAGCAATACATTAGATTTGTAGCGTTTGTATGGCTTATATACTCCTTATTTTATAGCGAGGAAGAGAATGAAAGAGGGGAAGGCTTTTTTTTTTTAAGGAAGGAAAGAAAATAAAGCTTCTTGAAGTTTGAGTGGGAGATTTTTTCCCTTTCTTCTTCTTCCTCCTTCCCCTCCCTCCCTCTTCTTACATCCCCCTTCTTCCTTCTCATATATTTTCTTTCCTCTTCCCACAGAAGTTATCTGGGGAAAACCATAAGAGGTGATTTGTTTTTTAATGATAAAATTTTAGTATCATAGGGATAAAACTCCTGGTTATAGATTAAATTATTCTTAGAGACCCTCATGAACAATTTGGTCTACTTCTTGGTGAAATGCACGAAGACATGATGTCCAATTGCCCTTTAGTGGACAGGGTGGGGTCGAAGGTACAGACACAGCAGAGACTGGGTGACAGATGGAAGTGCTTCAGCCAGCAGTTGCCGGATGCATTCTTCTATCTGCACCTCCATCTGTCAGCACAAGTGTGTTACTATTTTGGGATTCAGTTTATCCATTTGGAGAATAATTTACAGGCTTGTTCTTAAGGTTAAAATGAAATCTCTCATTCATCAAGATTTTTCCTTTTAGCCACTGGATTCCTTTCTCTATTTCTCTAGAAGGAAAAGCAATGAGGGTAGGGAGATAATTATACATTTTAGGGGACTTGGGGTATGCTTGGAGGGGATAATAGAATATTGAATTTTAACACTAAACAAAAGAAAAGTAATTAAAAGGAACACTGAGGCCACATGCCTTCTGCAGGTAACATACTAATTTGAGAACATAGTCGACGATAATCCATGGGTACAAAAGCCCAGATTCTGAACATGAGTGGCCATGTTTGCTACATCTATAAAGCTACAGTGGATCTCATTCCTAAATTCATAAGGAGTATCCAAGGATTGAGTTTATGACCAAAGGAATTTTTTTTTTTTTCCCTCACAGCAGTGGTCATACTTTAGTAAAAATAAATGAACAAGATAACGTTTTTCCTGCACTCTTTGTCATTACTGCTGAAGAGTTGGCCCCGGCTCATGAGGACCCCAGGCACAATGGACTGAAATGCTGCCCAGCCCTGTGCCCTCGGACCATTGTGATCCATAGATTTTCACTGGCTGATTTTCAGAGGTAGATTGCTGGGCCTTTCTTCCTAGTCTGTCTTTGTATGGAAGCTCTGCTGAAACTTGTTCAGCATCATAGCAACACACAAGCCAGCACGGACAGATGGGTGGTGGCTGCCCATCAGGTACACTGGCCAGGAGTTGAACCCGGGGCTCTTACATGGAAGATGAGAATTCTACCACTGAACCACCAATGCCCCTCACCTGCCTGTGTCTTTGCTGTTGTTGTTAGTTGCTATGGAGTCAATTCCAACTCATGGAAATCCCATGTATGCACATTAAAACTACCTACTCCATAAGGTTTTTGAGGCTTGTGGATTATTTGGGGTTTTCTGCATATAAGATCATATCATCTGCAAATAGAGATAGTTTTCCATCTACCTTACCAATTTCGATGCCCTTTATTTCTTTTTCTAGCCTAATTGCTCTGGCTAGGACCTCCAGCACAATCCTGAGTAAGAGTGGCAGTAAAGGGGCATCCTTGTCTGATTCCTATTCTCAAGGAGAATGCTTTCAGTTTCTCTTTGCTGAGAATGATTTTGGCTGTTGGTTTTGTATAAATGCCCTCTATTATGTTGAAGAATTTCCCTTATATTTCTATTTTGCTGAGAGTTTTTATCAGGAATGAGCGTTGGACTTGGTCAAATGCCTTTTCTGTGTCAATTGAGATGATTATGTGATTCTTCTTTTGGTCTATTTATGTGGTGGATTACACTGATTGTTTTTCTAATATCGAACCATCCCCACATACCTGGTATGAATCCCATTTGGTCATTTTTTTTTTTTTTTTTTTTTGATATGCTGTTGAATTCTATTGGCTAGAATTTTGTTGAGAATTTTTGCATCTATATTCATGAGAGATATTGGTCTGTAATTTTCTTTTTTTGTGGTGTCTTTGCCTGTCTTTGGTATCAGAGTTATGCTGGCTTCATAGAATGAACTCAGGAGTGTTCTTTCCTTTTCAGTGCTCTGAAATAGTTTGAGGAGTATTGGAGTGAGCGCTTTGAAACTTTGGTAGAATTCTCTAGTAAAGCCAATTGGGCCAGGGCTTTTTTTTATTGGGAGTTTTTTTAATTACCTCTTCAATCTCTTCTTTTGTTATGTTCTGTTTAGTATTTCTACCTTGTTTTTTTTAGTTTAAGTAGGTTGTGTGTTTCTAGAAATCTGTGCATTTCCTCTCAGTTTTCAAATTTGTGAGCGTACAATTTTTTCTAGTATTCTGTTATGATTGTTTTTATTTCAGTTGGGTCTGTTGTGATATCACCTGTCTCATTTCTTATTTGGGCTATTTGCTTCCTATCCTCTTTTTCTTTTGTCAGTTTGGCCAATGGTTTGTTGATTTTGTTGATCTTTTCAAAGAACCAACTTTTGGTCTTGTTGATTCTTTCTATTGTTTTTCTATTCTCTATTTCATTTATTTCTGCTATGATCTTTATTCTTTCCTTTCTTCTAGTAAGTGTGGGCTACTTTTGTTACTCTCTATTTGTTCGAGTTATAGGGTTAATGTTTTAATTTTGGCTGTTTCTTCTTTTTAGATGTCTGTATTTTTTGCTATAAATTGACCTCTAAACACTGCTTTTGCTGTGTCCCAAAGATTTTGATAAGATACGTTTTCATTATCATTTGATAGATGAATTTTTTTTTTTCATCCTTGATTTCTTCTGTTAACCAGTAGTTTTGAAGCAAGATGTTGTTCAGTTTCCATGTGTTCATTTTTTTTTCCTTGCTATTTCTGTTATTGGAGCCCTGGTCGCACAGTGGTTAAGAGCTCGACTGCTAACCAAAAGGTCAGCAATTTGAATCAACCAGCTGCTCCTTGGAAACCTGATATGGCAGTTCTACTCTGTCCTATAGGGTCCCTATGAGTCAGAATCAACTCAACAGCAACGTGTTTGGTTTTTGATTTTGTATTTCTGTTACTGATTTCTACTATTATGACATTATGATTAGAGAAAATGCTTTGTATTATGTTGATGTTTTGGATGTTGTTGAGGCTTGCTTTGTGGTCTAAAATTTGCGCTATTCTGGAGAATTTTCTATGTGCATTGGAAAAGAAAGTATACTTTGCTAATGTTGGATGGAGTGTTCTGCATACATGCATGAGGTCAAGTTGGTTGATTGTGACATTTAAGTCTCCTGTATCCTTATTTAGTTGTTGTTGTTAGGTGCTGTCAAGTCAGTTCCGACTCATAGCAACCCTAGGTACAACAGAACGAAACACTGCTGGGTCCTGCGCTATCCTCACAATCATTATGCTTGAGCCCATTGTTGCAGCCACTGTATAAATTCATCTCACTGAGGGTCTTCTTCTTTTTTGCTCACCCTCTACTTTACCAAACATAATGTCTTTCTCCAGGGACAGATCTCCCTGTTAACATGTCCAAAGTCTATGAGACAAAGTGTCGCCATTCTCGCTTCCAAAGAGCATTCTGGCTGTGCTTCTTCCAAGACAGGTTTATTCTTTCTTCTGGCAGTCAATGATATATTCAGTATATTTTGCAAACACCATAATTCTTCAGTCTTCCTTATTCACTACCCAGCTTTTGCATGCATATGAGGTGATTGAAAACACCATGGCTTGGGTTAGGTCCACCTTACTCTGTAAGGTGACATCTTTGCTTTTTAACACTTGAAAGAAGTTATTTGCAGCAGATTTGCCCAATGCAATGGATCTTTTGATTTCTTGACTGCTGTTTCCATAGGTGTTGATTGTGGATACAAGTAAAATGAAATCGTTGACAGCTTCAATCTTTTCCGCATTTATCCTGATGTTGCTCATGATAAAAAGTTATGAGGATTTTTGTTTTATTTATGTTGAGGTGTAATCCCTACTGAAGGCTATAGTCTTTGAGCTTCATCAGTAAGTGCTTTAAGTCCTGTCCACTTTTAGCAAGCAAGGTTGTATCATCTGCATAATGCAGGTTGTTAATAAGTCTTCCTCTAATCCTGGTGCGCCTTTCTTCTTCATATAGTCCGTCTTCTCGGATTATTTGCTCAGCATACAGATTGTTAGTTTTTTTTAATTGAGTTGTTTTTGTTGTTGTTTTCAGGTGCCATCAAGTTGGTTCCGAATCATAGTGACCCTATGTACAACAGAACAAAACACTGTTCGGTCCTGCACCATCCTCACAGTCCTTGGTATGCTTGAGCCCGTTGTTGCAGCCACTGTGTCATTCCATCTCATTGAGGTTCTTCTTCTTTTTTGCTGACCCTCTACTTTACCGAGCATGATGTCCTTCTCCAGGGACTAAGCCCTCCTAATAACATGTTCGTAGTATATAAGACATAGTCTCACATCCTTGCTCTTGAAGAGCTCTGTAAATTAGTCTTTTGAACTCTTAATCCAGAAGGTTT
The DNA here is from genome assembly GCF_000243295.1 of Trichechus manatus latirostris. Lineage (NCBI taxonomy): Eukaryota > Metazoa > Chordata > Mammalia > Sirenia > Trichechidae > Trichechus > Trichechus manatus. Next base: position 1,857,248 of record NW_004444083.1, on the reverse strand, counting down.
TCTGATTCTTTATTTTGGTTGCTTCCTGGAACCATCTTGTCCTGCTTCTTTAAGTGATTCAATATTGTCTGTTGTTTCCAAGGCATCAAGAAGTTATTATATTTGTTTATTTATCGTATGTTTGTTTACTGGGTCCTGAATTTTGTTTTGTTTTGATTTATGCAAGTAAGCTGGATGTGTGTGCTACTCTGGTCACCAACCTAGGCCTCACTGAAGCTCTAACCTCCTGTCTCCGAGTGGGCGGAGCAGCAACTGGCATGTGAACACAGGTCTCTGTTTATTGTTCTTGCAGGGCTTCTGAGGATGCAGGTGAAGTTTTGGTGAGATGACGTATTTGTCCTGTTGGTCACCTGTCTATGAGTTCAGAGGTGCTCTTCGTGGTCATAGTGTGTGCGTTCTACCCGTTGCCAGATGATCAGGGCAAAGGTACCCTGGTTGTCAGTCACTGGGTGGGTGCTGCAGAGACTTTCACTGACTATCTTGGTCATCTAGTGCTGCTATAACAGAAATACCACAAGTGGATGGCTTTAACAAAGAGAAATTTATTCTCTCACAGTCTAGTAGGCTACAAGTCCAAATTCAGGGCATCAGCTCCAGGGAAGTCTTTCTTTCTCTGTCAGCTCTGGAGGAAGGTACTTGTCATTAGTTTCCCCTTGGTCTGGGAGCATCTCAGGGCAAGAACCTCATGTCCAAAGGAAGCGCTCTGCTCCCGGCACTGCTTTCTTGGTGATATGAAGTCCCCACGTCTCTCTGCTTGCTTCTCTCTTTTATATCTCAAAAGAGATGGGCTTAAGACACTACTTAATCTTGTATATCTCATCAATATAACTGCCACTAATCCATCTTATTACATCATAGTGATAGAATATACAACACACAGGGAAATCACATCAGATTATAAAATGGTAGACAATCATACAATACTGGGAATCACGACCTAGCCAAGTTGCCAGATGTTTTTGGGGACACAATTCAATTCATGACACTCACAGTCCTGAGTGGGCAGGGCTGCATGGGTGTGTTTGGAGCAGGCACATATCTCCAGTTGCAGTGGTGGGTGATGCGTGGGATGATGCAGGGGACTGTCAGCTGCCCACAGGTGCCTGGTTGAAGGGCGTGCCCCTGTCTGCTACAATGCATTGTGGGGGAGGTTGTGCAGCTGGTCCTCAGGCACCCAGTACACTTGGCTGGAGGGATTGGAGGGTTCCCAATCTTCAGGCCCCTGTTTTAGGCAGCTGGATGGAGTGGGCAGTACTGCCAGCCCTCAGGCCCCCAGTGTGGGTGGTCGAACTCCCATCTTAATGGGCATGGAGGTGTTGAGTGCCACAAGCCTGCAGCTCCCATTTAGCTGCTGTAGGTGAAGTGGGGTTCAGCTGGGAATGCTGCCTGCTTTGCCCCATATGGCCGCACTGTGTTGACTAGGCCAGCAAGGCCCTGGCGCATGTGATTGGAGTGGGTGGAGGGCACTGCAAGTTCATAGACACCCTGTGCTAGTGGTTTCGTAAAGGGGCAGGTGCCTCGGACCAGACCGAGGGCTACTGGCTTAGGGGTCAAGGCAGTGTCAAATGCCACATGTCTTCAGCTCCTGCTTAGCTGTTGCAGGTGAAATGGACTTCAGCTAGAAATCCTGCCTGCCTTGTCTCAATATGGCCATGCTTTGTCAGTTTGGCAAGCAAGGTGCTGGTGTAGGTGATTCGAGGGGATGGTGAATGCTGTAAATCTGTGGACCTCCGGTGCTGGTGGTTGGGCTAAGAGGCAGGTACCTCTGGACTAGGGCCATGAGTTCCCAGCTTAGGGGTTGTGGTGGTGTTGAATGCTGCTGGACAGATGTCAGAACAGGGAGGGAGATGGATGAGGGAGAGGGAGTGCTCCTTGGCCCATGGAGCTCTGGTGGGGTGGGGGTGCACCTGGCAGGTTAGGTGTGTGCACTTAACTTTTGCAATGCTGGAATCACTCCTGGCTGACTCCGGAGGTATGTGCAGTGTCGCTCCTGATTAGCTGCACCACATGGGGTGAGTTTCAGTTGGGGATGCTGCTACCGGTCTCAATATGTCCACACTGCGCAAGTTCAGCTAGCAGGATGCCAGCGATCCATAATCCTCTATTTCCACTGTTTTTGAATTGTCTCTCCTTCCTCCTGTCACTCAGTTTTAGTCATCAGCCTTGTCTTTGTTGCTTAGACTTCCTAGATTTTCATATATATCCTATTCACTTGCTTTATCTGGTCTTCGTTGTAAGAGAGTCTATACGAAGCATCTGACAACTTCACCGTCTTGGCCCACCTCAGTGGTGTAGTATTTTCATAGAAGAATAATGAACGACATCAAATAACCGTGTAACCAGAACTGCACATCATGAGCTAGGTTCTATCAAACTCACCAAGTCCTAAGGCCAGGTAGGCTCAGTAACAGTCATCATAAGATAGAAGTGATACCTTCAGGATCAGGCATGAGCAGGCCAGAGTGCACAAGCAGGCTGCATGAGCAGGTAGCTTGAACTCATGTTTTCTACTACTGTACGAGTGCCCCTTCCTCAGCTGAAACTTATGACCACAAGTGAAGTCTCTTATGACCACTCGCTATAGAAGAAAAAAGGCCAAGCTTGGTTAAAAATAGATTAGGTCAATAGACGATATGAACAGACACTCCACCAAAGAAGACTTTCAGGCAGCTAACAGACACATAAGGAAATGCTCATGATCATTATACATTAGAGAAACATAAATCAAAACTAAAATGAGATGCTATCTCAGCCTGACATCATTGACACTAATCAAACAAACAAAAACAAAACCAGTAAGAAACATTGGAGAAGTTGCCAAGGAGATTAGCACTCTCATGCACTGCTGGTTGTTGAGATTAGCACTCTCATGCACTGCTGGTTGTTGAGATTAGCACTCTCATGCACTGCTGGTTGTTGTTGTGAGGTGTCGTCAAGTTAGTTTTGACTCAGAGCGACCCTATGTACAACAGAACGAAACACTGTCCATTCTCACAATTGGTATGCTTGAGCCCACTGTTGCAGCCACTGTGTCAATCCATCTTGTTGAGGGTCTTCCTCTTTTTTGCTGCTGCTCTACTCTACCAAGCCTTCTACGTCCTTCTCTAGGGACTGGTCCCTCCTGATAACATGTCCAGAATATGTGAGATGAAATCCGCCATCCTCGCTTCCAATGAGTATTTTGGCTGTACTTCTTCTAAGACCAAATTGTTCGTTCTTCTGGCTGTCCATGGTATATTCAATATTCTTTGCCAACACCATAACTCAAAGACATCAATTCTTCCTCAGTCTTCCTTATTCATTGTCCAGATTTTGCATGCATATGAGGTGATTTAAAATACCATAGCTTGGGTCAGGCGTACCTTAGTCCTTAAAGTGACATCTTTGCTTTTTAATACTTTAAAGAAGTTGTTTGCAGGAGATTTGCCCAGTGCAATGCATCATTTGATTTCATGACTGCTCCTTCCATGTGGGTTGATAGTGGGCCCAAGTAAAATTAAATCCTTCACAACTTCAACGTTTTCTCCATTACCCGAGGTAGTAGGATATATATTCTTCTGAGCATTGGCAGATATTGAGAGATTAGGAATAACAAGACCTCGGCAAAAGATGTGTGAATGTACTTAGGGAAGTAGGCACAAAGGGTGAAGAGAATATCAGCCCTGAAAAAGGAACAAAATAACTAAGTAAACTGGATCAATTGGCTAGTTGACATTATCCAGTCTTAGCCATGGTAGCAGGAATGAATTCTATCATGAACCCAACAGTCTGGACTCCCACTCACTAAGGCAGATCTAGCCACTGCCACTGCTGAATATTCGATATGCCCCAAAGACCTACTCTGATCCCCTATCCCTCAAGGAGACAAGCCATTTCATGCCAAGTTGAATACATTGGACCCATTCCATCTTGGAAAGGACATTTATTCATCTTGTTTAAATAGCACATCTTCTAGATATTGGTTTTCTTTTTCTGCCAACAAGACCTCATCCAGCACCATTTGAGGGCTTAAAGAGTGTTTGCTCCATCAAGGATTGCATTTTCAGCAAAGGAGATACAGCTGTGGGTACATGACCATGGGGTTCACTAGTTATATCACATACTGTAACTACCAGATTTTACCATACTTATTCAATCTGTATGCTGAGCAAATAATACGAGAAGCCAGACTATATGAAGAAGAATGCAACATCAGGATTAGAGGAAGATTCATTAACAACCTGCTATATGCAGATGACACAACCTTGCTTGCTGAAAGTGAAGAGGATTTGAAGTACTTACTGATGAAGATCAAAGACTGCAGCCTTCAGTATGGATTACACCTCAACATAAAGAAAAATCTTCACAACTAGACCAGTAAACAACATCATAATAAATGGAGAAAAGATTGAAGTTGTCAAGGATTTCATTTTCCTTGGATCCACAATCAACACCCATGGAAGCAGGAGTCAAGAAATCAAACAATGTATTGCATTGAGCAAATCTTCTGCAAAAGACCTCTTTAAAGTGTTCAAAAGCAAAGATGTCACCTTGAAGACCAAGGTGTACCTGACCCAAGACATGGTGTTTTAAATAGCCTCATATGCATGCGAAAGCTGGACAATGAATAAGGAAGACTGAAGAAGAATTGACGCCTTTGAATTACGGTGTTGGTGAACAATGTTGAATATCCCATGGACTACCAAAAGAACAAACAAATCTGTCTTGGAAGAAGTACAGCCATGATGCTCCTTAGAAGCAAGGATGGCAAGACTTTGTCTCATGTACTTTGGATATGTTATTAGGAAGGACCAGTCCCTGGAGAAGGACATCATGCTTAGCAAAGCAGAGGGTCAGCGAAAAAGAGGAAGACTCTCAACGAGATGGATTGACACAGTGGCTGCAACGATGGGCTCAAGCATAACAAGGATTGTATGGATGGCGCAGGACTGGGCAGTGTTTCGTTCTGTTGTACGTGGGATAGCTATGAGTCAAAACCTACTTGACAGCACCTAACAACAACCACCACCACCAGCAGAACCTGCCATCCTGATAGATCAATGGTGTCGCCTTTTGAAGGCAGAGCTGAGGTGTCGCTTAGAGTTTATATCCTGTAAGTAAGGAACAGTATCTTCCAGGGTTCATTATATACCAGAAATTAACAAACATTATATGGTGTTGTATTCACAGTACATAGAATGCAAGGTCTGAGGATCAAATGATAGAAATAGGACCGTCTCCATGTGCTAATTATCAGCTTATTTCCTCTCAGCTCCAAATCTACCCTTCATTGCCCTGCTCTGTGATACTGGGGTTTTAACTTGTAATTATATCTCTTTGCCAGCTGATATGGTGCTAAGTTTTATCAGTAAAGGGTGCTAGAAAGACACTGCAGGAGGAAAGATAGTCTCTTCCCGGTTGGCATATGTTTTCCCCCTCTTCTTGCTCCAGTGACACTCAACTGTCATGTGAGACACCCAGTGATGCACATTCCAAGAGAGTTTTGGTACTTCTTATGCAGGTGGATTCCAAGTGAGTTCTGGCACTCAGTCAGATTCCCAGTGAGATTAGCAGTATTCCCAGAGGCTGTTGTTTTTGTGTACAGTAGAGTTGGTTACGACTCAGAGCAACCCTATAGGACAGAGTAGAACTGCCCCATAAGGTTTCGAAGGCTGTGATCTTATGGAAGCAGACTGTCACATCTTCCTCTTGCAGAGCAGCTGGTAGATTCAAACTACCAACATTTCGGTGAGCAGCTGAGTGGTTAAACACTGAACTACCAGGGCTCCTTTCCCCAGGGGCAGACTTCCAGAAATTCTACAAATGTCCAATCTGGCTTCTCAGTAAATTGGAATTCAAAACTCATTCTCAGCAAGTCTCATGAGTGCCCCAGCAGTTTGCTTCCCAGAGAATTCTGATAGTACCCCAATCATCTTCCTAGGAAATTCAGTAGTATTCTTGAAGGTAGCTTCCCCTCAAGGTCTACCAGCACCCTAGTTGGCTTCCTAGTTAGTATTACAGAACCTCCAGCACACATCTTCCCAGAAAGTTTCAGCAGCATCTCCATGGATTTGCTTCCACCCATGTTCCACTGGCATCCCAGAAGTTGGCTACCTACTGAGTCTTACCTCAGTGGGCAATTGCCTCTCCCAGCTTTGGCCTGCGGCACCTCAGTGAACTTCTATACCATGCAGTGGTCTAATACACTTCCTTTCCAGCACAGTCTGGTGGGGTTGTCTTCCTCTAAATTTGCTCCTTCCTTAGATATTCCACCCAGATTCCTTCTTGTGTATTCTACCTTAGCAGTAGTTGTAATGGTTTCTTCCTACGTCTGCTTGGTAGGATTATCTTCCTCCAAATTCGTTGTCTTGGTGGGGTTGTATTCAACTTTGGTGGGGTTATATTCCTACAAATTTGTTCCTTTCTTAGGTATTCTGCCCACATTCTTCTCTTGGGTATTCTGCTTCAGCAGTAGTTATAGTGGCTTCTCCCTACATCTGTTATCCGGTATTTTTTAAGAGTGTTTTTTACCTCTTACTAGTTAATCTCGTTGTTACTAGTTAATATTTCCTTATATTATACAAGATAAGCTTGAGGTTTTGGAGGCAACGTATTTTACATTTTTCACTCGACTGTCACTTGTAGGACTGACAGTTTTGAGTGGAGTCCAGATCACGAGAAGGTGCTGCAGAAAATCCAGGATCAGCTGTACACAGATTCTTGATCCACAGAAAGTGTGAAGTAATAAACGTGTGTTATTTTAAGGCACTAAGTTTGTGGTAATTTACTAAGTAGCAATAGGTGATAATTCATTGTTATCTGAGCTTCCTAGGGCTGCCCTAATAAAATACCACAAAATGGGTGGCTGTAAAGAATAGCAATTTATTACCTCTCAGTTCTGGAAGCTAGAAGTCCAAGTCAGGGTATCAGAACTTTTGATTCTTCTGAGGGCTCTGTGTTAAGATTGTGCATCAACTTGGCTGGGCCATGATTCTCAGTGTTTATATGTGATCACTCCCATGACTGAATATGCTGTGAGTAGTCAATCAGTTGAAAGGGAGTTTCCTTGGGGGTATGGCCTGCATCTGAATATAAGCAGACCTTCTGGCTTTTTGCTTGCTCTGGATCCTGTGGCTGCCTCCTGTCATCTCACCTCCAGTTCTTGGGACTTGAGTTAGCAGCTTACCTGTCAATCTAGGATTGGTCGATCTTTACAGCCTGTGAACAGGAGTCCTGCTCCCCAACCTGCCGATCTTGTGTTTGCCAGCCCCTGCAGCTATGTGAATCAGGAGAAACTTTGCGGTCTTGCCTGCCGATCTTGGAATTCATCAACCTTCACAGCCTGTGAGCGGGGGCCCTGCTCTCTGACCTGCCAATCTTGGACTCACCAGCTTCTGCGGCTGTGTGAATTGGGAGAGGCCTCTACCCTGATCCACGGACTTGGGACGTTCTAGGCTCTATAATTGCGTGAGCTGTTTCCTTGATATAAATCTCTCTATATATTTATATTTATACGCTTTACTGGTTTTGCTTCTCTTGAGAACCCAGTCTAAGACAGGCTCTGAGAGAAGAATTGTTCTATGACTCTCACAGCTTCTGATGACTCCAGACAATCTTTGGCATTCCTTGGATTGTAGATGCATCTTCACATGATATCTTTACCCTGTGTCTATTGCTGTGTGTCTGTTCCCTCCTTTTATAAAGATAGGAGTCATATAGGATTAGGACCCACCCTACTCCAATATGATCTCATGTTAACCTTCAAAACCTCTTCTTCTGAACAGGGTCACATTCACAACTACAGGGGTTATGACTTCAACATATCTTTTTGAGGGACACAATTCAATCCATAAAAATTGTGCAGACCCATCTATAAACTAGGTTTGATTTATTTTTTCTTAACCATCTGCTTAGAGTTCATAGGTGTAGACTGAGGGAGAGAGAACAATGAAATAGGAGTTGGTGTTGGAGTGTGAGCCATATGCTCTTACTTTTAAGACTTATCTGAACTCAGTATATTATATACCATTTCCATTTGATCACAAAGTGCTGTGGCAAGTGCCACATGTTATGGCTAGATCAGTCAAAAAATAACGAGTTTTTCAGGCCATTTGGTCACCTAGTGTCCCATGGATAGGCATTCAGTCTCTACGAAGGCCCAGTAGCAGACAGATGCTGTAAGGTAAAAGGAGAACAGTTATCTGTAGGAGATAACACAGGCTTTCTCTAAAATCATAGAGGACTGCAGGTAATTGGCCCCAAATGGCTGCAGACACTGATTGCCATAGATCTGCTAAATCATAAGGCACAAGTGGTGGAGAAACTTGCACGATGTTTGCTCAATGAACCTATGAATGGCAGCAATGCATCAGCTCAACAGCATGTGAACTTCCCCTTACAAAGGATGACCTGGCTAACACTACTGCTGAGTGCTTAATTTTATAACCTGAGAGACAAATACAAAGCTGCTAATGTGGGACCATTCCCTGGGAGGACCAACTAGCCACTTGGTGGCAGGTTTATTACATTGGACCTATTCCATAAAGAAGTGGGCAGAGATTTATCCTTACTGGAAAAGAAACATATTCAGGATATAAATTTGTGCTTCTGTTGTAATGCTTCCAAAATCACCACCGTCTATGGACTGCCAGAATGTCTTATCCAGTCATGGCCTTCTTTTCAGAATTGTTTTTGATCAAGGAAATTATTTCACAGCAGAGGTTCAGTAATGGGAATCAGAATTTAACTGGTATTACCAAGTACCCCCCACCACTCGTCTGTCAGTTCATTGTACTGTGGTGGCTTGTGTGTTGCTGTGATATTGGAAGCTATGCCACCAGTATTTCAAATACCAGCAGGGTTACCAGAGTGGACAGGTTTCAGTGGAGCTTCCAGACTAAGACACACTAGGAGAAGAACCTGATGGTCTACTGCTGAAAAAACTGGCCAGTGAAAAACTTATGAATAGCAGTGGAACATCTTCTGACGTAGTGCCAGAAGATGAACCCCTCAGGTTGGAAGGCACTCGAAAAATGACTGGGGAAGAGCTGCATCCTCAACATAGATTCGACCTTAATGACATGGATGCAGTAAAGCTTTTGGGACCTTCATCTGCTGATGTGGCATGACTCAAAATGAGAATAAACACCTGCAAACATCCATTAATAATTGGAACATGGAATGTACGAAGTATGAATCTAGGAAAACTGGAAGTCATCAAAAACTAAATAGAACTTATAAAGATCAACATCATTGGCATTAGTGAGCTGAAATGTACTGATATTGGCCATTTTGAATTGGGCAAGCATAAGTCTATTATGCCAGGAATGACAAATAGAAGAGGCATGGCATCACACATTAATCATCAAATAGAACATTTCAAGATCTATCCTGAAATACAACACTGTCAGTGATGGAATAAAATACCTACCCCTACAAGGAAGACCAGTTAATATGACTATTATTCAAATTTACACACCAACCACCACTAAATCCAAAGATGAAGAAATTGAAGATTTTTACCAATTTCTACAGTCTGAAATTAATCAAATATGCAATTAAGATACATTGATAATTACTGGTGATTGGAATGGGAAAGTTGGATACACAGAAGAAAGATTGGTAGTTGGAAAATATGGTCTTGGCAATAGAAATGAGGCCAGAGATCACATGATAGAATTGCCAAGATCAATGACTTACTTATTGCAAATATCTTTTTTTGACAGCTTAAGTGGAAGCTATATAAGTGGATCTTGCTGGATGGAATACACGGGAATCAAATCATCTACATCTGTGGGAAGTGATTATGGAACAGCTCAATATCGTAAGTCAGAACAAGGCCAGATGCTGACTGCGGAACAGACAATCAATTGCTCATATGCCAGTTCAAGTTGAAGCTGAAGAAAATTAAAACAAGTCCATGAGAGCCAAAATATGACCTTTAGTGTATTCCACCTGAATTTGGAGATCATCTCAAGAATAAATTTGATGCTTTGAACGCTAATGACAGAAGACCAAATGAGTTGTCAGATGACATCAGGACATGTGGAAACCTGTACACAGACCAAGAGGCAGTCATTCCAACAGAACTAGGGAATATTGCGTGGTTTAAAGTCAGGAAAGGTGTGTATCAGGGTTGTATCCTTTCACCATACTTATTCAATCTGTATGCTCAACAAATAGTCCAAGAAGCTGGACTATATGAAGAGGAATGAGGCATCAGGATTGGAGGAAGACTCATTAACAACCTACCATATGGAGATGACACAACTTTGCTTGCTGAAAACGAAGAGGACTTGAAGCACTTACTGATTAAGATCAAAGACTACAGCCTTCAGTATGGATTTCACTTCAACATAAATAAAACAAAAATCCTCACAACTGGACCAATAAGCAACATCATGACAAACAGAAAAGACTGAAGTTGTCAAGGATTTCATTTTACTTGTCTCCCCAGTCGATGCCCATGGAAGCAGCAGTCAAGAAATCAAATCACATATTTCATTGGGCAAATCTGCTATAAAAGGCCACTTTAAAGCGTTAAAAACAAAGATGTCACTTTGAGGACTAAGGTGCGCCTGACCCAAGCCATGATATTTTCAATCACCTCATATGCATGCGTAAGTTGGATAATGAATAAGGAAGACAGAAGAATTGGTGCCTTTAAATTATGGTGTTGGCAAAAAATATTGAATATACCGTGGACTGTCAGAAGAACGAACAAATCCGTCTTGGAACAAAGACAGCCAGAATGCTCCTTAGAAGGGAAGATGATGAGAATTTGTCTCACACATTTTTCATGTTATCAGGAGGGAGCAGTCCCTGGAGAAGGATATCATGCTTGGTAAAGTACAGAGTTAGGGAAAAAGAGGAAGACTCTCAATGAGATGGATTCACACAGTAGCTGCAACAATGGGCTCAAGCACAACAATTGTGAGTATTGTACAGGATTAGGCATTGTTTCATTGTGTTTTACATAGGGTCACTATGAGTTGCAACCAACTTGACGGCATCTGACAACAACAATAACATTCCAAGGAGTCCCTGATGGTCTCTGGGTTATGCACTTGGCTACTAACCAAAAGGTTGGCAGTTTGAATCCACTCAGAGGTGCCTCCAAAGAAAATTCTGATGATCTGCTTCAGAAAGGTCACAGCCCTTGAAAACCCTGTGAAGTGCACTGTATATTAATTTTAATTGTTTTGTGTAAAGAGTGTTTAGAATATCTGAAATAAAACAGACGTTACTCTTTAACATCTTATGCCCAGATAGAATTTAAGAGATGTATTTGTATTTCCTTCATATTTTCCTCCTATCATTGAATCATATAATTCAGCTAGACTAAGTAGCACTCTGCACATTGAACTGGTCACCTTCATTCCCTCTGCAGTGTTAATCAAGTCTCATGTGACTGGTTAGCTCAATAGACAAAAGCTAATGAAGCCAGGACATTGGGTTTAATTTCCCTGGGGATTAAAAATTTATGATCCAAATTTACATGAAGATACAGATCTTCATCAGATCCCTTCTTCAAGGGCAGCACACTCATTCTTCTCCTCTACCCCCTGGGGTTATCAATTGCTGAGCACAGCTCTTCCTTTCACTGGGCATTCATTAACCTTAGCCACAAGGAACTACCTCTACCTGTATTATACTCCCTCCCAAGGGGTAGCTATCAGCTAATGACTGGCTGATGCAAAGAAACAAGCACCAGTCATATTTTAATGTAGAACAGCAATAAAAGCCTATCCTGCTCTAAAGCTCTGCCCTGTGGTTGTTGTTGTTAGGTGCGTCACATTGATTTCAACTCATAGCAACCTCGTGTCAGAGGAGAAGTGCCCCATAGAGTTTTCTAGGCTGTAGTCTTTACTGGAGCAGATCACCAGGCCTTTCTCCTGTGGAGCCACTGAGCAGGTTCGAACCACCAACCTGTCAGTTAGTAGCCGAGTGCTTAACTGTTGCACCACCAGGGATCCTTAGAGCTCTACCAGAGAATTGACTAAATGCAATGGCTGTGCAGGTCAGCTTCACCCTCTGCCCAGTCCTCCCTGGATGTCACTGAGAACACTCTGACCCCCAATAAACTTCCTGCACACAGTTCTAATCTCAGAGTCTGTTTCCAGGAAATCTAATTTAAGGTAAGAGAAAAGGCCTGGCCACCTTTGTTCTGTTACATGGCCACAAGCTACACCTGTAAGAGTTTTGATAGGTTTCATAAGAAACTTGGGGTAGATGCAAACCCACCTTCTTCCATGGACATGTTCTTCCAAGGTCAGGCAGGCCACTAAGCATACATCTCAGATGAGTAGAAGAGAAAATTATTTTTACTTGGATTGTAACATAAGACAAGGGTCATTAACAATCAGAGGTATTTTGAGTTATTATTACCACACTGCACTTGTGTGACAGCAAAGAAATGTGGAAAAGCCATCTTAAATTGTTGGTACAGCAAATGCAAATGCAGATTCCAACACCTACCACAACTTTCCAACATAGAAACAGCAGAAAATAAACTGCTATTTTAGATTTCAATCCATATGTTGGGCAAACTAAGGAGAAAGTTGTGAATTTGTAAGTTTAATGTGTAGTAGAAATAAAAGACTGAGAAATTAGGAAGAGACGTAATTCAATAATCCTTTGCTAGTTTTCCAAGGCCTCACCATTTACTGAGATATTTGTGTCGCTGTTATTGCCCTCATTAAGTCACCTCTATTTCTTAAATGGAGCCTTGGTGGTGCAGTGGTTAAGAGCTACAGTGTGCCATGGCTGCTAACCAAAAAGGTCGGCAGTTCAAATCCACCAACTCTTCCTTGGAAACCCTATAGGGCAGTTCTACTCTGTCCTATAGGAATGGTATGAGTCGGGATTTGACTCGACAGCAATGAGTTTTTTGGTCTGTTTCTTAAATGCTCACTTCCTAGGTGACCAGGTTGCACAAAAGTGGTGTTTCGTCTGGAGTATAAACTCCAGGTTCTAAGGCACGACGTCCCTGCCTTGTGGTTTTCCAAGGTAGCCAGACGAAGTTAGGATATGTTCATAGCTGTGCTGATAAATTCCATCTTATCCATAATCTTGTGGGTTTGTCCTCAGCAGACCTTGGCTAATGAGCCTGACCTCTGTGTAGTTGAATTGGGAGACTATCTGCCAACCCTTCTGAACCAGGAAATAAGGTAAGATTCCAGGTCTAGTTTCTTACTGACAGTACAGCTCAAAGAACTTAAACTGTGTTAGCCACTTCACATTTGATCCTCACAACAACCCCTTCTGAGTTAAGTGTTATGATTCCAACTGTGTAGTTAAGGAGTCTGAGGTCCTGGAATGTAACTTGATGGAGTTATTTTAGTTAAGTCTGCTGAACCCAGGTCTGGCTCCAGAGATTATTTTATTATCCATACCCACAAATGTGAGTTTTCTCCCTTCCTATAGAGTTCTGACTTTGTTTAATGAGCAATGGAGAGCCCTTGAGTTTGTAGAGTAGGAGAGTAAAGCAATGAGTGTGGTACTTCAGGATTACTAGTCTTCCTAGAGCAGCTAGTTGAGTAGGGGTTGGGCAGCAGGTTGTGGAAGTTATTGTAGTCATTCACATGGAAGATAAGAGGTACTCTGATTGCTATGGTACCAAGAATGGAGAGGAGAGGATAGACATGAGATATATTTCAGAATGATTGTTAATGGGACTTATCAACTGATTTAGTGGTGAGCAAGACAAATTAGAGGGAGCTATGGTGGTGCCATTGAGTCAATCAGAAATTGGGACTGCAATGATCAATACATTTATTACTCTTTATACATTTTGATTTTGAGATACTTCATGGACTTTAAGGTGGAAATCACCACTAGCCAGCTGGAAATTGGGGGCAATAGTAGTAATTCAGAGCCCTGGTTGCTCAGTGGTTAAAAGCTTGGCTGCCAACCAAAAGATCGGCAGTTCAAACCCACCAGCTGCTCCTTGGAAACCCTAGGGGCAGTTCTACTTTGTCCTATAGGGTTGCGATGAGTTGGAATTGACTCGATGGCAATGGGTTTAGAAATAATTCAGAATCTATAAACAGCTCTGGACTGTTGCTGTTTTGATTAGGAAAACAAACTTTAAAGTATAACAACCAAATGATAATGACCTAGTTTAGTTAAAGTCAATCACACAGGATATAATGAAGTGTGATATTGATCTCATAAATGATCGAGCAATCGTCAGAGAATTAGATGGCACAGATTTGAATGTTACAGGAATGTCACCAGAGGTCTCCAAAGTTTAATATGGAAATCTGGAATCTAGAGTACTCCAGACGAAATCCCCACAATTATCTCCTCTGGAGCATAAACTGTATGTATGCTCCAGAAGAGAAGGGACTTAAATGAAGAAGAAGAAGAAAAAAGAAAAAACCTCGTTACCTTTGAGTTGATTCCGACTCACAGTGACTGTATAGGACAGAGTAGAACTGCCCCATAGAGTTTCCAAGGCTGTAAATCTTTATGGAAGTAGACTGCGACACCTTTCTCCGTTAAATGAAATCAATTTTAAAAATAAAAATGTTATATTTATTTCTCTTGGTTCAGTTTTTATAAAGCTGTATCAAATATTTAAAACTGAGTAGATTTCCCATATAAAACTCCACATTTCTGGGTTTTCTATCAAGAATTGGAAGATCTGGCCATACTGAGCCACTGTTTTTCCTTAGCTGCATATGAATAAAGGAATATCACTTAGATGTGTATGAACACACCCCTTCATTAAAGTCTCCACCTCTTCCTACCATTAACATTTGCCTGCTTTATTCTTCTACTGTACTAGTACATGTCTGTCCACTGCAGGTGTTTGAATTTAAGAATTAAGTTGCCAAACCAAACTAAACTCATTGCCCCCAAGTCGACCCTAGAGGAAGTACTCACTCGTCTATGGGAACTGACCCTTGGTTTCCAAGGAGTGGCTGGTAGAGTTGAACTGCTGACCTTTTGGTTAGGAGTGAGCTGTTAACCACTACGCCACCAGGGCTCGATTTAAGACCTTGGCTAGTGGAAATACTTTATTATATTAATACATTCTAGTAAAGATAAAAATAAATGTATGTAACCGACAATTTTAGTAAATCACTTAATAGCTATAATTTGTTCATTGAAATATCATGTAATAAGTAAAGTCTATAATTGTAGTTAATAGTTAATGGTTGACCTTCAACCATTTCAAGAGGTAGCATATGATTAATAACCGATTGTACTGAAGGAAGAACTCTGTCTTAGTCACCTAGTACTGCTTTAACAGAAACACCACAAGTGGATGGTTTTAATGAAGAGAAGTTTATTTCCTCACAGTCAAAGTAGGCTAAAAGTCCAAATTCAGGGCGTCAGCTCCAGGGGAAGGCTTTTTCTCTCTGTCAGCCTTCTTCTCGTTGGTGTTCCCCTGGACTAGGAGCTTCTCTGCACAGGGACCCCGGTCCAAAGGACGCGCTCTGCTCCTGGCACTGCTTTCTTGATGGTATGAGGTCCCCCTGTCTCACTGCTCACTTCTGTCTTTTATATCTCAAGACATTGCCTCAGGATACAATCCAATCTTGTAGACTGAGTCCTGCCTTACTAACGCAACTGCTGCCCATCCTCCCTCATTAACATCATAGAGGCAGGATTTACAATTTATAGGAAAACCACAGAATACCGGAATCATGGCCCGGCCAAATTGATACACACAGTTTTTGGAGGACATAATTCAATCCGTGACAAACTCCAAGCTACACTAAAAGCATTGGCAAAAACAAGGCTCCAGGAACTGATGGAATACCAATTGAGATGTTTTACAAAACAACGATGTAATGCTGGAAGCACTCACTCGTCTATGCCAAGAAATTTGGAAGACAGCTACCTGGTCAACCAACTGAAAGAGATCCACATTTGTGCCTATTCCAAAGAAAGGTGATCCAACCGAATGCAGAAATTATCGAACAATATCATTAATATCACACACAATTAAAATTTTGCTGAAGATAATTCAAAAATGGTTGCAGCAGTACATCAACAGTGAACTGCCAGAAATTCAAGCCAGATTCAGAAGAGGATGTAGAATGAGGGATATCATTGCTGATGTCAGATGGATCTTGGCTGAAAGAGGAGAATATCAGAAAGATGCTTATTGTGTCTTATTGACTATGCAAATGCATTTGACTGTGTAGATTATAACCAATTATGAATAACGTTGTGAAGAATGGGAATTCCAAAACACTTAATTATGCTCATGAGGAACCTGTACATAGACCAAAGGCCGAACAGAATAAGGGGATATCGTGTGGTTTAAAATCTGGAAAGGTGTGCATCAGGGTTGTATCCTTTCATCATACTTATTCAATTTGTCTGCTGACCAAATAATCTGAGAAACTGGACTATATAAAGAAGAACAGGGCATCAGAATGTATTCCTAGTTACAGTTTGCTGAACCTGGAGTTCCTTTGGAACTAAGTCTCTCTAGGACAGGCAGGTCCAATGAGATGTATATTGTAGACCAGAGTTTCCACTTCTGTGCTCTATCCTGGAAAACAGTTCATGGCCACTAGAGAAGAGTATGAATTCAGGTGTTCCTGCATGGAGTGGTCTATATATGTCTGTTAGGTCTAACTGGTTGATAGTGTTGTTCAGGTTTTCTGTTCCTTGTTGATCTTCTGTCTAGTTGTTCTACTCATTATTGAAAGTGGAGTATTGAAGTCTCTAAATGTTATTGTTAAAATGGCTGTTTCTCCCTTCAGTTCTGTCAGGTTTTGCTTCATGTATTTAGAGAATTTGTTTTAAGGTGCATACATATTTATAATCATCATATCTTCTTGAAGAATTGAAATTTTTACCTTTATAAAACGCACTTTTGGTCTCTCATAACAATCTTTTTCTTGAAGTCTATTTTGTCTGATGTTACTATAGCCTTTCCAGCTCTTTTTTGTTATTGTTTGCATGGTATATCTTTTTTCATCTGTTTATTTTCAGTTTGTTTGCATCTTTGAATCTAAAATATGTTTCTTGTAGACAGAATAGAGTTGTAACTTTTTAAAAATATGTTATTCTAATATCTTTTAATTGGAGTATTCATTAATGTAATTTTTGTTTTTTTAATTAATTAATTTTTTTTATTGTACTTTAGATGAAGGTTTATAGAACAAACTAGATTCTCATTAAACAGTTAGTACACCTTGTTTTATGACATTGGTTAACAACCCCACAACATGTCAACACTCTCCCTTCTTGACCTTGAGTTCCCTATTTCTGGCTTTCTTGTCCCCTCCTGCCTTCTAGTCCTTGCTCTGGGCTGTTGTGCCCCTTTAGTCTCGTTTTTTTTATGGACCTGTCTAATCTTTGGCTGAAGGGTGAACCACAGGAGTGACTTCATTACTGAGCTTAAAGGGTGTCTGGGGGCCATACTCTCGGGGTTTCTCCAGTCTCTGTCAGGCCAGTAAGTCTGGTCTTTTTTTGAGTTAGAATTTTGTTCTGCATTTTTCTCCAGCTCTGTCCAGGACCCTTTATTGTGATCCCTGTCAGAGCAGTCAGTAGTGGTAGCCAGGCACCATCTAGCTATACTGGACTCAGTCTGGTGGAGGCTGCAGTAGATTTGGTCCGTTAGTCCTTTGAACTAATCTTTCCCTAGGATGTTCAGTTTTCTTCATTCTTCCTTGCTCCTGAAGGGGTGAGACCAGTGGAATATCTTAGATGGCTGCTCACAGGCTACTCACAGACGTTACTCACCAAAGTAGAACGTAGAACATTGTCTTTATAAACTATGTTATGCCAAATGAGCTAGATGTTCTCAAGACCATGGTCCCCACAGCCCTCAGCCCAGCAATTCGATCCCTCAGGGAGTTTGGATGTGTCTATGGAGCTTCCACGACCTTGCCTTGTACAAGTTGTGCAGGCTTCCCCAGTGTTGTGTACTGTCTTACCCTTCACCAAAGTTACCACTTATCTATTGTCTGTTTACTGTTTTTCCATCCGCATCCCTCCCTTCCCTCTTAACCATCAAAGATTGTTTCTTTTTGTGTGTAAACCTTTTCATGAGTTTTTACAGTAGTAGTCTCATATGATATTTGTCCTTTTGTGATTGCCTTGTATGAGTAAGCATAGTGCCCTCCAGGTTCAGCCATGTTATGAGATGCTTCACAGATTCATCATTGTTCTTTATCATTGGGTAATACTCCATTGTGTGTATGTACCATAGTTTCTTTATCCATTCATTTGTTGATGGGCATCTCGATTGTTTCCATCTTTTTGCTATTGTGAACAAGGCTGCAATGAACATGGATATGCATATGTCTATTCATGTGACAACTCTTATTTCTCTAGGATATATTCCTAGGAGTGGGATTGTTGGATCATATGGTATTTCTATTTCTAAGGAAACACCATATCGTTTTCGAAAATGGTTGTATCATTTTGCATTCCCACCTGCAGTGCATAAGAGTTCCGATCTCCCTGCAACCTCTCCAACATCTGTTATTTCCTGTTTTTTTGATTTGTGCCAGTAATGCTGGGGTGAGATGGTATCTCATTGTGGTTTTAATTTGCATTTCTCTTAATGGCTAGTGATCAAGAGCATTTCCTCATGTGTCTGTTGGCTGCTTGAATGTCTTCTTTGGTGAAGTGTCTGTTCATTACCTTTGCCCATTTTTTAATAGGATTATTTGTCTTTTTGTTGTAGAGGTGTTGGATTTTCCTGTAAATTTTGGAGATTAGACCTTGTCTGATTTGTAATAGCAAAAATTTTTTTCCCAGTCTGTAGGTTCTCTTTTTACTCTTTCGGTGAAGTCTTTTGATGGGCATAAGTGTTTAATTTTTAGAAGATCCCAGTTAGTCTAGCTTATCTTCTGGAGTTTGTGTGTTGTTGGTTATGGTTTGTATCCTGTTAATGCCCTGTATTAGGGCCTCTAGTTTTGATCCTAATTTTTTCTTCTATGAACTTTATAGTTTTTGGATTTATATTTATGTCTTTGACCCATTTTAAATTAGTTTTTTTACATGGTATGAGGTATAGGTCCTGTTTCATTTTTTTTTGCAGATGGACATCCAGTTTTGCCAGCATCATTTCTTAAAAAGACTGACTGTTCCCCATGCGATGGACTTTGGGCCCTTGTCAAAGATCAGGTGACCATAGGTGGATGGATTGACATCTGAGTTCTCAATTGTGTTCCATTGGTCAATGTATCTGTCATTGTACCAGTACCAGGCTGTTCTGATTACTGTAGCTGTATAGTAGGTTCTGAGGTCAGGTAGTGGGAGTCCTTCTACTTTATTCTTCTTCTTCAATAGTGCTTTACTTATCCGAGGCTTTTTCCCTTTCCACATGAAGTTAATGATTAGTTTTTCCAACTCTTTAAAGAATGTTGTTGGTGTTTGGATCGACATTGCATTGTATTTGTAAACTGCTTTAGGTAGAATTGTCATTTGCACAATGTTGAGTCTATCTATCCATGAACATGGTATATTTTTCCATTTATGTAGATCTCTTTGGGTTTCTTGCAGTAGTGTTTCGTAGTGTTTCTTTGTATAGGTCTTTTACATCCTTGGTTAGATTTATTCCTAAGTGTTTTATTTTTTTAGGGGCTATTATCAATAGTATTGTTTTCCTGATTTCCTATTCATCATTCTCTTTATTGATGTATAAGAATCCAACTGATTTTTGTATGTTTATCTTGTATCCTGCTACTCTACTGAATCTTTGTATTAGTTCTAGCAGTTTCCTCATGGAGTCTTTAGGGTTTTCTATGTAGAGTATCATATCATCTGCAAAGAGGGACAGTTTAGCTTCTTCATTACCAATTTGGATGCCCTTTATTTCTTTTTCTTGCTTTATTGCTCTAACTAGGATTTCCAGCACAATGTTAAATGGGAATGGTTATAAAGGACATCCTTGTTTGTTCCTGTTCTCAAAGGGGAATGTTTTCAGCCTCTCTCCATTAAGAATGATGTTGGCTGTTTGTTTTGCATAGATGCCCTTTATTGTGTTGAGAAATTTCCCTTCTCTTCCTATTTTATTGAGAGTTTTTATCAGGAATGGGTGTTGGACTTTGTCAAGTGCCTTTTCTGTGTAGATTGAGATAATCATGTGATTCTTTTCTTTCCTTTATTTATGTGGTGGATTACTTTGATTGATTTTCTAATGTTGAACCATCCTTGCATACCTGGTATGAATCCTACTTGGTCGTGGTGTATTATTTTTTTGATATGATGCTGAATTCTATTGGCTAGAATTTTGTTTAGAATTTTTGCATCTATATTCATGAGAGATATTGGTCTGTAATTTTCTTTTTTTGTGGTGTCTTTGCCTGGTTTTGCTATCAGCGCTATGCTGGCTTCATAGAATGAATTAGTAAGTATAATTTCCTTTTCTGTGTTCTGAAATAGTTTGAGTAGTGCTGGTGTAAGCTCTTCTGTGAATGTTTTGTAGAATTCTCCAGTGAAGCCATCTGGGTCAGGGGTTTTTTTTTGGAGGGGGGGAGGGAGTTTTTTTTTTTACCTTTTCAGTCTCTTCTCTTGTTATGAGTCTGTTCAGATATTCAACATTATTTTGTGTCAGTTTGGGTAGGTAGTGTGTTTCTAGAAATTTGTCTATTTCCTCTAGGTTTTTAAATTTGTTGGAATATAGTTTTTCGTAATACTCTGTTATGATCCTTTTTATTTCAGTTGGGTCTGTTGTAATGTCCCCCATTTCATTTCTTATTTGGGTTATTTGCATCCTCTCCTGTTTTTCTTTTGTCAATTTGGCCAGTGGTTTGTCGATTTTCTTGATCTTTTCAAAGAATCAACTTTTGGTTTGTTGATTCTTTCTATTGTTTTCTGTCCTCTATTTCATTTATTTCTGCTCAGATCTGTATTATTTCCTTTCTTCTTGTGGTTGTGGGCCTTTTTTGGTGTTCTCTTTCTCTTTGTTTGAGTTGTGTAGCTAATGCTTTGATTTTTTTCCCTTTCTTCTTGTTTGATGTGTGCGTCTATTGCTATAAATTGACCTCTGAGGACTGCCTTTGCTGTGTCCCAAAATTTTTTGTATGATGTGTTTTCATTCTTGTTTGATTCTAGGAATTTTTTTATTCCATCTCTGATTTCTTCTATCACCCAGTGGTTTGTAAGCAGGATGTTATTCAGTTTCCACGTAATTGATTTTTTCCCTTGCTCTTTCTGTTGTTAATTTCTACCTTGATGATGCTGTGGTCAGAGAAGATACTTTGTATTATCTCAATGTTTTGGATTTTGTTGAGGGTTGCTCTGTGGCCTAAGATGTGGTCTATTCTTGAGAACGGTCCAAGTGCATTGGAAAAGAATGTTTACTTTGCTGTTGTTTTGGGGGTGTTCTATATATGTTATGAGTTCAAGTTGGCTGATTGTGCTCTTTAGGTCTTCTGTTTCTTTGTTGAGTTTCTTTCTAGATGTTCTGTCCTTTACCAATAGTGGTGTATTGAAGTCTCCTACTATTATTGTGGAATTGTCAGTTTCTCTTTTCAGTGCTGTTAGAGTTTATTTTATGTATTTTGGAGCACTGTCATTGGGTGCATAGATGTTTATTATAGTTATGTCTTCATGCTGGATCATCCCTTTAATCATGATATGGTGACTTTCTTTGTCTTTTATGGTGGATTTTGTTTTAAAGTCTATTTTATCTGAGATTAGTATTGTTGCTCCTGCTCTTTTTTGGTAGCTGTTTGCTTGATATATTTTTTCCATCCTTTGATTTTTAATAAATTTATGTCTTTGTTTCTAAGGTGCGTCTCTTGTAGACAGCATATTGATGGATCCTATATTTTTATCCATTCTGTCACTCTCTGTCTCTTTTTGGATGCATTTAGGCAGTTTATATCCAGTGTAATTATTGATAGGTGTGAGTTTATTGCTATCATTTTGTAGTGCTTTTTTTTTTTTTTGGTGGTGCTGTTGTTTTCCTTGTTCCTCTTACTCTCCTGTGCTGAATTCCTCTTGTTTGTGGATTTTTTTTTTCATTTCTTTTGTTTTTGTAGATTTTTTTTTCTTTTTTTTACTGAAAGTTTATATTTTCTTCTTTATTTTGATGAGTAGGTTTGTTAACTTCCTTTATGGTTGCCTTGGAACGTACCCTTATCTTCCTAAGTTTGAACCAGTCTATTATTACTTGGTATCATCTTGCCTTCCTCTCCATTAGAAAGTTGTATTCTTACACCATTTATCCCCTCTTTTATTGTTCTGACGCTGTTGTCATTTACAGATTAACCTCTTTGGTTCCCTGTTGTAATTCTTTTAGTTTTGGATAGTCCTTGAGAGTTCATTTCCTAGGTTTGTATATGGCTGGTGCGATCTTGCATCCTGAATTCAGGCTGTGGTCCAATGTTGTTTGTTCTCAAACTGAAGGACTCCCTTTAATAATTCTTGTAAGTTTGGTTTGGTTTTTATATATTCCCTTAATTTCTGTTTATCTGGAAATGTCCTAATTTCACCATCATATTTGAATAAGAATTTTGCAGAATATATTATTCTTGGTTGTCATTTTTTTTGTTCAAGGTTTTATATATGTCATCTTTTTGCCTTCTTGCTTGCACGGTTTCTGCCGAGTAATCAGAGCTTAGTCTTATTGTTTCCCCTCTGTATGTGACTTTTCATTTTTCTTGAGTGGCTGTCAGGATTCTTTGTCTTTGCTACTAGCAAGTGTGATTATGATATGCCTTCGTGATTTTCTTTGAGGTCTATCTTATATGGGGTTTGTTGATCTTCTTAGATGGTCAGCTTTTCATCTTTCATGATATTAGGGAAGTTTTCTGTCAGCAATTCTTCAGTGATCCTCTCTGATTTTTCCATTTTCTCCCCGTTCTGGAATTTGATCACTCACAAATTTTTGCTTTTGATTGTATCCCACATAATTCTCAGGTTTCTTCATTTTCCTTGGTTCTTTTTTCTGATTTTTCCTCAAGCAAAATTGTATCGAAGTGTTTGCCTTCAATTTCACTGATCCTGTCTTCCATTGTTTCAAACCTGCTTCTCAGCTCTTCTATGACACAGTCCATTTCTGAAATCTTGTTTATCTTTTGGATTTCTAATTGTTGTTTTTGTATGATTTCTAGTTGTGAATTTATTTTGGCATTTTTTCCTGTTTTATTTTCCTGAATTCTTCCTTTTTTTTTTTTTTGTAGTCTGTATTTTCCATGAATTTGTCTGCCTTTTCCATGAATTTGTCTTTTTTTTTGTCTTTTTTGTCTGCTTTTTGCTTCAATTCTTGGATAGGTCTCAATATTAAAGATTTGAATTCCCTATCAGCTAGTTCTAGAGCCTTTTCTTCTACTGAAAAGTCATCTGGTGTTTTCTTTTGGATGCCTACTGGAACTATCCTGTCCTGTTTTTTTATATGTTTCGATATTGTCTGCTGTCTTTGGGACATTTAGTAGTTATTTTCTTTGCTTATTGATTGTAGATTTGTTTGTTTCATCCTACTTTTTATTATTTGGTTATGTCTTATAAGGCTAGCTGTGCATTCTTTGTTGTTTGCTTGTCTGTGGGCACAATACTTTTCACCTCCTTGTCCAATGGGCAGGGCTAGTCACTCAGCTATGGCACAGCAGGGCATATCCAACTGAAGGAGAGGGCTGAGATGGGTTGTTTGTGGCACATACTAGGACTGACAGGGTGAGCCAGAAATCAGTGCAAGGTAGGTTCTTGTAGGCCATGCCTGTGTTGCTTGGGGGTGTGATGTTCAGCTCATGGTGCAGGTAGGCAGGAAGGAGAGGCGAGGTTGTGGTGCATGGAGCTAAGATAGGCATGGGAAAGAAGAGAGAGAGGAGAGAGAAACAGGTGCCAAAAAGAAACAAACAAAAAAAGAAAAAAAAACAAAAGAATGCTAAGGGAGCTTGCCATTGAAGTGGAGAGATGAGAAACTGATAAATGGAGAAAAACAAAAAGGAAAAAAAAAGAAAAATAAAAAAGGATTAGAAAAAGAAAGAAAGAAAAGAAAAGCCCCCAGGGATCCCACCAATGCAGTTGCAAAGACCAGGGAAGTGGCTCTCAGGATGTGCAGTACAGGCTGGCTAGAAGAGGCTCCCAAGCCAAGAAAAGAGAAAGAAAACAAACAAAGCAAAAGAAAACAAAAAAAGAAAAAAACAAACAAGCCAACAAAAAAGCCCCCAGGGTCCCACCAATGTGGCAGCTCAGACCAAGGAAGCAGTTCCCCAGCCAAGCAGCACTTCACAGCATTTCAAGAAGAAGCAAAGCTGACATTTGGAGCCAGGTGTTTGAGAGAAAGGAGGAGGAGGTGGTGAGAGGCAGGGAGGAAACCAAAAGAAGCAGAAAAAGCAACACCAGCAACAAACAAATGGCACTGGTGGAGCCAGCCAGTGTGGGCAGGATGAATCCAAGCAGCATGGGACTGGAGCTGGTGCCTCCCAGCCAAGAGACTATAGCCAGCAGGAAGCAGCAGAGGCCCAGTTGAGGGGAAGAAAGGTGAGGGGTGGTAAAGCTTATATCACTGGTTACCGGGTGCTCTGCCTACTGCTGGCAGCTCCGTGAAGCTGCTTTCCAGTCCTCTCTGTCCACCAATCTCTGATGTGGGTGGAGTGATTCCAAGCGGCACACACCCTGCTCTTCCCCACCGGCAGAGTGATCGCAGCCAGCTAGGAAGCAGCAGAGGCCAAGCAGCAGCAGAGGAGAAGAATATGGGGTAGGAAAGCATATATCACTGGTCACTGGTTGTTCTGTGTCTTGCTGGGAGTTCTGTGGGGCTGCTTTCCTATACTCTGTCCGTCGATCTCTGACAGGAGTCCAAGATGGCGAATCCATGCTGCGTTAGCTGATGGGGACCTCCACACGTATCTTTCCTCCATCTCTGTTCTCTGTCAGTTTCTTATTCCATTCAGTGCTTAGCTAAGTTCTTTATCTCTTCATTTGATGCTTAGGGTTCCAGGATTGACATTTGACCCTGTTTTACTTAGTTTTTCAGGTCTTTGCTGTGGAGGGACAGCATGGTACTTCTGTGTAAAGCGCTTGTTTGCTCCGCCTTCTATTAATGTAATTATTGACGAGGTAGGATTTATGCCTATCATTTTGCTGTTTGATTTCTATATATCTTATGTCTTTTTTATTTCTGTATTCCTCCATTACTGCCTTCTTTTGGCTAAATAGATATTTTCTAGCATATCTTTTAAATTTTCTTGTCATTTCTTTGGTTATATTTTTGTAGTTATTTTCTTAGTTTCTCTGGGGATTAAAATTAGTATCTCAGCGTATTGATTTTATATATTCTAAATATTAGTTCTTGCATTCTTCTGTGTAATAAGATTTTAATCATTTTAGAAATAAATTTCTGCCAGGGCTTCTGGTTCTAAAACTAGTGATTAATATTAAAGAATTTCTGATCATAGTATGGCTCTCTTGCAGGCCAATTCTGCTGTATTTTTCTGGAAACTATTCCTGAAAACAACTTGCAGTCAACTCTTGCAACCCTTCCAATTATTTGTATGCCACCTAATTTTTTTAAAAGTCCCGTCCTACTTAAACTAGTTAGAGTGAGTTGTGTTATATGCAAACGTCCTCGATTTGTTAAAGCGTAACTTTAGAGTTGTGACCATAGAGTGAAAGGCATGACAGATGTAGTAAATTCACTAGGATATCATGAAAATAGCTAAAAGGATTGTAGCCTGGCCAGTAAAAAAGAATATGAAAATAATACATGGTTTAATCAGTCAGTAAAGAGAATAGTTGAAGGAAGTTTTCAATACTGAGTAGGTCACAGATTTCTGCTATAAAAGTCAGATGAAAGTATGAGATTATTATGTAACTTGAACAAGAAGGCAGCTTGCAGAACAAACTCCATATGAAGAGTCTACACCAAATACACTGTTCTCATAACAACTATAGAAACAAGGATCAGTGAGGCCATCAGAACCACTGGATAAATACCTTGAAACCTCATTTCTTTGCCGAAAATATATGGCCGTTAAATATAGTCACCCAGTTAAAATGGTAACCCTAAATTATTAGAATTGGTGACCTCAATTCATTTGAAATGATAATAATGTTTGCTTAGTGTATAAGTGGATATGAAGCCATGGGAAAGACTAGAAGTAAACGTACTTAATAAAACAAACAAGGTCTATTGCATTAATAATTCTGTACTATATTCAGGAACAATCTGACCTTTGTTTGGCATATTTAAAACAGTTAAGATAATATGGCTTAATAAAATGTGTAACAGACTAGCTTTATGGTTCCAGAGTAAACTCTGTGACTGATTTTAAACTTGTGATATTTATTAGAAATATGTGTAGGAATTATGTTAAGTTTGTAAGTGATACTGGAATGATAGGAGAATTTGAGTTTTAAAGTTCGTTTAATCTATGAGATTTAATGTAGTTTTAAAAACATTATGCTTGTAAAGGCAGGACTGAAAAAATTTAATTAAGTTATAAGTGGAACCAATTAGTTAAGAGAGTTTAGTCAATTTAACTTGAGTTGATAAATATTAATCAAGGACACTCTGGAAAGTAGCTGCTAAAATTTATTAGATTTATAAATAGAATACTATTTGTACACGATATGTCAAGGTCAAGGCAAACTAAGTTTTTAACTTTGTACCATAAATAAATTGAATATTCATCTAAAATCCCAAGTAAAAATCAATAGACTATTCTCTGTAGAAAATATCACAAGTGAACATATAAAACTAACCTCAACCTTCGTTTATAATGCAAAAGCCTATGCACAGTGAGGGACAAAGTAATTGTAAAACTTTCCTATAGAACAACTTTTGTTACCATCAAAGCAAATTTAAGATAGAAACTTAAAATAACATTTTCCAGTTTTTATGATTAGCATAACAAAAATGCTTATTTCTCTCTGTTATGTATTCTTGATGTTGTTGGGCACCGTTGAGTCAATTCCAACTCATGGCGACTCTATAAGACAGAGCAGAACTGCCCTATAGGGTTTCCCGTAATCTTTACAGGAGTGGATCACCAGGGCTTGTCTCTCGTGAGCTGCTGGTGGGTTTGAACCGCTGACTTTTCGGTTAGCAGCTGAGTGCTTAACCTCTGCACCACCAGGGCTCCTGTATTATATATTACATATTTTAAATGTTTCTATTTTAATATTTTTAATTCATTCATTCATTTAGAGTCTGTTGAATACTTGATGGGTGTGTAGGTTGAAGCCCCTCCCCCAAAATAAATTTAGGTCTTCCTTCTCAACATAAAATAAGTTTAATAAAGAAATACCCAGTGCGTTTGCTGACATCTTCTTTCCCTTTCAGGACACCATCAGTCTCAGTTACTTGGGGGTTGATATTTCTTTCATGGTTACAGCAGATTCTGGCTTCATCCTGCTTCAACAGTTAACAGTATTCTGCACCCTAGCTAGTAGAGGAGGAGGATTGCTGAGGGCATAATGGCCTACCCTGTTTTGGGAATTTTAAGATGCATTCAGCTGAAGTTAATTCAAGGGTGATCTTCAAAGAGCAGCTTGGTTTGGGAACTGACCAATAAGAAAACACCTGGCCTTTAAGGCCTCCTACTGTGCCAGATAGTCTGTAACCTTTTGAGTCTGGCTTCTTTGTGTCCATGTTGTGCATCCATAATTTGCTTCCTTTTATAGCTGAGTAGTATTCTGCTGTGTGAATGTACTAAACTTTGTTTATCCATTAACCCACTAA
The DNA here is from genome assembly GCF_000243295.1 of Trichechus manatus latirostris. NCBI lineage: Eukaryota > Metazoa > Chordata > Mammalia > Sirenia > Trichechidae > Trichechus > Trichechus manatus. The sequence continues at coordinate 1,829,656 of NW_004444083.1, read as the reverse complement.
AGAACATTTGGATTGTTTCCAGTTTGTAGCCATTGTAAACAATACCACAGTTAGCCCCCGACTTAAGATGTGTTTGAGTTACCACAAACTGTACCACCAACTTTTTTATTTTTATTTTTTTGTATATCTTATTGTTAGTAATATGTACTACATACAATTTGCAGCACATAATTTGCTGATGTTATCGTTCTCAGATGTTCACTTGCACGTATTCAAAGATTGGATAATAAAGATGTTGATAATAAAAGGCAGTAATAATGAAAACTTAAAAAAAAGAGAGAGATTCAACTTAGGTCAGAACCAACGTAGGACAGAATCATCAGAATGGAACCCCATCATAAACTGGGGACTACCTGTGTTATAAACACTTTGAGTACAAGGTTTTTGTGTAACCTTGTTTTCATGTCTCTAAGGTAAATTACCTTAGAATATTTTTTTCTGCCACAATAGCTTTCTCTTCTCTTCTGGAACTCTAATCACAGCATGTATATTTGACTTTTTTATCTACAAGTTCCTGAGGCTCTATCCATTATTTCTCAATTTTTTTTTTCTTAGATTAGATAATTTCTATTGATCTATGTCTTCAACTTCACTGTTCCCTCTGTCATCTCACGTCTGCTATAGATCCCCTTCAGTTAATTTTAAAATTTTTATTACTGTGTTTTTTTTTTTCAGTTATAATCTTGCCATTTTTGTTCTTTTTCACACCTTCTTTTTATTTCCTCAGACCTACTATCTTTCCATTTGTTTCAAGAGTACTCGTCATTACTTCATGAAGCATAGGTATAATAGCTGCTTTCATGTCTTTGTGTGATAATTCCTGCATCTGGGTCATCTTGGGGCTGACACCTATCTGTTGATGGTCATTTCCCTTAAGATTTATTCCCTTGAGATATTTTCCTGTTTCTTCATATGTCAAGTTATTTTTTATTGCATCCTGGACATTTTGAATATTATGTAATGGAACACTGATACTTATTGTAATCCTCAGGAGAATGTCGGGTTATTTATTAGTTTGTTTGTTTTTTTTTTTCTCCCCATACGAGCAATTGTTAAACTCAGACTGCAAGTTCCGAACAACATCTACAGGCTATAGTTTTCAATGCCTTTTTATTTAACAAGAGTTTGCAGTGCTATTCTCAACTTCTCTGTGTGTGTGTCTTCAGAGTGTCTTTGGGACCAGGGCATGGGTCAACACGATAGTTCAATTCTGAAAGCTTTTGCTGAGCTGCTTCAGGACAGTTCTATGTGTGTGCCTCTCATGGTTGAGCCCAGGATGTTATGTTATTATTAGGTGCTGTCAAGTCAGTTCCAACTCATAGCAACTTTATGCATAACAGAACAAAACACTGCGCCATCTCTGAGTTCCCTGCAGTCTCTGGCTCCCAGAGATCACTTTTCCTCATACTCTCACTAGAGAGCTTAGATTTTAGCCTCTCCATTCACTCTTCCATGACTGGGTCTATCTTAGGGCAAATCAGTGAAGGAGAAAAAATGAGTAATCCCTCCAACACTTTTTGGACTACAAGGGGCTCCTTTTCCAATTTCTTTTATAAAAAAGGTTTTTCTCCCAGAGTTTTAGGAGCCTACATGGTCCCCACTGCTACCACAAAAGTATGGCTTCATGACTGGGGCTTACCTCAGGACAAGTCCAGGAGCATAAAAGAAAAAAAAAAAAAAGGGAAGATGAGTTACAATCAATGTAATCCATTCATTTCATTTTAGCCTGGTACAGAAGTGTTGTATTCTATGCCAAATTAACATCTAGAATCTGCCTCTAAGTGTGGATACAAACATAAAAATGAAAAGGTTCTTTTCCTGTTGTTGTTATTGCGTGCCATTGCGTCAGTTCTGACTCATAGCGACTCACAGACCTGCCCCATAGGGTTTTCTAGGCTGTAACCTTTACAGAAGCTGATCACCAGTTCTTTTCTCCCTTGAAGCTGCTGGGTGGGTTTGAACTGCAGACCTTTCAGTTAACAGCTGAGCTCTTAACCATTGAGTTACTAGGGCTCTTACCATTGCTGAAATTAGCTGACTAAAAGTGTTAATGGTAGCCTTTTGTGGTTATCTTCTTTTTCTTTGTGTTTCTGAGTTTTAACAACAGGATACTACAATTATGTTTTCCTTAAAAATTCACTTGAGTCTCCTTCCTTTCTTGCAGGTGAAGGGGTTCACTGAGTTGTTGCTTAAAGTAGACCAGTTATTGTTAAATAAGAAACTATTTTGTTCTGTAAGCCTTCATCTTAAGTGAGAATAACAGCACAATTGGAAGAGTGTAGTCAATGTCACTGAACTGTGCATGTAGAAATTTTGTAAATGATGTAGCTTTGGCTATGTGTATTTTCACTGAAAAAAAAGTTTGAGAAGTTAGAGGGTTGATATGTTGTGGGGTTGTTAACCAATGTCATAAAACAGCACGTGTACTACTTACTGTTTCATGAGAAACTATTTGTTCTGTAAGCCTTCACCTGACGTACAATAAAAAAAAAAAAAAAGCTCAAGTTTATTCAACAGAAGAAAAAAAAAATAGACGAGTTATTTGGGGCTCTGCCAAGGCACTAAATTGGATTCTTCAACAATGTTTTCATGAGACGTTAATTTTGCTTGTTAGTTTAAAAAAAAGTGACTTTTCATAAACATTTCTTCTTGGTCCCTAACTTCTTGAGACAAACATTCAATTCCTGAAAAATGAGTTGGTTTGTGAGGTACGAATCCTCTCAACAGCACTCTAGATGACATAATTTAAAAACTGAAATGCTTAATCCATTGTTTAGATTAGTTTAACTGCTCAGAATCCTGAGAAAACATATCATAAGGAAGTTTATTTTTGATAAGTTTTAAGTTTTATATGTTTAAATTTTTTCCTTCTTAGATAATATTAACAAAATGTAGATTAGGATGTTAATTACAACCATATAAATACTTTATTAGAGAGTTAGGTTTTCTGAAACAATTCCTTTTATCTTTAGGTAAAGATTCAAACTTGACAGACTTTAGGTAAAGATTCAAACTTGACAGAGAAAAAGTAACTTCATAGGGACGTTTCAATATATATGATCAAAGTTATCTTTAAATTTAGAAAAAGCAGTAATTTTGCCTTTTTTAAATAAAAATATTTCTTTTTAGTAATAAATTCCATTTAGAAGTCAACTTGGAATTTTATCATATTAAACATCATATACAAAGCTGAAAAGGAAAAATAAAACGTAAGTAGTTTGTTTTGGGGAATGTAATTTTAAGAAAATTCTTCTTTAAATCATGGCAATTCTGTTTGGTAAATGTAGCAAATTCAACAGACTAATTAAATGTAATATTCATCAAGTAAATGATGAGTGAAATATTGTATAGGATCACATTATTTTTCTGTATGTTTTGTCTGTGTTTCAATTAACTAAACAACACTAAATTCACTTCAAGTTATGTTTCATATAGTCTAAATACTTTTAAATATAAGAAAGAAAGCATTGCCCCTGGTGGTGCAGTGGTTAAAAGCTCAGGCTGCTAACCAAAAGGTCGGCAGTTTGAATCCACCAGCTGCTCCTTGGAAACTCTATGGGGGCAGTTCTGCTCTGTCCTATAGGGTCGCTATGAGTTGGAACCGACTCAATAGCAGTGGATTTTTTTTGGTTTATTTCCTGTCTCACTTTCACCATCTCCTCCTCTCAAGACACCACTACTTTATTTGATTTGGTATTTATCATTCCACTAAATTAAAATGTATTTTTATTAAATAATAAAATATTGTGTTCTGTGCTTTAAAATTTTTTTACGAATGGTGTTAATAAAAATTATAGTACATCTAGCTATTTTTACTCTTCATGCTATTTTCAAGATATGTCTATGCCGTACATATGTCCATATACATTTAGTTTATTTATTTTAACTCTATATAATATTCCATTCTATGAATATCTCATATGTCACTTATTCATTCATGTGCTCAAGAATATTTACATTGTTTCCAATTTTTCGCTGTTACAACAATGCTGCTATGGTGAACGTAATTTTGCACACACGTCAGAATGTCTTGGGTTACATACTTAGAAATGACTCTGGTCTCATTTTGGCAGAATTCATTGTGCTCCCCCACCCCCATCTGTGGCTCCTCCTCACTTCCCAACCTCCTTTGTGGTTAGGTTGGGCATATAAATGACTTCTGGCCAGAGGAACATGTGTGAAAGTGATATATGCCGCTTTCATGAGGACTCCTAAAATTTTTTTGTATGAGTTTTTTCTTGTATTCCCTTTTGTTCATTGGCCAGCTAAATGCAGAGGGTTAAGCAGAAGACTTTAGAGAGATCTTAAAAAAGGAGATTAATTACAGAAAGCCTGATAGAGACATATTCAGTCTTTGAACAGAGCAAAAATAGACTTTAGCATTTATAAAAACCAAAACCAAACCAGTAGCCATTGAGGTGACCCCAGCTTGTGGCGATCCCATGTGTGTCAGAGTAGGACTATGCTCTGTAGGGTTTTCATTGACTCATTTTTTGGAAGCAGATCAGCAGGCCTTTCTTCCAAGGCACCTCTGGGTGGACTTGAACTTCCAACCTTTTGGTTAGTAGGAGAGCACTTTAACAATTTGTACTACCCAGGGACTCCTTAACATATATAGCTATATACATATACACAAGCACAGCTATGTCGTTGTTGTTTGGTGCTGTCTATCTAGTTGGTTCCAACTCATACCAACCCTGTGTAGAACAGAACAAAACTTTCCTTGGTCCTATGCCACCATCACAGCAGTAGGTATGTTTGAGCCCATTGTTGCAGCCACTGTGTCAATCCATCTCATTGAGAGTCTTACTCTTTTTGCTCACCCTCTACTTTACCAAGCATGATGTCCCTCTCCAGGGACTGGCCCCTCCTGATAACATGTCCAAAGTGAGACAAAGTCTCACTGTCCTTGCTTCTAAGGAGCATTTTGGCTGTACTTCCTCCAGACAGATTTGTTCATTCTTCTGGCAGTCGATGGTATATTCAATATTCTTCACCAACGCAATAATTTAAAGGCATCAATTCTTCAGTCTTCCTTATTCATTGTGCAGCTTTCACATGCATATGAGGTAATTGAAAATACCATGGCTTGAGTCAGGTGCCACTTAGTCCTCAAAGTGACATCTTTGCTTTTTAAAACTTTAAAGAGGTCTTTTGCAGCAGGTTTGCACAATGCAATATATCATTGGATTTCTTGACTGCTACTTCCATGGGTGTTAATTGTGGATCCAAGTAAAATGAAATCCTCGACAACTTCAGTCTTTTCTCTGTTTGTCATGATGTTGCTTATTGGTCCATTTGTGAGGATTTTTGTTTTCTTTATGTTGAGGTATAATCTATACTGAAGGCTGTAGTCTTTGATCTTCATCAGTAAGTGTTTCAAGTCCTCTTCACTTTCAGCAAGCAAGGTTGTGTCATCTGCGTATTGCAGATTGTTAATGAGTTTACCTCCAATCCTGATGCCAAGTTCTTCTTCATATAGTCCAGCGCCTCGTCTTATGTAGTATCTCATTTAATCCTCAACACGATGCCATGAGATGGGAACTTTTTAAATTGTCCCTTGAGATATTTTATATACTAAGACTAAAATAAGTTACATATCGAGTCATGATTACGCTCGTGTGCTCTGGGATCAAACGATCTGGCAGGAGAATGGCTCCACCATGGTGCCCTGGTGGCCTTGCACATATACACAGAGGCCACACAGGCAAAGGCCTGGACTCTGCTAATCTAAGTCTTGGCAGAATACCTTGTGATCCTTCAGGAATATGAGACGATGGGAAACCTATGAAAAACTATCTCCCAGTTGCCTCCTTAATCTTCTTTTTGGAGGCTGTCACGAAGCTCAAGCATAACAACGATTATGAAGATGGTGCAGGACTGGGCAGTGTTTCGTTCGGTTGTACATAGGGTCGCTTTGAGTCAGAACCAACTCAATGGCACCTAACAAGAACAACAGCATCATGAGGCAGTTTCTTATCGCCTCTCAAGTTTTGATGCGTCTAAGACTTTCTGCCTAGCTCCTTCTGTGTATAGTTGCAGACTATATAAAACTACACAGCTGGTGGTGTTAGTTGCTGTTGAGTCGTCTCTGACTTATGGCAACCCCATCTACAACAAAACAAAACATTGCCCAATCCTGTGCCATCTTCGGGATCACTGGTATGCTCCAGTCCGGTATTGCATCCACGGTGTATTTTCGGTGACTTTCAACCTAGGAGGCTCATCTTTCAGCACTGTATCCGACAATATTCTGCTGTGATCCATTAAGCTTTTATTGGCTAATTTTCAGAAGTAAATCACCAGACCTTTCTTCCTAGTCTGTCTTAGGCTGGAAGCTCCACTGAAATCAGTCCACCACGGGTAACTTTACTGATATTTGAAGTCCCAGTGGCATAGCTTCCAGTATCATAGCAACATACAAGCCACCGCAGTACAACAAACTGACAGACGGGTGGTGGGATATATAATTAGCACCTATTAAATGTGAGGTGTTTGTTACTAACTTGAAAAAACTAGTATGAATTATCCAAAAATATTGTTCGAAAATGAGAAAGTAAATAAATATTTCAGGACTAACTTCAAAGCAAGGTATCAAAATGCCTTTTGAATCAAGATGAACAATAGATGTAGTCAAATTTTAATGCTAAATGTTCCATATTGTACTCAGTTCTTTTAAAGATTTTTTTATGTATGATATTTATGGTAACTGGCAAATAAAATATTTAATACGCTCAATTCTTGACCATGCTAGATACCCATGAGTTTAATGCAATGCCTTATATTTGTTTTACAGTTTTCCTTTCAAACTATTTTCCATTTTCATTTCAAAATCAGAGTTATTTTACATCACCATCAAGCAGCATATTAAATGTTCACCATTTAAACCTTTGAATTTAACATTTAATTGTGAACTCACTCTGCAGGACACTGTATCACACAGTTATAAGCATGAGATTTATTTGCAGACCATAACTCATCTGCATTATATTGCACGCTTAGTTAGTGGCTTTTTCAAGGAGACTCTTAAAATAAATTCACTATAATAAAAACTCAACTTGTTTTCAGCTAGAAAGGAGATGTTTTCTAAATGAACCATTAACTAGGGTCATGAAACCATAATTTTGAAAGCCTATGCCTTAGCCATACTACTGCCTTTGTCAAGAAAAGAGTGAGGAAATTATACATTATTGCAAAGGAGTTCAGATTTTATATTTCAGTAAACTATCCTGTTTCCATAGAAACAAGGGACCGAGGAAAAAGAAATCAATCTTAATTTTTATTCCATCTTGTGAGTCTTCACACAACATACTTATGTGTGTGTATAAATATATGTGCTTTATATATATGTATATTTACACACATAAACACATACACATGTATGTATCTATAGCTACCTGCCTACCTACCTATCTACCTATCTACCTACCTATCTATCATCTATTTATGAAAACAGTATCACATTTCCTTGTTGTTGACAAATACTGTGAAACACAAATCCTATATACAGGTGTGAGTTTAGAAAACCCAGCAGAAGTCCCAGAGCAAAGCAAAGGCATCTTGACTTAACTTTATGTCACCAGTTTTTCTTTCATTAAGTCAGTAGAAATCGACATGGACTCATAAAATTCTAGATAAGTTTTATATTTAACTACATATAAACATAATATGAAATTTAACTTACTCAGAAGTCTGTATTTGCTTAATTAATCAAAAAGTATACATCAATTAATATTAGATTGTTTAATAGTAATGACTTTAATACTTTATCACTGTTTGATATTACTGAATGGCAAGTGCATACTTTTAAAATTGTCAATATTAAAATATTTCTAAGCCATCATTTGGTATATGTAAAGACACTGAGCATTTTAAACTTGGAGACCTCTGAAAGGATATGGCGAATGTTGTCAGCTCATGTCATAGGGAATGTTGCATCTTAAATATGGTACATAATGCAGAAGCATTTTTCGAATGCTGGATTTTAATGGAAAATTATTACATACTTTCTTTGAGTGCAATTTAATGGAATATGGAAGGGTTGTGTTAATAATATGTTTGAGCAGCTGTGAAAAGTGAGAAGTCAGAGGGGTGCAAGTCAGAGGGGTGCAAGCTGAGTGTCTGTGTGCTGACACATTCTCTAAAGTACTAAACTATAGGGTATAGGAGCAGTACAAATGAGAGTTCCTTTCCAGCAGATGCGGGGTTGTGATACTACATCTTTACCTTTGACAGGACAACTTAAATTCCCATATTCCTAGACTTGCTAGATGTTTCATTTTCAATTCAGATAATCATATTCGTGCTATTAATTCCTATTACTTCCCTGGACTTACTATGTGCCAGGAGTCATGCTCACATTACCCATTGCCGTCGGGTAGATTAGGACTCATAGTGACCCAAAAGGACAGAGTAGAATGGCACCATAGGGTTTCCTAGGCTGTAATCTTTACAGAAGTAGACTGCCACATCTTTCTCCCATGGGGCGGCTGCTGGGTTTGAACTGTTGACCTCCCGGTTAGCAGCCGAGTGCTTAATCACTGTGTCACCAGGGAGTCATGCTACATACCTCATATTTGTCATTTCATTAAAACAATATAATTCTACAAGACAAGTACTATAATCTTTCCGGCGTCACAGATAGCTGGTCTAGACACCCAACCTAGCCAGCCTCACTTCAGAGCTTGAGATTTTAACCAATATATATGCTACTTATTGGTATAAATCATTTTGTTAACGCTTAACTTATTTCTACTCATTAAAACAAATTTATTATCTCTTGTTTACGGAATACAGTCTGTGGAAAAAATTAGATTTTTTCAACCAGCTCGAGTGAGCCTAATGTTTCTTTTTTATGTAATAATCCACATCTAGTCATTAACTCATTAATTTAATTAATGTGACAAATCCCTGTGGACATTGATTATATGCAGAGAAATATACAGAAACAGGCACAAAATTTTCAACCTCTTAAAAACTTTTCTCTTTTGATTTGAAAAAAAAATTGTTTGTTTTGTCTACAAGTGAGTTACAGGGATCTCAGGCCTAAATTTTGTATGGAAAATAATATATAAGTCCTCTTAATATCTTTCAATAAAATTTTACTATTTTCTTCAAAAGCTCTCGCAATTGTTTTGTTAGATTTATATCAAGTTATTTTTTCAAAAATTATTTAAATTGCATGTTTAAAAAGTTATTTTTTTATTTTTGTGTATTGATCTTTAAATACAGCATGTTTGCTGAGCTCCTTCTTTGGCTTTCTATCTAGACTATCTTATTGTATGATTAGGAGCCCTGGCAGTGCATTGGTTAATTGCTCTACTACTAAGCAGAAGGATCAGAGGTTTGAACCTACCAGCTGCTCCTCAGGAGAAAAAACTTGATGATCTGGTCATGTAAAGATTACAGTCCAGGAAACCATGTGGGGCAGTTCTACTCTGTCCTATAGGGTTTCTAGGAGTCAGAATTGACTTTGATGGTACACAGCAACAACAACATTGTATGATTACAAAAACAAGAGTTCATAATAATCCCTCCAACTCCAACCCAACACCACAGTGTTCATTCTTGCATTCTCTCTTTGCTTATTTGTAAATTCTTCCTCAACAATGAGAAACTCAGCTCTCATTATCTATAACACACTAATTATTTGTTCAACCATAGTATATGTGAAAGGAAGTTTCAGAATTGCTAACTTGTACCCTATTAAAATGATTGATCGAACATGCAATCAGGATGCATTGATAATTACAGGTGATTGGAATGCAAAAGTTGGAAACAAAGAGGAAAGGTAGGTAGTTGGAAAATACAGCCTTTGTGCTAGAAACAATACCGGAGATCTCATGATAGAATCTTGCAAGACCAACAACTTCTTCACTGCAAATACCTTTTTTCACCAACATAAATGGTGACTATACTCATGGACCTCACCAGATGGAATACACGGGAATCAAATCGACTACATCTTTGGAAAGAAATGATGGAAAAGCTCAATATCATCAGTCAGAACAAGGCCAGGGGCCGACTGTGGAACAGTCCATCAATTGCTCGTATACAAGTTCAAGTTGAAACTGAAGAAAATTAGAACAAGTCCACGAGAGCCCAAGTACGACCTTGAGTATATCCCATCTGAATTTAGAGACCATCTCAAGAATAGATTTGACACATAGAACACTAATGACCGAAGACTAGACAAGTTGTGGAAAGACATCAAGGACATCATACATGAAGAAAGCAAGAGGTCATTAAAAAGACAAGAAAGAAAGAAAAGAAAAAATGGATATCAGAAGAGACTCTGAAACTAGCTCTTGAACATCAAGTACCTGAAGCAAAAGGAAGAAATGGTGAAGTAAAAGAGCTGAATAGAAGATTTCAAAGTGTAGCTTGAGACGACAAAGTAAAGTATTGTAATGATATGTGCAAAGAGCTGGAGATACGAAACCAAAAGGGAAGAACACACTCAGCATTTCTCAAGCTGAAAGAACTGAAGAAAAAAATTCAAGCCTCAAGTTGCAATAGTGAAGGATTTTATGGGGAAAATATTAAATGATTCAGGAAGCATCAAAAGAAGATGGAAGGAATACACAGAGTCATTATACCAAAAGGAATTGGTCAATGTTCAACCATTTCAGGAGGTAGCATACGATCAAGAACCCATGATACCGAAGGAAGAAGTCCAAGCTGCACTGAAGGCACTGGCAAAAAACAAGGCTCCAGGAATTGTCTGAATACCAATTGAGATGTTTCAACAAACGGATGCAGCACTGGAAGTGCTCACTCGTCTATGCCAAGACATTTGGAAGACAGCTACCTGGCCAACCGAAGAGATTCATATTTATGCCTATTTCTAAGAAAGGTGATCCAACTGAATGAGGAAATTATCAAACAGTATCATTAATATCACTCACAAGTAAAATTTTGCTGAAGATAATTCAAAAGCAGCTGCAGCAGTATGTTGACAAGGAACTGCCAGAAATTCAGGCCAGACTCACAAGAGGATGTGGAACCAGGGATATCATCGCTGATGTCAGATGGATCCTGGCTGAAAGCAGAGAATACCGGAAAGATGTTTACCTGTGTTTTATTGACTATGAAAAATGCATTCGACTCTGTGGATCATAACTAATTATGGATAACATTGAGAAGAATGGGCATTCCAGAACAGCTCATTTTGCTCATGAGGAACCTGTACATAGATCAAGAGGCAGTTGTTCGGACAGAGCAAGAGGATACTGCGTGGGTTAAAGTTAGGAAAGGTGTGCGTCGGGGTCGAATTCTTTCACCATACCTATTCAATCTGTGTGCTGAGTAAATAAGCTGAGAAGCTGGACTACATGAAGAAGAACGGGAAATCAGGATTGGAGGAAGACTCATTAATGGCCTGGGTTATGCTGCTGACACAACCTTGCTTGGTGAAAGTGAAGAGGACTTGAAGCACTTAGTGATGAAGATCAAAGACTACAGCCTTCAGTATGGATTACACCTCAACATAGAGAAAACAAAAATCCTCACAACTGGACTAATAAGCAACATCATGATAAACGGAGACGAGATTGAAGTTGTCAAGGATTTTATTTTACTTGGATCCACAATCAAAACCCATGGAAACAGCAGTCAAGAAATCAGAAGACACATTGCATTGCACAAATCTGCCACAAAAGACCTCTTTAAAGTGTGAAAAAGCAAAGATGTCACTTTAAGGACTAAGGTGCGCCTGACCCAAGCCATGGTATTGTCAATCACCTCAAAAGCATGAAAAACCTGGACAATGAATACGGAAGACCAAAGAAGAATTGACACCTTTGAATCGTGGTTTTGGCAAAGAATATTGACTATACCACGGACTGCCAAAAGAATGAACAAATCTGTCTTGGAAGAAGTACAACCAGAATGCTCCTTAGAAACAAGGATGGCAAGACTACGTCTTACATACTTTGGACATGTTATCAGGAGGGATCAGTCCCTGAAAAAGGACATCATGCTTGGTAACGTACAGGGTCAGCGAAAAAGAGGAAGATCCTCGATGAGAAGGATTGACACAGTGGCTGCAATGATGGGCTCAAGCATAACAATGATTGTAAGCATTGCGCAGGACCAGGTGGTGTTTCGCTCTGTGGTACGTGGGGTTGCTATGTGTTAGAACTGACTCGACAGCACCTAACAACGCAACAACACTACCCTATTAAAAACAATTTTACCAAATTAGAATATAGTATTTGTATAGTTTTATTTTTATCTTTCATTTTCGAATATTTACTCAAAACACTGTTTTCCAAAGTTACTTAAGTCAACCCATTTTCTTACCCACAACTTTAGAGTGGTCATGTCACTCATTTATTATACAATTAAATTCATTGATCATAGTCTGCAATCTATCTTGGGTTCCCTTGATATCTGGTTGACTTATAAAATTTTGCATGGAGTTATATTCACTCTTTGTGCTTGTAAAATTGGCACGGGGGCGGTGTCTGACCTCCTCTAACTTCACAAGAAGGAACAAGAATCAAGATCAACAGCCCAAGGCTGATTCCTATGAGGTCAGATACGCTTCCTCTCTCTCTCACCTTTACCAATTCTGACACCAACCGTCCCTCCCTCGGCACTCTCTACCTCTCTGCTGCGTTTGATTATTCATTACAATGGCCATACAGAACTCATAGACCATACTCACGATTATGTAGTTTATTAGGAAGTAACAGGTTATCATTCAGGCTCGGAAACACTCAAGGATATAGTTCTTCTGTCAGGACAGCCTCTTCCCAGCCGTGCTTGTAGGCATGCCTCTCCCTGGCCCTAGACCTCTGCCCAAAGGCACTCAGCTTTGTCTCTCTGTGTGCTGGGAAGTCCACCATGCCATCTCCTGCTGCCCAGTCTCTGCTACCACCACTTCTCACTGTCTTCAGGGTTATAGCTTGCTTTCTCTCTTGGTCTTCTGCTTCCAGAAGTTTCTCAGTGCAGGAATCCTGGGTCCAAAAAATGTGCTGGCTCTTCTTCCTTGGTGGTGGTGGTATCTTCTCTTTCTTGCCTCTGGGGTGGCTCATTTCAAACCCAGCAGGATGGCAAAACCGACAAATCCCCTTGGTGGGCTTCAATTACCCTATCTGCACAGTCCTGCCCAATCACCTGGGTGAGAATTATAAGACCGTGGCAAGAAATGCCACACAAAAGTGATTCATCACATAGCAGTGGTGTACCGTTCTATGGTTTTGAAAAATGCATAGGGTCACAAATCCACCAGCACAGCACCCCATATGGTACTGTGAGCTCCAAATTCCTTCCTGCTGCCCCTTTAAAATAAATCTTCTCTGCAACTCCAACTCTGGCTATCACTGATCTCTTTTCTGTCCCTGTAGTATTGCCTTTTCTAGAATGTCATATAAATGAAAGATTACAGTAAGTGGCCTTTGGATCTGGCTTCTTTCACTTAACAAAATACATATAAGCTACATCCATGTTGGGGCATGAATGGTTTGTTGTCTTTTATTTCTGAATAGCATTTCATACTGTGGATGTGCCACTGTTTCTTTAGCTGTTGAAGGACATCTAGGTTGTTTCTAGTTTTTAGTGACTATGAATAAATCTGCTATAAATGTCCACATAGTGGATATTTTTTATTTCCTGCAGATAGAAAGTTAGGAATAGGAGTGCTGGGTCATATTTAAGTGTATGCTTAAATTTATAAGTAACTATGAAAGTCTTTGCCAAAATGCCTGAATCATTTTGCATTCTAGTTACTTCTCATCCTCACCAAAACTTGATATCATTAGGTTGTTGTTGTTATTTTCCTTTCTAATAGGTATGTAGTGATGTCTCATAGTTTTAACTTGAATTTCCTTTTCTCTTTTCATGTTGGACATCTTATTGATATATTTAAATATGGCATTTGTTATCTATCTATCAACTTAGGTAAAGTGACTTTTTGTAACTTTAGGCAATTTTTAATCGGGTTGTTTGTTTTCTTATTGTTAACTTGTGAGATTTCTTTATATATTATGGATACAAATTCTTTGTCAGATACATGAGCTGCTAATATTTTATCTCATTCGTGGCTGGCTTTTTATTCTCTTCACAGTGTCAATTTGAGAGTAATGTTTTCAATACTAATAAAGTTCAATTGATCAACATGTTCCTTTGTGGATCATGCTTTTGGTATCGTATCTAAAAACACTTCTCAAGTGTGAGGTCACACAGATTTTCTGCTATGGTTTCTTCTAGAAGTTGTATAATTTTACATTTAGGTCAAGATCCAGTTGTAGTTAATTTTTAATAATTCTTATGATGTGTTATATGTATTGAAGCTCATTGTTTTGCACACAGATGTCCCATTCTTCCCATGCTATTTTTGAAGACTATTCTTTCTCTATAGACTTGCCTTTACCTCTTTGTAAAAATCAGTTGACTATATTTGTATGGATTTAAACCTTTTTTCCTTTTCCACATAAATTTTAGATTCAGCCTGTTGCTGTGTACAAAAAGCTTGCTGGTATCTTGATTGGGATTGTGTTGCATCTATACTGCAAATTGGGGAGATAGACATCTGAATGATGTTAAGGCTTCCAGTCCTCATACATGATACATTTCTTATTTAGGCCTCTTTTTTTTTTTTTTTAATGAGCACCCGTTGGAGTTCATGAAGAAAAAGTCTACAAAAGAGTGTGGAATGCTCCTATATATACGGCCCCAGTGGTTACAGTCTCCCTTAGCAGTACACACTTGGCCTCCAGCAATTCATCAGTGCCAGTAGCTGAACTCTTCAAAGGTGTTCAACTGTGTCTTGTCTAGGTAAATCAGTGCTTGAATATCACTTCTCTCTGCAGGACCTTGTGTCTCACTGGATTCTTGACAAGTCCTGTAACTCAAGTACTTTGATGGGTTCAACAAAAGTTGTGAATTTGCTATTTGACCAGTTTTTTTTCTTGGAAGGCTGAGAGCAATGCTGTTTCCAGAGTGTTAAATTTCTAAGCAGAACTCAAAAGTCCTGAGCTGCCTTTTAACTGTTGCTGCTGTTGGAATTATTTTGTAGGTAGATTTTCAACTAGTGATTTAAGTATCTTTTAAAAAAAAAAATCTTGTTTTGCCATGTGAAAAAAGTGGATGATTTATCATAAACATTTATATTCTCTATACTCATGCCCATGCCATGTGCTTATTTCTTTGTAACCATCACCTTCAAGCAAATCATCACAGTCCACTTTTGAACACTACTATAAACTTCTGAATGGAAGTAAACATGTTAGCCTCAAAAGCAGAAATGGAGAATTCTATCCATGGCTGAAATAATTGCTTCATTAATTAAACAGAAGTCAGTGGAAGATAAATTTTGAATTGGACACAACACATCTTTTAGGCAAATAATTTTTATATGACGAGTGATTTGGACCATAAGCTTGCTCAATTACCTTCAAGCTTTAAAATGCTATGATTCTTAATAAATGTCTTGATATTATGACTTGATATTATGACTGGAAGAAAATAACTTACTGTTGAGTTGAGGTGTGTCTTGTCAGCTGACAAACTTGATTTGTTGTTGAAATATTTTTACAATGAAATTTTATTTTAAAAAGATACTTTTATGTGAAGCAAAACAAAGAGCAGAAAAAAAGAATAAAACATATAGAGAAGAGAACAGCTTTTCGCATATTTTTAAACAATCTTTCCAATATCCGATACAACAAATTAACAGAGATGAAATGGCAAAATTTGAATATGCAGTATATATTAGATAATAGAATTATATCAATATTAAATTCACTGAAGTTCATAATTGTATTGGAGCTATATAAGAAAATGTCCTTGTTCTTAGGAAAGATACACTGGATTATTTAAGAACAAAGTGATATACTATCCCAATATAACTTCACAGTAATAATAAATGATGATCTTACTGATAATGATAATAATAATTTTATTGATGCACACATATACATTTATATAAATGCGTAGCTCGGAGATATTGCGGGTTCAGTATCAAACACCACAATAAAGCAAATCACATGAATTTTTGGTTTCCCAGTGCGTATAAAAGTTATGTTTACACTATACTGCAGTCTATTAGGAGCCATGGTGGCACAGTGGTTAAGAGCTCAGGCTGTTAACCAAAAGGTCAGCAGTTTGAATCCACCAGCCGCTCCTTGGAAACGCCATGAGATAGTTCTACTCTGTTCTATAGGATTGTTACGAGTCAGAATCGACTCAATGGCAATGGGTTTGGTTTGCTTTGATTTTGGTAGTCTATTAAGTATGCAATAGCATTGTCTAAAAAAGCAATGTACATACCTTACTTAAAAAATACTTTATTGCTAAAAAATGCTAAGCATCATCTGAGCCTTCAGAGAGTTGTAATCTTTTTGCTGGTGGAGGATCTTGCCTCGATGTTGATGGCTGCTGACTGATCAGGGTGGTGGTTGCTGAAGGTTAGGGTGGCTGTGGCAATTTCTTAAAATAAAACAGCAGTAAAGCTTACCACATTGATTGACTCTTCCTTTCATGAAAGATTTCTCTGTAGCATGTGATGCTGTTTGATAACCTTTTAGTCACAGTAGAACTTCTTTCAAAATTGGAGTCAATCCTCTCAAACCATACCACTGCTGTATCGACTAAGTTTATGTAATATTCTAAATCGTTTGTTGTCATTTAATCAATGTTAACAGCATCTTCACCAGGAGTAGATTCCATCTCAAGAAACCACCTTCTTTGTTCATCCATAAGAAGCAACTCCTCATCTGTTAAAGTTTTATCATGAGATTGCGGCAATCCAGTCACGTCTTCAGGCTCCACTTCCAATTCTAGTTCTCTTTGTATTTTTACCACATCTGCAGTTACTTCCTCCACTGAACCCTTGAACCCCTCAAAGTTATCCACGAGGGTTGGAATCAACTTCTTCCACCCCTGTTAATGTTAATATTTTGATCTTCCATGAATCATGAATATTCTTAACGGCATCTAGAATGGTGAATCCTTTCCAAAAGGTTTTCAATTTACTTTTCCCAGATCCATCAGAGGAATCACTATCTATCGTAGCTTTAGCCTTATGAAATGTATTTCTTAAATAATAAAACTTCAAAGTTGAAATTACTCCTTGATCCATGGGCTGCAGAATAGATGTTGTGTTAGCAGGCATGAAAACAACATTAATCTCCTTGTATGTCTCCATCAGAGCTCTTGAGTTACTAAGTGCGTTGTCAAAGAGCAGTAACATTTTGAAATGAATGTTTTTTTCTGAGCAGTAGTTCTCAACAATGGGCTTACAATATTTAGTAAACCATACTGTAAATAGATATGTTGTCATCCAGGCTTTGTTGTTCCATTTATAAAGCACAGGCAGAGTAGATTTAGAATAAATCTTAAGGGCCTAGGATCTTCAGAATGGGAAATGAGCACTGGCATCAATTTAAAGTCATCAGCTGCATTAGCTCCTAATAAGAGAGTCAGCCTGTCCTTTGAAGCTTTGAAGGCAGGCATTGACTTCTTCTCTCTAGCTATGAAAGTACTAGATGGCATCTTCTTCCAATATAAGGTTTTTTCAGCTACATTGAAAATCTGTTTTTTAGTGTAGACCCTGTCTTAGTTATCTAATGCTGCTATAACAGAAACACCAGAAGTGGATGGCTTTAACAAACAGAAGTTTATTCTCTCACAGTCTAGTAGGCTACAAGTCTAAATTCAGGGTGCCAGTTCCAGGGGAAGGCTTTCTGTCTCTGTTGGCTCTGGAGGAAGGTCCTTGTCATCAATCTTTTCCTGGTCTAGGAGCTTCTCTGCACAGGAACCCCAGGTACAAAGGATGTGCTCTGCTCTCGACACTGCTTTCTTGATGGTATGAGGTCCCCATGTCTCTCTACTCACGTTGCTCTTTTATATCTCAAAAGAGATTGGCTTAAAACACAACCTAATCTTGTAGATCTCATCAACGTAACTGCCGCTAAGCCATCTCATTAACATCATAATGATAGGATTTACAATATATAGGAAAATCACAGAAAATCACATCAGATGACAGAATAGTGGACAATCACACAATACCGGGAATTGTGGCCTAGCCAAATTGACACATATATTTTGGGGGAACACAATTCAATCCATGACAGCCACCTTTACAAATTATTTTAGCTATATCTTTTGGATCACTTGCTGCAGCTTCTACATCAGCACTTGCTGCTTCACCTTGAACTTTTATGTTATGGAGACGGCTTCTTTTCTTACCTCACGAACCAATTTCTGCTAGCTTTAAACTATACTTCTGCAGTTTCCTCACTTCTGTCTACCTAAACAGAATTGAAGAGAGTTAGGGCCTTGCTCTGGATTAGGCTTTGGTTTAAGGGAATGTTGTGGCTGGTTTGAACTATCCAGACCACTAAAACTTTCTCCATATCAGCAATAAGGATGTTTCACTTTCTTATAATTTTTGTGGTCACTGGAGTAGCACTTTTAATTTCCTTCAAGAACTTTTCCTTTGCATTCACAACTTGGCTACCTATTTGGAGCAAGAGACCTAGCTTTCAGCCTGTCTTGGCTTTCAACATGCCTCCCTCACTAAGCGTACCATTTCTAGCTTTTGATTTAAAGTGAGAGACGTGCAACTCTTCCTTTCACTTGAACACTTAGAAGCCATTGTAGGGTTATTAATTGGCCTAATTTCAATATTGTGGAGTTGTGTCAAGGAATAGGGAGGCCGGAGGAGAGAAAGAGAGATGAGGGAACGGCCGATCGGTGGAGCAGCCAGAACACTCACAACATTTATTATTTAAGTTCATTGTCTTATATAGGGGAGGTTCATGGTGCTCCAAAACAATTACAATAGTAACATCAAAGATCACTGATCACAGATCACCATAACAGATATAATAATAATAAAAATTTTGAAATATTTTGAGGATTACCAAAATGTGACAGAGAGACACGAAGTGAGCACATGCTGTTGAAAAAGTGGTCCAGATAGACTTGCTCGACACAGGGTTGCCACAAACTTTCAATATGTAAAAAATGTAATATCTGCGAAGCACAACGAAGTGAAACACAATAAAATGAGGTATGCCAGTATATATCTGTCATCTGATGTGATTTTCTGTGATTTTCCTATATCATGTATACATGATCTATATATATGTGTGTATATATATTGGTGTAAAGATACAGATACAGGTGTGTGTGTGTGTGTGTGTATGTGTGTGTGTGTGTAGAGAGAGAAAAAGATTGATTGAGAGGGACTGAGAAGCCAAAGTAACACAATGTAGGTAAAGTGTATAGCATATGCAGGTGTTCATTGTACTGTTTTGCACTTTATTTTGCAAAAACAAAAGAAATTTAAGTTTACATTTTTTAATAATAATAACATACATTCTCTTGTCTTTTTTTTTTTTTTGGTAAGGCTTTCACTTTCTATTTCTAACACCTTAAAAATTCCCTAGATCAATGGTTTTAAAACTGCACATAAAAAAAAAGCTCATTGCCGTCTAGTTGATTCCAACTCATAGTGACCCTACAGGGCAGAGTAGAACTACCCCATAGGGTTTCCAAGGAGCAGCTGGTGGATTCGAACTTCTGACCTTTTGGTTAGTAGCCAAGCTCTTTACCACTGTGTCACCAGGACTCCAAACTACACATAATGACCCATTAATGGATTGTGAAGTCAATTTATTGGGATACAACTGACATTTTTATAAATAGATGGAATAAAGTAGTGTAGAAAATAATAGAGTGAAAGTGTACTAATCCTTAGTCTAGGTAAGAGGTTCTTTGTTTTGTTTTGTTTTGTTTTGTTTTTTGCTTGGTTTCTGAATGGTATTTCTGTTGCATACTAAAACATATTTATAGCTCTGGACTCCAAAAAGAGATATTAAAAAACACTGTCCTTGGTGATTTTATATTCAGAAAAGTACAAGGTTATTCAAAACCATTGTGGTTACTCTCTCCCGGTGAGCCCTTAACGTTAGAAAACTAGGACAGCCCATTACCAGAAGGAGGAGACCAGCTCTTTTCTGACTTATTATCATGCCACTGCATTCCTTAAGCACTTTGAAGACAATCAGGAGGGTCTCCTCCCTGTTAGGCTTCTCATCCCAACTGCTACTCCAGGAAGTCTATACAAACAGTTTCATCCCTGGGAAACTCTCCTGGGATTAGGCACTGTCTCCTCACAGTTGTCTCAGTTCCTTAATCCCTTCTGTTCTCAGTCATTCCATCTCAAATGTGTTTCTCCTGGATGATCTGAAGCTGGATGGTGGGAGAGGAGAAAGTAAGTGGAAGCTGCCCTCACCTGTCTGACAACAGAGTATGCCATCTGACACACCTTTTATTTTGGTTGCTGTTATGGATTGAGTTGTGTCCCCCAAAAATGTGTGTATCAGTTTGGCTAGGACATGATTCCCAATACTGTGTGATCGTCCACCATTTTGTGATTTTCCTATGTGTTGTAAATCCTGCTTCTATGATGTTAATGAGAGGGGATGGGCGGCAGTTGTGTCAGTGAGGTAGGACCCAATCTACAAGATTGGATTGTGTCTTGAGGCAATCTCTTTTGAGATATAAAAGAGAGAAGTGAGCAGAGAGACAGGAGAACCTCATACCACCAAGAAAGCAGTGCCAGGAGCAGACCGTGTCCTTTGGACCTGGGGTCCCTTCACTGAGAAGCTCCTAGACCAGGGGAAGATTGATGAGAAGGACCCTCCTCCAGAGCCAACACAGAGAGAAAAGGCTTTCCCTGGAGCTGACCCCGTGAATTTGGACTTTTAGCCTACTTTATTTTGAGGAAATAAATTTCTGTTTGCTGAAGCCATCCACTTGTGGTATTTCTGTTATAGTAGCACTAGATAACTGAGACAGTTGCCAAGAGGGAGCTTTGCCACTTAACAGTGGTGTAATGTTAAATCAATCTCTATTTCTTTCTCTCCATTTTCTTCTTTTCCTTGTTCTTCCAATTTATAGGCTGAAAACTTCAAGAAAGGGAAAGACGGGGAACTCATCCTGAATCCCTCCAATAATTGGTTTAACCATTTACCCTATTTTTTTCTTTTATTTGTTTTGTTTACTCAAAGTACTTCAACATTTTGTGTAGTTCTCCATTTCTTTGATTCCCCTTGATTTCTTAAACAGAGGTTTATTCTTTTCCATTAGCATGATTGGGAATCATCGTGTATATGTGCATGTTTGAAGCTCAGTATTTATTCAAAGCTTTTCTAGATATCAGTATTACAAGTATAATACGTGAGGGTTTAGGAAGTTAATATTTCTTTTGGCTGTGTAAAGCACAATCCAAACCATTATCTTTTCAAGGTGTTCACATTCTGATATTTAATTTACTTGTTTTATGAGATGGTCAAGAAAACAGAGTAATAGTGCAGAAATTTAGAGTCAAAGTTGATAGAAACCCAGAATATGCTTGGCTCTTAGGAACTGAATTTTGAGTTGTTGTTCTGTAGGGAAAATAACTGGTGACTCATTTTAGCTTCAAGTACCTATGATATTTCCAAGTGGAATTAAGAGGAAATAGTGAATCTAGGTACATAATTATTAAGAAATCAATGATATGACAGATACAAGCAAGTCTATTTCATTGAGGAAAGGATAGTCATTAAATAGCAATGTCCAAGAATTCAAATTGCTCATGATTATATTTTGCATGATACATAATGTGGACAGATACTTTTTTTTTTTTTTGTATTTTGCCACATGCCAACTGAGTTGCTTTTTTGTAATATATAATTCTCTTTTCACCAAGATTGCCTATGCAACATTCAACTAATAATTTAGTCAGTTTCAGATACTGAAGTTTAGTCAGTTTCTGCCTATCAAGATAATGCTCACCTCATTTTGGATTCAGTTTTCTCCGTCAGTTTATTTAAAATACCGCAAAGCAAAATATGAACACTAAAAGCTTGTGAAGAAGTAAAAGAAAGGACCATAGAAAAATATTGATAGTGAGAAATCCTTTTTTTTTTAAAACCAGTGCAATTTTAATTCGTCTTCATTTTAATATTTTATCTCTCTACATCTTTTAGAAAAACTACCTTAATACACAGAAATTTATGATTACTTTGAATTTTTGAATGTTAGAACCCAAATGTTTTTATTATTTAATGGCAGTCAGAAATATTCAGGTTTAAAATCACGTGTTTAAAACACACGGGTAGGCTATATGACTTTAGATAAAAGTCATCTCAGATTCAACTTTCTTAATATTTTGGGGCTTGTCAAAAGAAATAGTTCTGTTTCTAAAAGAAAGACAACCATTTCTGTTCAGAAAATAAACATGAGAGGCAGGTTAATCTTTCATCAAGCGAGGCAACACTAGAACCATAATCTGCCATCTAGGAAGGAAAACTGCAAAGCACTCAGTAAACAAGACTTGTGTTTTCCCTCTTAAAGTGTTGGTTTTAACTTGCTGGATTAGAAAGGTATAGGCAGAATGGAACTATGGATGAAACACAGGTGACATCTTCTCTCCAGTGAGCAATTCTCTAGCTTTATGATTCCATTGATTAATTCAGCTATATAATCTAACCTTTGGTTTTCTTATTCTGTTATGAAAAGAACTTTTCTCTCAGTCTGTGTGTCTAAGTTTCTATACGGTACTCTAATATTCTAGATACAGTCAGTCCCTGGGTTATAAACATCTGACTTACGTACAACCCGTAGTTACAAACCAACCCCTGTAAAGCCTATTATATTAAAAATTCAAGCTACATACTATGGTTCATAATAACAAATGGGCGACACACATCGAAACATTATTATTATTATTGCTGTATTATTATGTTAAAGATGTTTTAGTGTATTTTGAAGTATTTAATATTTTTTATGCATAGAAAGGTGCACTATACTAAGACAAACATTTGACTAACTGATGTTAGATACGAACCATACCTAACTATTCTGATTTATGTACAAATTCAACTTAAAGACAGATTTAGGAATGGAACTTGTTCATAATCTGGGAATTGCCTGTATTTTAAGGTGTCAAAATGTCTTGATATACACTGTTTTGAATTACCTACCTCCCATTTGCACAAATTAAACATTATAATGTGTCTATATATTATAGCATTTCTTCATGAAAAAAGTATCTTTTTCTCTTTCTGACCTCACTTACTTTTGTTAACCAAGAGTGATTTCTGCTTTACATACCTTGGTTGGGTGGTTATAGATTATAACCATACATATTTTATATATATATATATATATATATATAAATATAATACATACATATTATAGATATATGTATTATAGTGCATTTTTCTATAATTGAATTTTCTGCTTATACTTTATACAATTTTGGCTCAAAATTCTGCATTGTAGAGTACCGCAGAGTAAGGTGGTTTATTTACTTTACAAATATGGGTTCCCTAGTATTATATGTTATATCACATTACCTGAAGCTGTAAAGTTATCCAATGAGAATTATTTACTATCAGATTAAACAGTGTGATTATAAAATTCCAAATAATTCTTCTTGTTACTTAAAGATACTGTGTTTTTATAACATGGTAGTAAATGTAGCAAAATACTCTCACAAATTCCCTGGTACTGAAGAATACTAAACCACTATTCCTTGAAAAAAGCATAATAATGCGAAGCAGATGTAATCTCCTTCTCTCCTATGCCCTCTATCTCAACACAGTTTAAATGTCTTGGAAAATATCATAGCAAAATCATGATATAGTTAAATTTCATGACCATTATTTCCCTTATAAGATGCTGTCATCTTAAAATAGTGAACACGTGTTCATTTTCTTTCTTCATCTAAAATAGTATTTAATCATTGGTATTTTTAATCCTAAACACATACAAAATCATTGAGCAGGGGAAAAAATAAGATTTACGAATGAATGTTATTTTGAGTGAGTTTTTCAAGGTTAAAGACAGTCATTGCCATTTCTAACAGACTGTTCAGATGCTGAGTAAATTAAAGTTTTATTTCTAAAGCCATTGGAAATTTTCTCCACTAGAAATAACAAATGGGCCACTAAACACCCAGGACAATAGGGCAGAAAGGTTGAGTTTCAGAAGTTGTAAGTGCCATGTGGCCTTTTCTATCATATCAACCTCCAAACTGGCTGTTGCTATTAGCCAAATTCTCAAATTCTTTCCACCTGCTCAAGTTCTCTCTCAACCCTTACACATCCTATTCAGCCAAATTCCCAGATTCTCACTTCCAATTATCCTCTTACCACAGAAACTTTCTTTTTGCCATTTTTTACATGAGTGTAGTAGATAAGAGACACACTCCAGAGCCAGGATACCTGGGTCCTCATCTTGTCCCAGCCACTTACTTGGACAAGTTGTTAACATCTTTGTGTCTCAATTTCCTCATCTGTAGGTTCATAATGGGACCTTCTTCATAAATTTTGTTCCAGTTGCTATCAAGTCAATTCTGACTCATCACCTAATAAATGACCTAATGAATGTTTTAAGCTTCTAAGTTTGTGTTAATTTGTTATGCAGCAAAGGAAAATTAATACAGTTAGAACGATGGCAAAGGAGATGTAAAGAGGATGGATGAATTTCAACAATACTTAGGAAGTTAAATGGATGGCAGATGACAATGGATTCAATATAGGAGATGAAGGGGAGAGAGAGGTGTCAAAGATGACCCCTAAGTGTCTGGCTTGCATAACTTGGTGAAAGCTGATTCCATATTATGAGAGAGAACCCGCTGGGAGAAAGTCAACTTTTGGGGAAAAGGTCATGATTTCTTTTTCTGGCTGTATTTGTTTTGAAGTGACTGATACATCTGAGAAGAGCTGTCAGGCAAGAAGTTGTATTTATAGACCTGAAACTCAACAAGAGATGGTCTAGAAATATAAATGTGTGGTGGTGATTAGAGCTCCAGGGGAGGAAAATACAGAGTAAGTAGAAAAGTGCATCTTGGACAAAGCATGAGCATTTAAAGGCTGGGCAGAGGACGGTGCACCTGCGAAGAAAGAACAGCCAGTGAAATTGGAGAAAAGCTAAGTGAGCGTTAGATCATGGAAGTTGTATTAGTTTCCTACTGCTGCTGTAAAAAAATACCACAGACATGGTGGCTAAAAACAACACAACACTATTCTATAGTTCTATCATTCAGAAGTCTTGCATGAGTGTCACTGGGCTAAAATCAAGCATCAGCTGTGCTGAGTTCCCCTCTAAGGCTCTAGGTAAGATTGGTTTCCTTGCCTTTTCCAGCTTTTAGATGCTGCCTACATTCCTTGGTTTGTGGTCCCATCCCTCCATCTGCAAAGCCAGCAACATTAAAGCAACTCATCTTAACTCTGCCATCTCTCTGGTTCTCTCTCTTCTGCCTTCCCCTTCTGCTTATAAAGACCCTTACATTGGGCCCATGTATTTAATCCAGGATCATCTGCCTATTTTAAGGTCACTCTAATTCCATTTGTAATCTTGATTCCCCATTACCATATAACACAATATATTCACAGGTCTGGGAATTAGGACATGGACATCTTTTCTTTCTTTTTCTTTTTGCTTTAACAAACAGAAATTTATTTTCTTACAGTTTAGGAGGCTAGAATTCCAAATTCAAGGTGCTGGCTCTAAAGGAAGGCTTCCTCTCTCTGTCAGCTCTGGAGGAAGGTCGTTGTCTCTTTTAGCTTCTACTCCTGGGCCATTTTCATGTGGCTCGGCATCTCTCTTCCCTCATCTCTACTTCTAGCTTGCTTGTTTAATCTTTTTTTTTTTTTTTTAATTTTATTGTGCTTTAGTTTACAGTGCAAATTGGTTTCTCATTTAAAAATTTATACACAAATTATCTTGTGACATTCGTTGCAATCCCCGCAATGTGTCAGTAACCTCTCCCTTTCCACCCTGGGTTCTCCGTGACCATTCGTCCAGTTTTCCTGTCCCTTCCTGCCTTCTTATCTCTGCTTTTGGGCAGGTGTTGTCCATTTGGTCTCGTAGACTTGACTGAACTAAGAAGCACGTTTCTCAAGTGTGTTATTGTTTGTTTTATAGGCCTATCTAATCTTTGGCTGAAAGGTGGACTTCTGGACTGGCTTCAGTTCTGGGTTTGGGTTAGTAGAGTGTCCAGGGGCCATAATCTCAGGGGTTCCTCCAGTCTCTGTCAGACCAGTAAAAAAACAAAAAAAAAAAACCAAACCCCTTGCTGTCAAGTTGATTTTGACTCATAGCACCCACATAGGACAGAATAGAACTGCTCCATAAAGTCTCCAGGGAGCGGCTGGTGTATTCAAACCGCCAACCTTTTGGTTAGCAGCCACAGCTCTTAACCACTGTGCCACCTGTGAATTTGAACTTTGTTCTACATTTCTCCCACTCTGTCCAGGACCGTCTATTATGATCTCTGTCTAGGATATGGACATCTTTGGGGAGAGGGAATTATTATTCTGCCTACCACAGAAGCTAAGGATTAGCCTACAAGATGTGTAATATGGTGATCTTGGTGAGAGCAGGCTGTCTGAGTGATAGAGGTTGAAGTAATATGTCAGTGGGTGTGGAATGAAGTAGAAAAGTGATAACGAAGTGAATATGAAAAACTTCCAGAAATTAGGCTGTGAAGTGGTAGAAGTAGGGAGAGGGTAGCTGTTGGAAGTTTGGAATCTAGGAAGAGTTTATTTTATGGGAAATTGTGCCAATATGAAAGATCCAGTTGTGAGAAAATGTTGTCTACACAACAGAGAAAACAGATACTCTTTAGCTTAAGGCCCCCGAGGAGATAGGAGGAGGCTAGGGTTAAACATGCATTTTCCTCTTTTATAAATGGAAGAAATGAGAATAGGATGGGGCACATATAGATTCGTTTATATGTTTATTAGCAGAAATCTGAGTAGTTCATATTTTATGGCCTCTTTTTCTTTGTAAATGCTTATCAGAAAAGGAGAATTGAGATTGCAAAACTGGGAACACAGTCATTAAAAATAAATACAGCATATAACAATCATATTTCCCCAGTGTCTGAGAAGTTCTGCCTGATAAGTGAAAATTTCCTCCTCACACTGCACATAAACAAGATAGCTCCTTGGTCGGGCCACATTTTACGTTCCATTTAGGTTTATTGAGTTCTTCATACTTTTTGGGAAACATAAACCATTTCCCACTAGTGCTATCCTCTTAAAACACCTTCGAGTTTTGACAGAATAACTGACGAAACAGCAATTTGGAAGATGAATGATATAACCAAGTGATTTTTTTTTTCTTTTCACTTTTTTTTTTTAAGTGTACTTCAGGTGAAGGCTTACAGAACAAATAGTTTCTCATGAAACAGTAGTACACATATTGTTTTACGACATTGGTTAACAACCCCACAACATGTCAACCCTCTAACTTCTCAACCTTTTTTTTTGGTGAAAATACACATAGCCAAAGATACACCATTTCAAAAATTTCCGCATGCACAGTTCAGTAACGTTGACTATGCTCTTCCAATTGTGCTGCTATTCTCACTTATGATCAAGGCTTACAGAACAAAATAGTTTCTCATTTAACAGTTACTACA
>NW_004444083.1:1770559-1801890 GCF_000243295.1 Trichechus manatus latirostris | reverse complement strand
TTGTATCCTGTTCTCTTCATTCTGCCTTGCTCCCGAAGAGATGAGACCAGTGGAGTATCTTAGATGGCTGTTCACAGGCTTTTAAGACCCCAGACCCTACTCACCAAGGTAGAATGTAGAACATTGTCTTTATAAACTGTGTATAACCAAGTGATTTTTAATGGAGGCTCAGAAGAATCTGGGAAAGAGAAAATATGCTGCTAATGGAAACACATATAGAAATGGACTGGATAATTCTGCATTTACCCGTCTTGGGCCCAATTCATTACTAAACTAGATGTCAAAGCACCCATTAAGATCCAGGGTCCAAGGCAGTCAGTGAGTCTGTTCTTTTACATTTAAGAAGTCAAAGGCAGCAAAACATGCATGCTAACCTTTTGTGTTTGATATATAGGGTAAATATTCTAAAGGGGCTGATTAGAGGGGACACTGCTTAGCAGTGCACTTTAGACAGGGTTCCCTAATAAAACCCGAGGCTTTCATTTAATGTGAAACAGAGAATTCTTCTTTTAGTATAAGTGTCTCAGTTTCCTAGTGCTGCTATGACAGAAATGCCACAAGTGGGTAGCTTTGAAAAAAGGAAATTTATTTTCCCACAGTTCAAGGTGTGGTTCTAGGGGGAGGTCCTTCTTTGTCTACTTCAGCTTCTAGTAACTGGTCCCTTGGTGATCTTCACTTGGCATCTGTCTTAGTTCTCTAGTGCTGCTATCACGAAATACCACAGTGGATGGCTTTAACAAACAGAAATTTATTTTGTTACAGTTTAGGTAGTGTGATAGTTAAAGCTGTATGTCACCTTGGCTGAGCCATGATCCTCAGTGGTTTGGCACTTATGATGTAGTTCGGCAGTTTTTAATGATGCAATCACCTCCATGATGAGATCTGATATAATGTGATCACCTCCATGATGAGATCTGTTGTGAGCAGCCAATCAGCTGAAAGGGAGTTTCCTTGGGGGTGTGTCCTGCAACCAATATAGGTGGACTTTCTGGCGAGTTTCACTGGCTTTTGCCCACTCTGGATCCTGCAGCTGGCTCCTGTTCATCTGACTTCTGATTCTTGGGACTTGAGCTAGCAGTTTGCCTGCTGATCTTGGGATTCATCAGCCTCCACGGTCTGGATCTTGGGTTCACCAACCCCTGCAGCTACGTGAGTCGGGAGAAGCCTCCAGCCTGACCCAAGGATTTGGGACTTTCTAGGCTCTACAACTGTGTAAGCCATTTCCTTTATATATAACTCTCTCTATGTACATATAGTTAGAGAGAGAGAGCCCCTTCACTGGTTTTGCTTTTCTAGAAAATCCGGCCTAAGACAGGAGGCTAGAAGTCTGAATTCAGGGTGCTGATTCTAGGGGAAAGCTTTCTCTCTCTGTTGGTTCTGGAGGAAGGTCCTTGTCTCTTCTGAGCTTGTGCTGCTGAGAGAACTTAATGTGGCTTGACATCTCTCTTCCCCCATCTCTGCTTGCTAGCTTGCTTTTAATCTCTTTTATATCTTAAAAGAGATTGACTCAAGATACACCCCACATTAATCATGTCTCATTAACATAACAAAAGCAACCTATTCCCAAATGGGATTATAATCACAAGCACAGAGGTTAGATTTTACAACACATATTTTTTGGGAACACAATTCAATCCATAACATTCCACTCTTTGGCCTCTCAAATTCATGTCCTTGCCACACGCAAAACACATTCACCCCATCACATCATCCCAAAAGTCTTAAATCAACTCCATGTCCAAATTCCATCCTGGGGAAAAATTCCTCTTCCTCTGTGAACCTGGTACAGTAGTTAAGAGCTTGGCTGCTAACCAAAAGGTCAGCAGTTTGAATCTACCAGGTTCTCCTTGGAAATTCTACAGGGCAGTTCTACTTTGTCTTGCGGGGTCACCATGAGTCAGAATTGCTTCGATGACGAGTTTTTTTGTTCTGTGAACCTATGAAATCTAGAATACAAATTATCTTTTTCCAAAGTACAGTGGTGGACCAGGCACAAGGTGGACATTTCCATTACACATGGGAAAAAATGGAGGGAAAAAATGGATAACAGACACTAAACAAGTCCAAAACCCACAGAACAAATTACATTAGCTCTCAAGGCTTGAAAACAATCCTCTGTTCCCTGAGACCTTCTGGGCAATGGCCCTGCCCTCCAGACTCTGGGTGTTGTCTATGCCCTCTGGATTCTGTGTGGCGGCCCCTTGACCCTGGGCTTCAGCTCCACCTTCCAGGCCCACTGGGATGGCAACTCTGTTCCCTCAACTTCAGGCAGCCCCATTCTCCTAGTCCATCTGAATGGTGATCCCACCTCCTTGGCCCCAGCAGGCTCCATTCTTCTACCCCTTGGGCATGGCAGCCCCTCCCCCTCAGTTTTGGGTGGCAGCCACATGCCCCTGGAAAACTATAACAGCAGCCCCACACTCCAGAACTGAGTTAGTGTAGATACAACTCTTTGAAACCTAGGAGGCTGTGGCCTCACCCTGTGAGATCCAGGAGACTGTGGCCCCACCATTTGAAAACTAGAAAGCCCTGCTTCCAGTGCTCCTTTACACAGTTGTGCTGATCTCCGTGCTGCTCCAGACATCATCCTTTTTTTTTTCCCTTGGAAGACAACAGATGTAATCCCTTTGGTCTATTTCCTGCCTGTAAAATTCCAAGAAGCAGACAGCATTCTTTCCTTTCGTCCTTTCTCTGTCCACTTCAGTCTAAGCTGATGAGTTTTCTGCTGTGGTAGTTGGTTAGATCCATCAGTCACAGGCTTAATCTCTTTAACAAAAGATTGTGTAGCCAGTCTTTGGTGAACATTCTATGACATGAGTCCTTAGTTTGTACAACAGAATTTTCCAAATCTTCAAGTTCTGTTTTCATTTCACACAGTTCATTTTCTAAGTCCATTGCTTTCCTCTTGCATTTTACTATAAACAGCAAGGAGAAAGCCTGTGCCCTTTAAGATCTTGCTTAGAAACTGCCTCAGCTAAATATCCAAGTTCATCACTTACAAGTTCTATCTTCCAACAAACATTTGAACATAATTCAGACAAGTTCTTTGACCCTGCAAAAAAAGCATCACCCTTCCTCCATTGTCCAATCATATATTTATCATTTTCTTTCAAAAACCTGACCAGAAGCACATGGAACTTCTACATTTCTAGACAACATTCTGTTGCTGGTGCCATACATATTCTCTAAGACGATAGAGACTTTCTCTATACTCTCCTCACTTCCTTCTGAGCCCTCATCAGAATTGCCTTTGACATTCATAATTCTACCAACATTCTCTGCAAGGCAATCTAGGATTTTACTATTAGGCACTTTAAACTCTTCCAGCTTCTACCCATTACTCAATTCCAAAAACACTTGCACATTATAGATATTCATTACAGTAGCACCCCACTCTTCCCGTACCAAATTCTTTATTAGTTATCTAGTGCTGCTATAACGGAAATACCACAAGTGGATGGCTTTAACAAACAGAAATTTATTTTCTCACAGTTTGTTGTTGTTGTTAGGTGCTCTCGAGTCATTTCTAACTCGCAGCAGCCCTATGTACAACAGAAGAAAATATTGCCCAATTCTGCACCATCCTCACTATCATTGCTATGTTTGAGCACACGGTTGCAGCCACCATGTCATCTCATTGAGGGTCTTCCTCTTTTTTGTTGACCCTCTACTTCACCAAGCATGATATCCTTCTCCAGGGACTGGCTTTCCTGATAACATATCCAAAGTGAGTGAGACGAAGTCTTGCCATCCTCACTTCTAATGAGTACTTTGGCTATACTTTTTCCCAAGACAGTTGTGTTCGTTCTGTCAGTCCATGGTATATTCAATATTTTTCAACAATATTGTAATTCGAAAGCATCGATTCTTCTTTGGTTTTCCTTATTAATTGTCCAGCTTTTATATGTATATGAGGCGATTGAAAACACCATGACTTGGGTCAGGCACACCTTAGTCCTCAAAGTGACATCTTTGCTTTTTAACACTTTAAAGAGGTCTTTTGCAGCAGATTTGCTCTTGCAATACTTCGTTCGATTTCTTGACTGCTGCTTCCATGGCTGTTGATCGTGGATCCAAGTAAAATGAAATCCATTACAACTTCAATATTTTCTCCATTTATCATGATATTGCTTATTGGACCCATTGTGAGGATTTTTGTTTTATGTTGAGCTGCAATCCATACCGAAGGCTGTAGTCTTTGATCTTCATCAGTAAGTGCTTCAAGTCCTGTTCACTTTCAGCAAGCAAGGTTGTGTCATCTGAATATCGCAGGTTGTTAACGAGTCTGCCTTCAATCCTAGGGCTGCATTCTTCTTCATATAGTCCAGCTTCTCCGATTTTTGCTCAACATACAGATTGAATAAGCATGGTAAAGGGATATAACCCTGAAACACACCTTTCCTGATTTGAAACCACGTAGCATCCCTTTGTACATAGACCAGCTGCCTCCTGGTCTATGTACAGGTTCCTCATGAGTACAGTTAAGTGTTTTGGAATTCCCATTCTTCCAATGTTATCCATAGTTTGTTATGATCCGCATGGTTGAATGCCTTTGCGTAGCCAATAAAACTCAGGTAAACATTTTTCTGGTATTCTCTGCTTTCAGTCAAGATCTATCTGACATCATTCCATGTCCTCTTCTGAATCCAGCTTGAATTTCTGGCAGTTCTCTGTTGAAGTACTGCTGCAACCGTTTTTGAGTTATCTTTAACAAAATTTTACTTGCATGTGATATTAATGATATTGCTCAATAATTTCCACATTCTTTTGAATCCCATTTCTTTTGAATGGGCGTAAATATGGATCTCTTCCAGTCATTCAGCCAGGTAGCTGTATTCCAAATTTCTAGGCATAAGCGAGCAAGCGCTTCCAGCATTGCATCTATTAGTTAAAACATCTCAGTTGGTATTTTTCCCCAGTGCCTTTAATGCAGCTTGGACTTCTTCCTTCAATACCATTGGTTCTTGATCATATGTTACCTCCTGAAATAGTTGAACATTGACCAAATCTTTTTGGTACAATGATTCTGTGTATTCCTTTATATAGACAACAAATATTATTGAATGGCTACACTGTACCAAAAAACGAAGAGAAAATGAATGGAAGATAAACAAGATCCTGTAATAGAGATACTAATATTATATCAGAGAGACATCACCATAAAAAAGTGTCAATGAACAAATGCAATGCAGAGAAATAAAATAGGCTGACATAATAGAAAGATGGTGAGATGCTACTTTAGATTGGGTGATCAGGGGGAAAGGAGTTCTGGTGGCACAGTGGTTCAAGCACTTGGATGCTGACCAAAAGGTTGGCAGTTTGGATCCACCTGTGACCCCGTGGGAGAAAGATGTGACAGTCAGCTCCTGTAAAGATTATAGCCTTGGAAACTCTTATGGGGCAGCTCTACTCTGTCCTATAGGGTTGCTATGAGTTGAAGTCAACTCAAGAGCAATGGGTTTAGTTTGAGTTTTTGGTCAGAGAAAGCTGGCCTGAGGGAATGGTATTTAAACTGAGACTCTGAATTTTATATTGCAAAGGCCAGGGAGAAAGAGCTTGGGGAGTTACAAGACCAATATGGTTGGAGCTGAGTGGGGCCTGGGGAGCTTGATAGATGAGGTGAGAGATGTCCGCTGGTGAGACCCTGCTGGTCTTTGTACATCAGGGCAAAGAGAGTTTGGAACACTTTACATGGGAGAATAACAAATAGTGCTAGATTATTAAAAAAAAAAAAAGAAGAATTAAGATTTTTTTTTTAAATGTGGATTTTTGTAACTTATTAACTACACTCCTTGTCAAAATAAAATGGTCAAAAAATTATGGCAAGATAAAAAATAAAACACAATAAAAATCAGTTGCCATGAAGTGGATTCCAACTCATAGTGACTCCATCTGTGTCAGAGTAGAACTCTGCTCCTTAGAATTTTCATTGGCTGACTTTTTGGAAGTAGATTGCCAGGGCTTTCTTTTGAGGTAATTTCATTTAATAGCAAGTATGTTCATGATTTGTACCACTGAGGGACTCCATGGCAAAAGCTAAAAAATGTCAAAACAAAATTTAATAGATTTCCTTGTAAGTCTAAGAAAAGAAAAATGTGCAAAAAGAATGAGAACAAACACACCTCAGGTATCATGATAAATATGAATGGAATAGACTTTCTCATTAAAAATAATGATGCCTCCTATTACTCAACAACAATAAATCCAATAAAATCCAATAAAATGATTAGAGATTTATTAACTCATAAATAAATGTGCAGTGATATTGCTATTGATCTGTTGAAAAACAAATTTTCATTTCTAATCTATTTTTAAAACAACACTATTTTATATTAAAGGAGCCCTGGTGGCACAGTAGTTAAGTGATCAGCTTGTAACTGGACAAAGGCGTGGCAGTCTGCTTCCGCAAACATTACAAACATTACATTCCTGGAAACCCCGTGTGGCAGTTCTACTCTATCCTATAGGGTCAGTATGAGTCAGAATCGACTCAATGGCAACGGGTTTTGATGGGTTATTTTATATTAAATCTAACTTATTGAGTTTTAATATAAAAATACTGATTTCTGCACATTCCGTAATAATTAAAAATCTTAATTCCCTTATATTTGAAAAAATAAACTTTTTTTTCAGGGTCGTCTTAGAAAATATTCAAATGTTCAACTTTGGGACTAATACCTGATAAGCAACATTCTATTCCAAAAGAAGGAATTTTTTGGATTGGTAATGAGGATGTGATAATAGATATTTGTAGGGAAAATCTTTATATAACCCATATGGTTACACAGAATTGAAATCCTAAAATATACTTGAGTCTGTCAAGATACTGAAAGCTAATTTCCACGGTGAGAAGAACTGACCTAAATAGAAGTGACTTTATTCAGCCACAGTACTGCAAACGCAGGGCAGTGTGTGTGCATGTGCGTGTGGCAGGATGGTGGGCAGTGGTCTGTTAAAACTGCAAAACATTGATTATTTCAAATTCTATACTCTTCTGTGCTAGTGTTACAGCGGCCTTAAAATTTGTTGCTGATCATACTCAGGAAGCATCTTTTTTTTTCTACTTTTAAAATTTTTATTGTTGGTGAAAATGTACACAACAAAACATACACCCATTCTACCATTTCTCCACGTACAGTTAATTGGCAACGGTTCCATACCTCACATTGCGTGACCCTTCTCCCTATCTCTACCCCTACTGTTTCACCACCGTTAACTTAGACTTTCTGCCCCTTAAAGTTCTCGTCTGTGTCTTAGAGTTACTGTTGTACGTTGCACCTCATACAGATAATTCTTTAAAAGAGAGCAATGCTCAAGGCCTCATCTAATAAACATTCTTTATTAGCTGAGCTAAATTTTTGTTTAGTTTAAAGATGACTTCATGGGATTGTTTTGGTTCAAGGCTTGAAAGTTGTTTCTAGGTAATAGATTCAGGGGTTCCCTCCCTTGATGTATCCAGTAAGTCTGGTTTCAGGAAACCACTGATAAATGAGAAAAATGAGATTCAGGGATAGGGTATACCACTTTAATTAACTGTCCTGACAAAATTAAATGTGGTCTAAGAAATTAGTCTATTTTGGAAGGGGAGATTTCTGTGGGGACATAGAACACCCCTGCCTGAAGTCATACTTATAAGTCAGCCCCTAGAGAACTCCTATGATATAAACTTGTAGCTTAATTTTATTTTTAAGGGAAAATAATCTTAGATGTAGATTAGTTAATCGATTTATTAAAACAAACATTCAGCACCCAGAAATTTCTGCTTGAATTTTACAAATAGAGGTTACAAGTGATTGGCTGCCAATCTTGATATTCATTGAAGAATGCCCCTAAACTGAAAAACTGATTATTTGGTTCCAACTTGTCCTACCTTGCCATTAGTGATATTTTAAATGGGTCCTTAACCTAAAATAGATTCCATTTTAGAATGTAACCTTTTTCCTTAACCTATACCACAGGAATGATACTGAACAGCCCTTAAACCTTCTCAATGGGAACAATTTCCAAAATAAAGAAATATTCACTTCTTTAATATTGGCTAGAAGAAGTAGAGACAATTAGCTGCACATTTTGCTGAGTTCT
This sequence comes from Trichechus manatus latirostris, assembly GCF_000243295.1. Lineage (NCBI taxonomy): Eukaryota > Metazoa > Chordata > Mammalia > Sirenia > Trichechidae > Trichechus > Trichechus manatus. Next base: position 1,793,808 of record NW_004444083.1, on the reverse strand, counting down.
TGATCATCTGGCAAATCAAGACAAAGCAAGCACAAAGGGTATGTTGGTTGCTGAACAAATAAGCTAATTTATCTCGTGTACAAAAAGCAGAGTATTGTCAGAGAGGACAAATCTTGTACAGTTACAATCACGCCTAAAAGGACATCATAATTGCAGTGCAATGTTCCTCAATCAGACCATATCATTGCCCAGGAAAGCAGGAGGTTGCTTGCGAGACTTTAATGACTTTCTTCCTTATCAACTGTGAATCATGCCTTTCATCTTTGTAATTAAGGCCTTTGATATGCATGGAAGTCAATAGAGTTGAGATAATGAAAGAAATCAGGCCAAATATCCTGTTGTTTGTCTTGGAAGAAGTACATCCAGAATGCTCCTTAGAAGGAAGGATGGGGAGACTACGTCTTACATACTTTGGACGTGTTGTCAGGAGGGATCAGTCCCTGGAGAAAGACATCATGGTTGGTAAAGTACAGGGTCAGCGAAAAAGAGGAAGACCCTCAATGAGATGGATTCACACAGTGGCTGCAGAAATGCACTCAAGCATAACGATGATTGTGAGCATGGCACAGGATCTGGCAGTGTTTCGTTCTGTGGTGCATAGGGTCACTATGAGTCGAAACCAACTTGATGGCACCTCACAACAACGTCCTGTTGTTGAAGTTAGAGAAGCTATAACAAATTCTGATCTACTTTTTCCTCAGTTTGTGCATATGGAAATCTAAAACATGTTGTTCTAGAATTACTAGATATCAATTTGAAGATGTTGACAAAGGTAAGGTATTGGCCAAGGGTAGGGAGGTTGGGGTGAGCAGAGGGAAGGGGTATTTGTTAACAGGGACAGATTAGCCAGTAAGCAAGGTACGCATGGGCTCATTTGTGCTTCCTTACTAATTTGTAGCACACAATTTCACCTGTTTTTCATCACATCAAAGACATGATGAAACCCACGTGAAATTGTGCACCACGGATTAGTAAGTAAACACAGTTAAGCCCGTGCATACCTTGTTTACTGGCAGTCCGCCCTGTCTGTTAGGCCAATACTTTGTTAACCTCAATGTTGTTAAGACTATGATTAATAGGGACTAGAGGAAACAGCTAAAAAGGCAAGTGAAACATCAGTGGTCAGATCATAAGTCCTCTACAGGTAGTCAACAATGGCCACCATTTTGGGGGCTAGTTCCCCCCACTAACCCATGCCTCCATCCTTAGTCCTACCTGCCACGTTGTTGTTGCGGCCATTGGGTCGATTCCAACTCATAGCTACCCTGTAGGACAGAGTAGAACTGCCCCATAGGGTTTTCTTGGCTGTAATCTTTATGGGAGTGGATCACCAGGTCTTTTCTCCTGTGGAACCTCTGGTGGGATCAAATCACCAACCTTTCCGTTAGCTCCCAAGTGCTTAACGGTTACACTAGTAGGGCTCGTCAATACCTGCCATAAAAACCCGCTGCCATTGATTCGATTCCAACTCATAGCAACCCCGTAGGACAGAGTAGACCTGCCTCATAGGGTTTCCAAGGCCGTAAATCTTTATGCAAGCAGACTGCCACATCTTTCACCTGCAGAGCAGCTAGGGTGTTCAAACCTCCAACCTTTCGGTTAGTAGCCTAGCGCTTAACCATTACATTACCAGGGCTCCCTCTGCCTGCCATAGAATCTGCTGTTTCTATTTCTGTTCAAACATGAGTTTCTCCTATTCCAGAGGCCATTCATTTTTTTCCCCCTGAAATCACACTATTGCAATGGGTTCATGGTGTACCCTTTATCTTGGTGTTATTTTTTAGATTCTAATTTTACATATAGGCTGTGCCTACATCCACCATTCTGCCTGAAAACTTGCTAACCAATTACTCTAAAATATTCCGTGAGCTTTTTGCTTCATAAAAATGAATACATTCTGGCTTGAGGGTCTCAGGGTAAATGTTATGAGTAAAGTATATAAACTTCAGTGCATGGAACTTGTGACACCTATTTTATTTCTTTGGAAGTTTCAAAATATCACTTTCTGACATTTCAGCCATGTTTTGAAGAGGTGAGATTGCCAGAGGATGGATTCTCATGGGCCCGGTTCCATGGAGCATGGTGTGGATAAGGAGCTCAAATCATGTCTTCCATTCTCATATAAGCAGACTGGTTTCCACCTAGGCAAGAGCTTGGACCCACAGCTACAGATTACAGCCTTAGTGCTGGTTTACTGCATATCAAATGACCTTGGTGCCTTTCTTCAGGGCTTTGTGGACAATGGTTCATGACATGATTTTCCATCGCTGTGATATGGGTGTATCTCTTTCACTTACATTGTAAGCTCCTTGAGATAGTGAGGATGCCCCACTCATCTCTGTATCCCCAGAAACCAGCATGAGTCCTGGAGCCTAGAAGATGCCTAATGAACATTTGTTCAGTTATACAATGAACAAGGTGTCATATAATGGATGCTGTCTCCTAGGAGAGTAAGACTGATGCTGTTTAAATTTTCTGGGCATTCACAATAATACGACCTTCACATAAAACAGATCACAAGCACACGTTGTTATATAATTTAGCTATTTCAGTCACGGACCACTGTAACAGTCAGCCATTGCCACTGTAACACTGTGTAACAATCATAAAACCCACTGGCACCCAACAATAAGCACTTCTTTTTTGCATAGTTGTTTGTGGGTTGTCTGGGATTTGGTTGATCCAGGTTAGAATCAGCTGGGTTTAGCTCCAAGTGTGGGTTGGGTCAACTAGGCCAGCTCCACATGTCTCTGATCTTTCCTGGACTCGAGGCTACACACAGAATATTTTTTCTCATGGCAGGAACCAGGAGCACCAAACAGCAAATAACCACACAAACACATTTCAAGTCTCTGCCCATGTCATATCCACTAACAACCCAAAGACCAAAGAAATCACAATCATGTGGCTAAGTCAAAGGAAAGGAATGGAGAAGTATACTCAGTTCAATATGAAGCTATTACAAGGTGAGGGATGGAAAATTCTATTACAGAGAAGTGAGTAATTGGGACTGAGAATTTATCTATTGCAGCCACTTTCACTGATACGTAAAGGGACTCAAAGGGACACAGTGTTCCATACCTCCGGGCAGCATCCTTCACAACATGTTCTAGGAGATAACGTTTGCATTTTTTAATGTGATGGAGTCCCCTGGAGTTCTGTACTTCATGGATATTGTTATCTAATAGATTTAGAGCTGGACACCACAGGCTGTGCTTGTGGTTAATTTTATCTTACATTACTGGAGATGTACACATGAAGAATAAAATCTATTTATAAAAATAATCCAATTAAAATTTTATTTAGAATTAATATATGCTGACAAAACAAATGACTGTAATCATCTTAAGAACAGAATTTAAGATAGGTCAGCTTTATAACTTTCTTCTTAATAGAGTTTTAGCCATGAGAGAAAGACAATCGATTTTTTCTTAAAGGTATTATTTAGCAATGATATGAATAGACTATATTACCCACATTAGAGGTATATATATATATATGATATATATAAATACATGTATACACATAGCTTGTCAAATATGCATATATGCATATATTTATAAATACTTACATATACATTCTTTCCTGCAAAAAGCATGGAGAAGAAGTGATGATATGATAAAGCCATCAAATCCCATTGATGACAGTAGAATTAATGGTGAGGTGAGATGCCGAGATTTTGACGGATTGTAAATTTTAAGTTACAAGGTAACAAGGAAAGTTCCTAGACCAGATGATACTCGAGCAAAGACTTAAAGAAGGAGAGGGTGCAAGAGGTCATGTAGATAACTAGGGGAAGAGTGTTCCAGGCCAAAGGAAGGGGAAGTTCAGAGGCTTTGCAGCAGATGGGTATCTCTCCACTGTGCTTGAAGAAGAGCAAGGAGGCCTGTGAGGTTACAGCCAAGCGAGCAAAGAAGAGGGCAGATGAGGCCAGCGGGGTAATGGTGGGCCTTTGCAGGCCAGCGTAAGACTCATGACTTATTCTGAGTGAGATGAGGTCATTGAAGGGTGTTGAGCCGTAGGGTGATGTGATGTATGCTAAAAAGATTACTCTGACCACGACATTGAGAGTAGACTGTAGGGAGGCAAGGTGAAAGGAGGGAGAACTTTTTTAATCCTATTGCAATATTCCAGGCTAGAGATGATCATGGGATGCTAGCATATTTGTGTGTGAAAGGGAAGAAGGAGAAATAAGAAAGAGTGGATTCTCCAGGCTTTCTGGAGCCATTGATGCTGGATGAATCTCTGAAAATGTTGCCCTGAGATACTCTTTAAACCTTGTCTTAGTTATCTAGTGCTGCTATAACATAAATGCAACAAGTGGATGGCTTTAACACAGATTTATTCTCTCACAGTCTAGGCTAGAAGTCCAAATTCAGGGCACCAGCTCCAGGGGAAGGCTTTCTCTCTCTGTTGCTCTGGAGGAAGGTCCTTGTCATCAATCTTCCCAGTCGAGGAGCTTCTCAGTGCAGGGACACCAGGTCCAAAGGAAGAGCTATTCTCCTGGCTCTTGTTTCTTAGTGGTATGAGGTCTCCATGTCTCTCTGCTGGCATCTCTTCTATATCTCAGAAGAGATTGACTTGAGACACAACTTAATCTTGTAGATTGTGTCCTGCCTCATTAACGTAACTGCCTCTAATCCTGCCTCATTAACATCATAGAGGCAGGATTTACAACACATGGGAGAATCATATCAGGTGAAAAAATGGTGGACAATCACACAATACTGGGAATCAAGGCCTAGCCAAGTTGACACATATTTTGGGGGGACACAATTCAATCCATGACAAACCTTAAACCAAAAATATCACCTAAAGTCTTCTTTAAACCAAACGATAATTTAAAAAAAAAAAAACATTGCCATCAAGTCGAATCTGACTCAGAATAAACTAAAACAATCCAAACCCATTGCCAACGAGTCAATTCCAACTCATAGTGAGTTCACAAAATAGTTTACCTTAATTAGTAAAGAATATATGCCTTCAGCTTTGTGCTCTTTCAAAGAATTATCTATATGGGAACAAATTGACATCAGCAACTAGAAAGGTTAGATAGGAAATTAGGGGGCAATGTGTTTCATTCCTATATGCTATTGAGCTCTGGACCAGTTCATAGCAGTGTTGTGATTAAAAGACTTCAACCTCTTAAAGAAGACTATGGAATTGAAGTTTATCTCTGGCTGTTATATCCTAGGAGGAGCCCTGCTAGCACAGTGGTTGATGGCTTGGCTGCTAACCAAAAGGTCAGCAGTTTGAATCCACCAGCCACTCCTTGGAGACCCTATGGGGCAGTTCTACTGTGTCCTGTAGGGTCACTATGAGTAGGAATTGACTTGACAGCAATGGGTTTGTTATACCCTTAAGGTTAGACATTTAGTTGACCTCCTATTTTAACATGGGTCTAATTTATTTGCTATTTCATTTTGAATAAAGTGCAGTTGATTTAAAAGTTCATTTCTTATACTGTGCATTAAAATAAAAATTTGAACAATTAAAAAGAAGGATGGATTCTGTTTCTTTCTTGAAAATGAGTTTATAGGACTTGCAGATAGATTGTACACTGAGGGTGTGAGAGAGAAATCAATGATGACACAAAGATGTTTGGCTTCAAAAGTTGAAAAGATTGTGTTGCCATTAACTGAGATGGGGAAGACTACAGGTGGAACAAGGTTAGGGAGGAACATCTGGAGTTATTCTGGACGGACGTGTTACGTTTAAGACGCTTATTAGGCAATCAGGCAGACACACTGAATAGGCCATTAGATATATATATTTTGAGTTCGGAGATGAGATCCAGGTTGGGGGTATAAAATGAGAGTCCTCATCATATCATAAATATTTTATAATTTCCCTGTTATAATGGATGTATAATGTAGAGAATTGTGAATTTTTTCTAAACATTTGCTTTTTAACTGTTGTACAGATATTGATATATAATTTTGTTGCTTTGTGTCAAAACATGTATTTCTTGTGATCTTAATACTTTGAGCTTAAAGTTCATGGTCACTCTGTGAATTTTCCATGTGTCCATGAAAAAGATTTGTTGGTTCCAGTGTACCTTGTTGTTGTAAGCTGCCGTTGAGTCGGTTCTAACTCATAGAGGCCCTATGTACAGCAGAACAAAACGCTGCTAGTCCTGGCCATCCTCACAGTCATTGTTATGAATGAGCCCATTGTTGCAGTCACTGCATTGATCCATCTTGTTGAGGAACTTCCCCTTTTTTGCTGACCATCTACTTTACCAAGCATAATGTCCCTTACCAGGGACTGGTCCCTCCTGATAACATGTCCAAAGTACGTGAGACGAAGTCTCGCCATCCTTGCTTCCAAGGAGCGCTCTGGCTGTACTTCTTCCAAGATAGATTTGTTCCTTCTTCTGGCAGTCCATGGTATATTCAACATTCTTTGTCAACACTGTAATTCAAATGAATCAATTCTTCTTTGGTCTTCCTTATTCATTGTCCAGCTTTTGCATATGTATGAGGTGATTAAAAACACCATGGCTTTGGTCAGGGACACCTTAGTCTTTAAAGTGATATTATTGCTTTTTAACACTTTAAAGAGGTCTTTTGCAGCAGATTTGCCCAACTCAGTACGTCCTTTGATTTCTTGGCTGTTGCTTCCATGGGCGTTGACTATGGATTCCAGTAAAATGAAGTCCATGACAACTTCAGTCTTTTCTCCGTTTATTATGGTGGTGCTTCTTGGTCTCGTTGTGAAGATTTTTATTTTCTTTATTTTGAACTGCAATTCATACTGAAGGCTGTAGTCTTTGATCTTCATCAGCAAGTGCTTCATGTCCTGTTCACTTTGAGCAAGCACGGTTGTGTCATCTGCATATCCAAGGCTGTGAACCAATCTTCCTCCAATCCTGATGCTGTGTTCTTCTTCATATAGTCTGGCTTCTCAGATTATTTGCTTAGCATACAGATTGAATGAGTATGGTGAAAGGGTACAACCTGAGCACACCTTTCTTGACTTTAAACTATGCAATACCCCCATGCTTTGTTCAAATGACTGCGTCTTGGTCTATGTACAGGTTTCTCATGAGCACAATTAAGTGTTCGGGAATTCCCATTCTCTGCAATGTCATCCATAGTATGTTAGGATCCACATATTTGAATGCCTTTGCATAGTAAATAAAACACAGGTGAACATCTTTCTGGTATTCTCTGCTTTCAGCCACAATCCACCTGACATCAACAATGATTTCTCTTGTTCCACGTCGTCTTCTGAATCTGGCCTGAATTTCTGGCAGTTTCCTGTTGATGTAATGCTACAACTGCTTTTGAAAGATCTTCAGCAAAATTTTACTCTGGTGTGATATTAATAATATTATCTGCTAATTTCCACATTCTGTTGGATCACCTTTCTTTGGATTTGGTACAAATATGGATCTCTTCAGTTAGTTGGCCAGGTAGCTGTCTTCCATATTTCTTGGCATAGATGAGTCAGCACATCCAGCACTGCATCTGTTGTTGAAACATCCCGTCAATTCCTGGAATCTTGTTTTTTGCCAATACCTTCAGCACTTCTTACTTCAGTACCATCAGTTCTTGAACATATGCTACCTCCTGAAATGGTTGAATATTGACCAATTCTTTTTGGTACAGAGACTCTGTGTATTTCTTTCATCTTCTTTTGATGTTTCCTGTGTCGTTTAATGTTTTCTCTGTAGAATCTTTCAATATTGCAACTTGAGGTTTGAATTTTTTCTTCAGTTCTTTCAGCTGTGCATGTTCTTCCCTTTTGGTTTTCTAACTCCAGGTCTTTGCACATTTCATTATAATACTTTACTGTCTTCTCAAGCCACCCTTTGAAATCTTCTGTTCAGCTCTCTTTTACTTCATCATTTCTTTCTTTTGCTTTAGCTTATCTACATTCAAGAGCAAGTTTCAGAGTCTCTTCTGACTTCCATTTTGGTCTGTCACCAAGGCCATATTTTTCAACTACCAATTCTTATTTTTTGTTTCCAATTTCTACATTCCAATCACCAGTAATTATCAGTGCAACTTGATTGCATGTATGATCAATTTCAGACTACAGAAGTTGGCAAAACTTAAATTTCTTTATCTTTGCCCTTAGTGGTTGGTGCATAAATTTGAATGCTAGTTGTGTTAGCTGGTCTTCCTTGTAGGCACATGGATATGATCCTGTCACTAACAGTTTTGTACTTCAGGATAGATCTTGAAATGTTCTTTTTGACAATGAACATGATGCTGTTCCTCTTCAATTTGTCATTCCTGGCATAGTAGACCATATGATTGTCTGATTCAAAATGGCCAATTTCAGTCCATTTCAGCTCACTAATGCCTAGGATATCAATCTTTATGCGTTCCATTTCATTTTTGACAATTTCTAATTTTCCTAGATTCATACTTCGTACATTCCACGTTCCAATTATTAACGTATGTTTGCAGCTATTTCTTCTCATTTTGAGTCATGCCACATCAGCAAATGAAGGTCGCGAAAGCTTGACTGTATCCATGTCCTTAAGTTCAACTCTACTTTGAGGAGGCAGCTCTTCCCCAGTCGTATTTTGAGTGCCTTCCAACCTTAGGGGCTCATCTTCCAGCACTGTATCAAACAATGCCCAGCTGTTATACATAAGGTTTTCAGTAGCTAATATTTTTGGAAATAGACTGCCAGGTTCTTCTTCCTAGTCTGTCTTAGTTTGGAAGCTCAGCTGTAACCTGTCCACCATGGGTGACCCTGCTGGTATTTGAAATACCAGTAGCATAGCTTCTAGCATCACAGCAACATGTAAGCCACCACATTAGATGTGTAGGAGGTTCTAGGGTATATGCCACGCTTATTAACTAAAAACTTCAAATCTGTATACTCATTTTTTTGCCTATTTTATCAATTTCTGATAGAAATATACCATATCCACAGGTATAATGAAATATTTTAAAAGTTAATTTGTTCTTTTGGCTTTGTTTTTTGTGCTTAATGTACTTTAAAGATGCGTTAAATGAATTTGTATTAGTTTAGGACTAAAGTCTTCATGGTAAAATTTCTTTTTATTATAAAATTTCCCTAATAATGCTTTCAGATATAAAATATTGTTTTTTCACTAGCTTTCTTTTAACTGGTATTCATAAGGTGTATGTTTTCCCATTACTTTACCTTAAAGTTTTCTGGTTTTATTATATAGATGCATTTTATTCATCTGATATTATTAGTCTTTTAACATGAGCATTTATGCATTAGCATATTTTGATCATTTGTATTTAGATTTATTAATTTTCTTTTTTAAAAATGTTTAATACCTTTCATTGCTCTTTTTATCCTTTCTGCTAAGTTGAACAAAGTTAATATATTCTATTTTTCCTTCTGAATTGTCTTGGACGTTATATATCAGTTCTGTATTCTTTCAATGATTACAATTAAAGAATTAGCATAATAGATAATTCATGTTCTCCATCGTCTGAAAAAAGTTAAGAATGTCAGAATCCCTTACTTCTAGATTCCCCCTGCTGTCTAGTATTGCATTTCTACCTTTTTTTTGTTGTTGTTGTTGAATCACTGTCTTAGGCTGGGTTCTCTAGAGAAGTAAAACCAGTGAAGTATATCCAATATATATGGACTGTGTGTGTATATATGTGCATATATATAATGTATATATATGTATGCATATATGTGTATATAGCTAGATAGATGTACATATACAGAGAGAGAGAGATTTATCTCAAGGAAATGGCTCACATAGTTACAGAGGCTGGCAAGTCCCAAGTCCATGGGTCAGGTGTCAGGCTTCTCCTTACTCATGTAGCTGCAGGGGCTGACAAATCCAAGATCATCAGGTAAGACAGCAGACTGCTGGTTCACAGGTGGTGAAGGCTGATCAATCCAAAGATCAGCAGGCAATAGGGCAGGCTGCTGGCTCAAGTCCCAAGAGACGGAGATCAGATGACAATGAGCTGGATGCAGGATCCAGACTGAGCAAAAACCAATGAACTTTTGACAGAAAGTCCATATATATTGGATGCAGGTCACATCTCCAGGGAAACTCCCCTTACAACTGATTGATCACATCAGATCACATCATGGAGGTGATTATGTTATATCACAAAATAGAGGATAACTACATCATTACATAATTGCCAAATTACATCATTACATAACAGATGTAAATAAATGGAGATATATATGTAATTTACCCATTAGACATGTTCAGCACTTCTGAATACAGCCATCCCAACAAGGCAAACATTGAGGAAACAAAAAACAAGGCCCAGGCAGATTGATAATTTGCCTACAGTCACTGGTGTCTACAATATTGTAGCAATTACTTGGTGAAGAGGGACTGGTCATTTAAAGAGTTTAGATCCTTCCTACATACTGAAATAAAAAGCCAAGGTGATACATAAAAAGGAGCTCTGGTGGCACAGTGGTTAAAGTGCTTGGCTGCTAATCAAAATGTTTGAACCTACCAGCAGCTTTGCAAGAGAAAGATGTGATAGTCTACATCCATAAAGATTTACAGTCTTGGAAACCCTATAGAGCACTTCTACTCTGTCCTAAAGGGTGGCTATGAGTCGGAATCTACTTGATGGCAACAGGGTTTTTTTTCTTTTTTTTGGTGACTGTCTTAGTTAACTAGTGCTGCTATAACAGATATACCACAAGTGGATGGCTTTCACAAACAGAAATTTATTCTCTCATAGTTTGGGACATTAGAAGTCCAAATTCAGGGCACCAGCTCTAGAGGGAGCCTTTCTCTCTGTGTCCACTCAAAGGAAAGTCCTTGTCTCTTTGAGCTTCTGCTTCTGGGCGATCTTCAAGTGATTTGGCATCTCTCTTTCCCCATCTCTACCTGGTAGTTTGCTTTTAATTTCTTTTATATCTTAAAAGAGATGACTCAAAACACACGCTACTCCAATACTGTCTCATTAACATAGCAAAGACAATTCATTCTCAAATGGGAATATAACCACAGGTATGGAGGTTAGGATTTACAACACATACTTTTGGGGGACCAGTTCAATCCATTGAGCATAATGGTTAAGTGCTCGGCTACTAACTGAAAGGTTGGCAGTTTGATCCTACCCCCAACCCCCCTACAAAAAAAAAAAAAAAAAAAAAAAACCAGCTCCACACGAGAAAGACCTGAGAATCTGTTCCTGTAAAGATGACAGCCTGGAAAACCCTATGGAGCAATTTTACTCTGTCATATGGGGTCTCTATGAGTTGAAAATGACTCTAGGACACCTAACAACATACTGTAAAAAGCAGTTCATGATACTTTATGCAGTTCAGAGGAAGTATCGCTCTGGTTTACCCCAATTAACAATGTTTTCTGTTCAAAAGCCAAAGTTAAAGAATCATTGCAAGGGTTGTAAAAGCAAAAGCACCTTGTTATAGATGCAGTCAGCCAAATATCTGATTATATTGATAAATATGTAAAGTTGTTACTTGCCTCAGTCTGCCAGACTCTTGGTCACATAAACACTGGTTACACAAATGGTATCTAACTAGAAACTGACTTCTATAAGCAAAGTCAGGAAGTCAGTGGAATAAAAGGAATAAATGTATTCTTGCTTATGATTGATAGCGGTTACCTTTCTTCTCCAATAATTCTTTTACTGATCACTACTATTTGAGTTTAAATGGGCCCATTTAAAAACTGGACTTGAAATGGACTTACCAGAAAACGCTGTGAAATTCTGTGAAAAATTTTATATAACATCAGCTAATACGCATCAAAAAGATTTGCATTTCTGTATTATCAATATAATTTAAATGAAGGCTAGATGTGAATGCATCTTCTTTCCATACCAGATTAAACGGTAATTAAAAAACAAACAGCCGTGCATCTCCTTAAGTACATAAAGCCTAGAAGCAAGAGAAGTTCCCTGGAGGGAAGATTTCAGTGAAGAATACAGAAGAGAATGTTCCACTGGCCATATGCTCTGTGGGTGTGCCGCTGGCAAAGTACAGTGTTGGAAAAAAGCTGAACTTCAGTGTGATACATGTTATGTTTTCCTTGTACTGCAGGGAAAATGATAAGTGACGGTGATTATTAAATTATATCATAGAACACGGAATATTTGTTACCAAAGGCAGGGTATCACAAGAATTTGGAGGCAATTATTTTTGCATTTCTCGTCTTAGGACCATTTCACAATAAATCATGTGCTAAGGCATGCAATCAACATGCATTTCCCCTCGTCCACCAATATCTTATAAAATCAGCTACATTAACAATAACTGATATTGACTGAGAATATATATGTGTGTTTGGCACCTGGCTCAGTTCCTTATATAGGTTGTTATTTGAGTTCAGTACTGGTAATTTACTGACAAGGAAACCAAGGCTCAGAGAAGTTGTTTACTTTGTGAGGTAGAATTTGAACCAAGCTCTAAATCCAGACTCCAGCTATAAGCCACTAAACTCAATTAAAGAAAAAAAGTGAGAATCTGCAGTTAGTGATTTGTAGGAACATAAGTCAACATGCTAAGTAGAATCATATAGACTAGTTTTGATAAATTCTATCTGGGAAGCATATATAGTAAATTGTTTTTTAGAGAACAAGATGTTACTAGAAAATGTGAGCTCAAGGAGTCTGTCTTTCACGGACAAGATGAGTAGAAATTGTCTAACCTTACTTTTGGAGTGTGTGTGTGTGTGTGTGTGTGTGTTCTCCACTGCTGATGTTACATATTATTTCACCATTCGCATCTTCTCATGTGCTGATTGGCCATTTGTACATCTTCTTTGGAGAAATGCCTTTTAGAGTTCTTGGTTAATTTTTTTCACTGTGTTGTGTCTCTTTCGGTTGTTAAGTTGTAAGAGTTCTTCATATATTCTGGATATTTAACCCTTGTAAGACACATGATTTGCAAATATTTTCCGCCGTTCAGTAGGTTGTCTTTTCACCTTCTTGATAATGTCCTTTTTCACACAAGAGCTTTTAATTTTGATGAAGTCTAATTTATGTACTCTTTCTTTTTTTTTTTTTTTTTATGCTTTTGGTGTCGTATATAATAATCTATTGACAAATCCAAGATCTTGAAGGATCTAAGATCCTATGTTTTCTTCAAACAATTTTATGGTTATACCACTTACATTTAGGTCATTGATCCATTTTGAGTTAATATTTGTATATGATGTGAGGTAGGGAACCACCTTCATTCCTTTGGTTGTGGAAATCCTGTCCCACCACCATTTGTTGAAGAGACTGTTCTTTCCCCCATTGAATGGACTTGGCAATCTTATAAAAAAATCAATTGGCCATAGATATATGGTTTATTTCTCGACTCTCAATTCTAGTCCATTGGTCTATATCTATTCTTGTGCCAGTATCACAATGTTTTGATTACTGTAGCTTTGTAGTAAGTTTTGAAATCAGGAAATGTGAATCCTCTAACTTTGTTCTTCTTTTAAAAGTTTGTTTTTTGCTATTTGGGGCCCCTTGCACTTCCATATAAATTTGAGGAGTGACTTTTCCATTTATGCAAAAAACATTATTGGAATTTTAATAGAAATTGCATTGAATTTGTGGATTGCCTTGAGAAGTATTGACATCTTAACAATATCAAATCTTCCCACCCACGAGTATGGGATGTCTTTCCATTTACTTACGTCTTCTTTAATTTATTTCAGTAATGTTTTATACTTGGTATTCTTTTTAAAATATATTAATATACTATTTTGATAAGTATAAAATTAAGTCAATTCAAACAATTCAGATAAAGTAAAAGTACCTTGAGTAATTTCTGTATACCTTGCACTGTATTAACAACTAGGCGTATAAAGCTTGTTGTAAGATGCCATCAAGTTGGTTCTGACTCATAGCAACCCTATGTCCAACAGAACAAAACACTGCCTGGTCCTGTGTCATCCTCACAATCATTGCTACACTTGAGACAAGGAACACAGGAAGCTGAGCTCACAAGGTCTCAAAATGTATGGCCTCAACTTCTAGAGTTTCAAAGGGTGGAGCCATGGCCTCTGGTGTTTCTAAGGGTGGAATCGCCACACAGATGGCCTAGGAGAGTAGTGCTCCTAAAGCCAAGGGAGCAGTGGGCATGGAAGGCAGAGCTGAAGCCCAGATCCGAGGGGCCTCCGCTCAGAATCCAGAGAGTGTGGTCAATACCTAGAGTCTGGAGGCCAGGGCCATTGTGTAAATGGTCTCAGAGAACAGAGGTTTATTTTCAAGCCTTGAGGGCTAATGTAATGTGTTCTGCTGACTTGCTTGGTGCCTGTTATGCCTTATTTCCCTCCAGTTTCTCCTATTTGTAATGGAAATGTCTAGCTTGTGCCTGTTCTACCATTGTACTTTGGAAGCAGATAACTTGTACTCTAGATTTCACAGATGAAGAGGAATTTTTGGATTTTGGACTTGGAGTTGATTTAATACTTTTGTTATGATATGATGGGATGAATGTGTCTTACATGTAGCAAGGACATGAATTTTTGGAGGCTGTCATGGTTTGAATTATGGACCCTAAGAATGTGTGTATCAGTTTGGCTGGGCCACGATTCCTGGTACTGTGTAATTCTCCTATATGTAGTAAATCCTGCCTCTATGATGTTAATGAGGGAGGATGGGTGGCAGTTGTGTTAGTAAGGTGGGACTGGATCTACAAGACTGGATTGTGTCCTGAGGCAATCTCTTGAGATATAAAAGACAGAAGTGAGCAGAGTGACAGGGGGACCTCATACCATCAAGAAAGCAGCTGGGAGCAGAGCGCGTCCTTTGGACCGGGGTCCCTGAGCCAAGAAGCTCCTAGTTCAGGGGAACACTGATGAGAAGGCCGACAGAGACAGAAAGACTTCCCCTGGAGCTGACGCCCTGAATTTGGACTTTTAGCCTACTTTGACTGTGAGGAAATAAACTTCTCTTCGTTAAAACCATCCACTTGTGGTATTTCTGTTATGGCAGCACTAGATGACTAAGACAGAGGCCAAAGGGTGGAATGTCATGGATTGAACCAAAAACCAAAGAAGAACTGATGATTTTGAATTATGGTGTTGGCAAAGAATATTGACTATACCATGGACTGCCAGAAGAACCAACAAGTCTGTCTTGGAAGAAGCACAGCCAGAGTGCTCCTTGGAAGCAAGGATGGCAAGACTTCGTCTAATGTACTTTGGACATATTATCAAGAGGAATCAGTCCCTGGAGAAGGACATCATGCTTGGTAAGGTAGAGGGTCATCAAAAAAGAGGAAGACCCTCAGTGAGATGGATTGACACAGTGGCTACAATAATGGGCTCAAACAGCAACAATTGTGAGGATGGTGCTGGAGTGGGCACTGTTTTGTTCTTTTGTATATAAGGTTGCTGTGAGTCGGAACTGACTGTACGGCACCTAACAACAACAAGCCCATTTATATGTTTAACATAAGGAGAACTTCATCCTTAGGATGTTAGCATTATTTGTTTTTTATAAAATGAATGTCCTTGTCATTTTCTTATGAAAATATATCATGCCCATTTTAACATTTACGTCAAACAATTCAAGAAAAAGGCTTATGAAGAAAGTAAAAATCACCGTTGTATCTATTACCCAGGGATAGAATTCAATGTTTTTGTGAATATGTGGTTAGGCATTTCTTCATGCATTTATACTCGTATAAAATCTATAAAACAAACCAAACCTTCTGCTGTCGATTTGATTTCAACTCATAGTGACCCTATAGGACAGTGTAGAACAGACCCATAGGGTTTCTAAGGCTGAAAATCTTTAAGGAAGCCAACTGCTGCATCTTTCTCCTTTGAAGCAGCTGGTGGGTTAGAACCACTGATCTTTCAGTTAGCAGCCAAGTTCTTAACCACTGCACCACCAGGGCTCCTTATAAAATCTATAAATATATATAACTTGTGAAATTAAAAGTGAGATCATATTCTTCATACTGTTTTAACATATGCCTTGATAATCTGTCACGGTGTAATTCCATATCACAAAATATTGATTTTTATATTCTTCTGAATTTCTTGTAGTTTTTGTATTTTTTATCAAAGGATAACACATAGACATTAAAGTACAGAACGCATAAGTGTACAGCTAGAGTAATTTTTACAAAGTGTACATATTGTATTTTTACACAGATAAAGTGCACCTTTACATTTGTTTGTCAACCATGTCCTCCCCCACCCCGTGAGGTATTTTCATAAGCACCGCTGTGACATTTTCTTTTTACGTAAAAATACAGTACTCATGTTAACACCACCTAGGTCAAGATATAGAACATTACCAACAACCTAGAAGCTTCCCTTTGTCTCTTCCTAGTCTTCATCCCCTACAAAGTTTACTACTATTAAAGATGGTGTTTCATTGCTATCTGGCTTCCACAATTTTTTTTTTTTTTTGAGAGGTCAGCGGTCAGTCTGACTTTTGTTCCTCTGAGGGAGAGTATATTTCTTCCCCCTCCGGTTGCTTTCAAGACTTTCTCTATGACTTTAGTTTTTAACAGTTTTACTATGGTATGCTTTTGTGCACGTGTGTTTATTAGTTGGGGATATTTTTACCCATCAGCTCTTCAGATGGTGTCTCTTTCCTGTCCTCACTCTCCTCATCTTCTGAGAATCTTATTACATGTCTATCAGGACTTTTCACCGAGACTTCTTTACTCTTTTCTGTATTTTCCATTCTTTTTTGCTCTTCAAGTTTTTGCATAGATATTTTCTACTAAGCTTTCTTCCACTCCATTTGTCCTCATTTCTAGTAGGTCCAATCTGTGCTAAGCCCATTTTTGTTTTATTTTTTTAATTATTACATTTTTTAGCTTTAGAATTTCTCTGATTACTTTTAAAAAAAGGGTAATTTTCTAATGAAATTCTTCACTTTTTAATCTATTTTATTGGACATACTTATCACCAGGGTTTTAAAGTCAGCTTCTGGTAATCCCAAATAGGTGAACTGACTGTATGTATTATCTGTGTTTATTCTTAGTTCTATTTCTTGGAATGACTGTTTATTTTTATTTTTTATTGAATGCTGGGTATTGTTTATAAAACATTGAGGAGACAGTAGATAATATCTTTTTTTCAGAAAATCTTTACCTTATCTTCTGGTAGGCAGCTTGAGTGCAGACATATCATCTTAATGCGATCAAGAACAGAACTGTGTTCAGCATGGGTTGCAGGTTCTTAGTAAGGTTAGTATATATCTGTTTCATGCTATCTATGGAGTAAAGCTCTCTATGAGACCCAACAGAGACCTGGGATGTTTACTAGCGACACCTTTTGGTGGGTCATAATTTTAACTATTTGTCTTCTGTCAGTTTTTTGCTTAGATTTCTATTTTCTTCTTCCTGTTCAATTTGAGCATTTAGCAAATACCATAAGGCTGAAAAATGTAGTATTGTTCTACCTTCTTGGTATCTCCCTCCTTTCCAGGATCTAGGCCGTAGACCAGAGATTTGCCTGGTGAACATGGAATCATGGCCAGGAGGGATAGTTGATTGACACAAATTCATCACCCTCCAGTGTGTGCCTCGTAGGCACAAACTGGTCTCTGTTCAAGAGTCCTTCATCCTGGGGTATTTCCCATTCTGATCTTGCTCTCTCCTTGGTCTGTGGTCTACTAACGACAGCTCTATCTGATTACCATATTTTACTTATATATTCATACCATTGACTAGAATATGATATGGATACATCACTAGATTGTTCTCTCTTTCTGTTAAGATTGAGAGAATACCCTGATATTTCTCTTTCTGGCTGATGGAAACATTTTCAGCTTAAAGTGTGTCTTGCATTAATCTGATGTCCTCCATTGTACTGATTTAATTGTTTGATTCTCAGAATTTAATAGTGTCTTCTTTCCTCATCTGTTTACAGAAATGCAATATGTGATTTCTGCAGTCACTCGTTCATGGATTTATCCAATGAATATTTTGAGAAATTTCTATGCACAAGACCCAATCTTTAATAAGACACAATATCTGACCTTGAGGAGTTTTGTGATGGAGAAAGAATATTTAAGCAAATAATTTCAAAGCAATGAGGAAAGTGCTATCTTTTAGATGGCTCAATGTACTAGGGAGTTTTAGCTAATGCAGCCTAAGGCTAGAGCTGGGAATGTCAATTATTTGATACAACTTACACGTTTAAAGAATATCGATTTCAAAGAAGTGGATTGAAGACGAATAGGCAAGTATGCATTTCAAGATAAACACTTATGTCTCAAGAGTTTCTGTTAACCTACCAACTTTTTAGAAAATAGGATATGTAATAGGCAAGTTAAGAAGTCTTCTAGTTTCAAAGAAACACATATTTCAAATGAAAAAGACACTCAGGGACTCAAGAACAAAATGCCATGAGAGAATGAGTTTGGAATAATGGGGTTGATTTCGTAGCCCTGCCTCTATCCTCTATACTTTGCTTACAAGTGACATTTTCTGTTATTTCTAATTTAGGGCTGCATCATCCACAAATAAAGAAGTTGAGAAACCAGTCTAGCACTCCTGCTTCTGGACCATAGAAAATTTGTCTCTCCAAGGTATCTTTGCTACAAATCTGATCTCAGCCATTTTGTTGATTATAGAATTTACCATGAAGAGTTTCAGTGTTGTGGAACTTTTTACAATGAGCTAGCCTGATTCTGTGTGTCAATTTCTTTCTTTAATGATATTTCTGAATTAACTTGCCACTATGCTAAGTAGTCTAAACATATTATATCACATTAACATTGCAATAACTCTATACGATAGGCATAGTTATTACATAAATTTTGCAGAAGAAGAAACTGATTCAGAGGTAACCGGCCCTGAATTGCAGTTAGAAAGCAGCAGGGCTGGTATTCAAACTCAGGTGTGTCTGATTATGGAGCCCCAAGCTTTTCACTACTACAGGAAACTGCCACTCACTCACAGGGGCAGGGTGGTATAATGTAAATGGCATGGGCCACAAAATCAGACAATTTTTCATCTAATTCCCAACTCTTCCATTTAATTAGCCATATAACCTTGGCCATGTGACTTGGAATCTCCAAGGCTTATCTCTCTCATCCTTAAAATGAGAATACCTATGGAGAAGATTAGGTATGATTACACGTACATAGTGGGTATCTAGTGGAGACCCAATAAATATTAGGCCCTTTCTCTCCTCTTATTCATCATGGCTGATATATGTAGATGTCAATATTTAAGCTAGAGACGTTTCACACAGGAACACGTTCATCTGGAAGTTAAGATATGCAAATTATGTTTTGGATAATTATAAAGCTCCAGTGACATTGTTTAAATTTTCTGCATCTCCTTCTCTATATATTCTTACTAGAGTTAAAAACAAAAAACAAAAAAAACCAAACCTGTTGCTGTTGAGTCAATTCTGACTCATAGCGACCTTATAGAACAGAGTAGAACTGCCCCGTAGGGTTTCCAAGGAGTGCCTGGTGGATTTGAACTGCCGACCTTTTGGTTAGCAGCCATAGCTCTTAACCACTATGCCACCAGTTTTAGTCTTAGGAAAACTCAATCACCATTTCTGAGTTCCACAGGCTCTCTTCTACACCTCCCTTTGCCATCATCACAGTTGAGTACTGAGGATAATTGGGAAGCAAAAGGATTTAGCCTTCAAGTGGGAGAATAGGCTGCAGGAAGAGATGAAACAGTTTAGAAACAGAGATTGTGGTTTTATAGGGCTCTTCGAAGCCATATGAACTTAAGGAGGTTAAGAAGAAAGGAAAATTATTTCCCAATGGCTTGTTTTTCTGAGTTGGTTATAATTGCATAAGGAGAAATCAGAAGTTATTCTACAGTCTCTCACTTTCAAATCTGTGTATTATGTAACATAATTCAACTTAATTTGTGTTCCATTACTTGGCCATGTACTAGCCTTTTTCAAAGACTTTAGGTGAAGATTTGGGTAAACTGGGAAGAAAGAAGCCTAGAACTTAGACATTGTGGTTTTGATGAAGTGATCTACTTACATCCTCAAGAAGGATGGTTGGTTCACCACAAAGCGCAGCATGGATGATGATGTATTGTTGTGGTCACCATGATCATGTGTCAATCCTTCAGATTTGGGGTCTTAGAAAATCGATTTTGTCAGTGTATCCAGTCGTATTTAGGTTCCCAACAATGTCACAACGAACGCCTGGATGGTGCAAATGGTTAAGCACTTGGCTACTGTCATGGATTGAATTGTGTCCCCCCAAGAAATGTATGTAACAACTTGGCTAGGTCATGATTCCCAGTATTGTATGATTGTGTAATCTGATGTGATTTCCCTATGTGTTGTAAATTCTATCACTATGATGAGTTATATGTGATCTCCTTATGTGTTGTAAATTCTATCCCTGTGATGAGGTTAAGATGATGGGGTTTACAAGATTAGATAGTGTCTTAATCCACTCTCTTTTGAGATATAAAAGAGAGAAGAGAGCAGAGACACATGGGAACCTCATACCACCAAGAAAGCAGTGCTGGGAGCAGAGCGCTTCCTTTGGACCTGAGGTTCCTGCGCAGAGAAGCTCCCAGACCAAAGGAAGATTGATGGCACGGACCTTCCTCCACAGCCAGTGGAGAAAGCCTTCCCCTGGGGCTGACGCCCTGAATTTGGACTTGTAGCCTACTGGATTATGAGAGAATAAACTTCTCTTTGCTAAATCCATCCACTTGTGGTATTTCTGTTAGAGCAGCACTAGATGACTAAGATAGCTACTAACTAAAAAGTTAGAGGTTCAAACACACCCAGAGACACCTCAGAAGAAAGGCCTGGCCATCTGCTTCCAAAAGTTCACAGTCATGAAAACTTCATGGAGCACGATTCTACCCTGCATGCATGGGGTCGCCATTAGTAGGAACTGACTTGATAGAAGCTTTTTTTTTTTTTTTTAACCATGTCACAATAGATTGCTACAGAAACCACACAGCCATTTTAGTAATCTGTAGAGAAAAGCACATGAGGTCACCTTGAGTAACGGTCCAACTCGATGGCCACTAATACTAACAACAGAGAAAAATACAGCTTCACTGAGACCCAAGTCTATAATGTACCAGTCAATATAATCTCTCCCTAGAGATGAGCTTGTATGAGATGTCATTTGGCATTTGGAAGGTGGCTTGTTGGATGTGGAGAGGTAATCAATTGTACCACCCAGCCATGATATCCTCTTATGTTATTTTCACCAAGGGGATATGTCTACCCCGCAGATGTAATGCCAGCATCTTCTTGCCGATTATCCTCTTCCTTTGACCGTGATATCGGCACAAGTATTTTGGGGCTCCCTCTTTTAAGCTCCAATTTGAGTGAAATTTATCATGATGCTTTATACAACAGACGGCATCCTAAGCTCCTGCAAACTCACGCTGATGTCAATAGAGATCCAGTGTGAAATTTGATCAGTGAGGAACTGAACCTGAGGAAAATTAAATAGCTGGTCAAAAATAATAGTCGGTGGTTGGATCAGGGTTGAAAATTATATCTTAAAACAGATTACTGCAGGCTGTCAACGTTTAAAGTCTATTAGAGGTGACAGTGCTCCACCCTCTATGGCACTGAATGAAAGTCACACATCATGGTATTTCATTGCTTCCAGGACGTAAGACAGAAGTGTGGTCTCCGTTATGGCACTTGTCTGGGGTCTCTTCTCTAGTTCAGGTAAGTCTCTAGGTCAAGCACGGGAAACTCATGGAGTGCTTGCCACTTTTCTCCCCTCCCATGACCATGCCATACATTCTTTGGATGTTTCTTCTGAGTTATTTACAACACAGGCATTCAGGTAAGAAAACAAAACCAAACCCACTGCTGTCGAGTCAATTCTGACTCATAGTGACCCTATAGGACAGAGTAGCACTGCCCCATAGGATTTCCAAAGCTGTAAATCTTTATGGGAGCAGACTGTTACATCTTTCTCCCATGGAGCAGCTGGTGGGTTCCAACTGCCAACCTTTCAGTTCTCAGCTGAGCGCTTAACCACTGAGCCACCAGGACTCCTAGGCATCCAGGTACAAACTACAAGTTGAGCAGAGCTGACCCTGAGGTCATATGGCACTTCTTTCTTTTTGATCATTATACCCTTTCTATTTAAGTTTCTCTCAATACAGCAACTTTGGATAATGGAACAAAATCACACATTTTTTCCCATCCTTTTTGATGATTTGAAGGTTTTTTGTTTTTGTTTTTCTCCTCCTCTAAATTACTGAGAAACAAAAAGAGTAAAAATAATGTCTGAAAAAGTTGAAAAATTAAAATAAAACTTATTAAAATGTTCTGGAATTTAAGAGTGGTAATCACTATGAGTCAGAATTGACTCGACAGCAACTTTTTTTTTAATCGATGCATAACTTTGTGAATATACTAAAAAAAAAATGAGTTGTACCTTTTAAAAGGGTGAACTTGATGGTATGCAGATGATCGCTCAATAAATCTGTTACTGCTACTGGGTGGAAACACTGGGTTCTTACTTGACATGACTCATATTGGCCAATAAACGAGAGACCGAGGTGGGAGAACAAGAAAGTCACCTTTATTTCATTGCACAAGGAAAATGGAGTCAGTCTAAGCTGCTGTTGCTAAAACTGCTCGCCAAGAGCAGGCAGGCAGGTTACTTCTAAAGGGGTTTAACAAGTAGGGAGTTCCTGCAAGTTACTTCAGCAAAGTTCTTAATCATACTATGCAGGCGCAATTACACATAACCTCCAAACAAAAGCAGGATTCAAATGTAAAGCTGAGGGGAGGAACCCAGCAAAGGTACTGATTTTGCAATATGACACTGTAGTGGGGGAAGCCAGGTAAAGAATACAGCACTGTGAGGGTTCTGTCTCATTACTGAAAAGAAAAGAAATCTTAAAGAAATTCTGTCGGTTTTGCCTTCAAAATATGTCTAGAGTTTGACCACTGGTTACCACCTCCACAGCTGGACCATCAGCATCTAACCTGCCAGACTTCCCCGTTTTCACTCTTGCCCTGCCCCCAACAGTATTTTCTCAACAGAGCAGCCAGATTAAAGACTTTAAAAGTCAGATTATTCCTGTGCTCGAAACCCTACCATGTCTCCCTGTTTCACTCAGAGTAACAGCCAAAATCCTTTTAATGACCTCCTTCCCAGGAGGACTTACCTTTCTTTTTCTCCCCCCATACAAAAATTTATACCTACGTTGTTATGTGACTCTAATTACTCTCCCCATACTGTGACAGCACACTCCTCCTTTCCACTCCTGATTCCCCATGTCTGTTCAACCAGCTCCTAACCCTCTCTGCCTTCCCATCTCACCTCTGAACAGAAGCTGCCCGTTTAGTTTCTTGTATCTACTTGAGCTAAGAGGCACACTCCTCATGAGTATCACTT
>NW_004444083.1:1644834-1770325 GCF_000243295.1 Trichechus manatus latirostris | reverse complement strand
TGATGCATCTTAGATGGCCACTTGCAAGGTTTTAAGACCCCAGATGCCACTCACCAAAGTAGGATGCAGAACATTGTCTTAATAAACTTTGTTATGCCAATTGACTTAGATGTCCCCTGAAAGCATGGTCCCCAGACCCCTACCCCTGCTAATCTGTCCCTCAAAGTATTTGACTGTATTCAGAAAACTTTTTAGCTTTGGTTTAGTCCAGTTGTGCTGACTTCCCCTGTAGTGTGTGCTGTCCTTCCCCTCACCTAAGATAATTCTTATCTACTATCTAGTTAGTAAATAATCCTCACCCTCCCTCCCCACGCTCATAACCATCAAAGAATGTTTTCTTCTGTGTTCTTAACCTTTTCTTGAGTTCTTATAATAGTGGTCTTATATAATATTTGTCCTTCTGTGACTGACCAAATTCACTCAACATAATGACCTCCAGATTCCTCCAAGTTATAAGATGCTTCACGGCTTCATCATTGTTCTTTATCTTTGGTAAGTATTCCATTGTATGGATATACCATAATTTGTTTATCCATTCGTCCACTGATGGACATCTAGGTTGTTTCCTTCTTTTTGCTATTGTGAACAGTGCTGCAATGAACATGGGTGTGCATATATCTGTTTGTGTGATGGCTCTTATTTCTCTAGGATATATTCCAAGGAGCGAGATAGCTGGATTGTATGATACTCGTATTTTTAGCTTTTTAAGGAAGCACAAAATCAATTTCCAAAGTGGTTGTACCATTTTACAGTCCCACCAACAGTGTAAAAGGGTTCCAGTCTCTCCACAACCTCTCCAGCATTTATTATTTTGTGTTTTTTGGGTTAATGCTAGCCTTGTTGGGGTGAGATGATAACCAGGAGGCCTTACTTTTCTGATCTCACCTCTTATACTCTCCTGCTGGCTGACTCTGTTCTAGACACGTTCACTTCTTTGTAGTTCCTCATATTCACCAAGTACACTATTATTGATTGAATTGTCTCCTGAAAAGATGTTGAAGTCCTAACCCCAGTATGTGTGAATGTGACCCTGTTTGGGAATAGGGTTTTCTTGTGTTATGATAATGAGATCATACTAGAGTAGGATGGGTCTTCATCTAGCCCTTTCTTAAGCAGTTGCCTTAGTGTAGATTTTGACTCATGACAACCCCGTGTGTGTCAGAGTAGAGCTGTGCTTCACAGGATTTTCAATGGCTGATTTTTCACAAGTAGATCACCAGGTCTTTCTTCTGAGGCAACTCTGGGTGGACTTGAATCTCCAACCTTTCAATTAGCAGCAGGACATGTTAACCATTGGCACCCTCCAGGAACTCCAATCCCTTCTTAGTGGCTGCTTATAAAATAGAAAACAGAGAGACACACAGGGTGAAAAACAGACCTTAGGTGAAGCTATGTCTACAAGCAGCCAAAGAACACCAAGAAATACCCAAAGCCACAGAAGCTGAGACAAGGATCTTCCCCGAGAGAGAGAGAGAGAGAGAGAGGGAGAGAGAGCCTAGCCCTGCCAATACCCTGAATTCAGACTCCTGAATTCCAAAACCGTGAAATAATAGGAGCCCTGGTGGCACAGTGGTTAAGAGCTATGGCTACTAACCTAAAAGTTGGCAGTTCGAATCCACCAGCTGATAAATTCCTGTTCTTTAAAGCCACCGAATTTATGGTATTTTGATATGACAGCCCTAGGAAACCGAGACAGATGCTTCTACCTTAGTATATTTTTCCGGACTGTCTCTCTGCTCGAAACATCATTCTCCCAGTGTCTTCGTGGCTAACTCCCTTGCTTCCATTAAGTTTTTTCCTCAAATGTCTCTCTTAGTAAAACCTATCTTGAACGCCCTAATTAAAATGGAACCCGTGCCCAGCAGGGTCACTACACAACCTGACATGTCAGTCACACTTCACCTGCCTCTTTCTTTCTCTGTGGAGCTTATCATCTTCTAACAGACTTACATAACTGATGTATTTATTACACTTATCACTCGTGTCTGTTCCCTCCACAAGAGTGTAAGCTCCATAAGGACAGAATTCTTGGTCTGTTTTGTTTACAGATGAACCTCATGCATCTAAAACAGCACTCCTAGGTTTTTCAATAACTATTTGTTGAGCAATGTAAATGAACAAAACTCTGTGATTAAGGAATCCTTAATCTGCAGGTAAGATGGGCATCAGGAGATCAGTGATGTTATGTAAAATTTGTGTGCAATATTTGTTTGCATATTCATCTGGAAAATATGTCCATAGTTTTCATTAGAATCTCAGAAACATTCATGATCCAAAAATGTTAAGGATTATTGCCTTTATACCCTATCTGTGTTCTTAACTGGACTTTTTTAAAGTCAGACTCAATAATGTTTAAGTTCTGTTGCTTAATTAAACTGTATTATTATGTTAGAAGTAAGTGTACTCTGAATCTTTTATTTATTTATTTATATTTTATTCTCCTTATTTCCAAGCTAGATTCCCGAGAGCTGAGCTTGTGAAACTTTAATGCGGGTAAAAATAACCAGGAAATCATAATAAAAAAGCCGACGTTGATTCATGTAGTTCTGGAGCCTGAGAGACTTCTTTTCTAATAAGCTCTCAGGGGATGGAGTCTGTCTTAGTTTGTGTCTTAGTCATCTAGTGCCGCTATAACAGAAATACCACAAGTGGATGGCTTTAACAAAGAGAAGTTTATTCTCTCACAGCCCAGTAGGCTACAAGTCCAAATTCAGGGCATCAGTTCCAGGAGAAGGCTTTCTCTCTCTGTTGGCTCTGGAGGAAGGTCCTTGTCGTGCATCAATTTTCCCTTGCTCTGGGAGAATATCAGAGCAGGAACCTCAGGTCCAAAGGATGTGCTCTGCTCCCGGCACTGCTTTCTTGGTGGCATGAGGTTCCCATGTGTCTCTGCTCGCTTCTCTCTTTTATATCTCAAAAGAGATTGGCTTAAGACAATATCCAGTCTTGTATACCTCATCATATAAATGCTGCTAATCCATCTTATTAGATCATAGTTATTGAATTTACAACACTTAAGGAAATCACATCAGATTACAAAATGCTACACCGTCATACAATAATGGGAATCATGACCTAGCCAAGTTGACAGATATTTTGGGGGGGTCAAAATTCAATTCAGGACAGTTTGGGTTCTCTAGAGAATTAGAACTAGTGAGATAAAAGTATCAACATATATATATATACATAAAGAGCCAACCACACATCTGTCAGTTTGTCCTACTGTGGTAGCCTGCATGATGCTGTAATGGTGGAAGCTATGCCACCATTGTTTCAAATACTAGCAGGGTCATCCATGGTGGACAGGTTTCAGTGGAGCTTTCAGACTAAGACAGATAGGAAGAAGGACCTGGCAGTATTCTTCTGAAATAACTGGTCAGTGAAAACCTTATGAATAGCAGTGGAACATCATCTGATATAGTGCCAGAATATGAGCACCTCAGGTTGGAAGGCACTCAAAACATGACTGGGGAAGAGGTGCCTCCTCAAAGTAGAGTCAACCTTGCTGGCATGGATGGAGTAAAGCTTTTGGGACCTTCATTTGCTGATGTGGCATGACTCAAAATGAGAAGAAACAGTTACAAACCTCCGTTAATAATCAGAACATGGAATGTAGGAAGTATGAATCTAGGAAAATTGGAAGTCACCAAAAATGAAATGGAAAGTGTAAAGATTGACATCCTAGGCATTAGTGAGCTGAAATGGACTGGTATTGGCCATTTTGAATCATATAATCTACTATGATCAAAACAAGGATGTGAGAACCAAAATTCGACCTTGAGTATATCCCACCTGAATTTGGAGACCATCTCAAAGATAAATTTGACACACTGAACACTAATGACTGAAGACCAGACAACTTGTGGGATGACATCAAGGACATTATAGACGAGGAAAGCAAAAGGTCAATAAAATGATAAGAAAGCCAGAAAAGACCAAAATGGACGTCAGAAGAGACTACGAAAGTTACTCCTGAATGTAGCTAAAGTGAATGGAAGACTGATGAAGTAGAAGAGCTGAACAAAAGATTTCAAAGGGTGGCTCGTGAAGATAAAGTAAAATATTCTCACAAAATGTGTAAAGATTTGCAGTTAGAAAACCAAAAGGGAAGAACACGCTCAGTATTTCTCAAGCCGAAAGAACTGAAGAAAAAATTCAAGCCTTGAGTTGCAATACAGAAGGATTCTATAGGCAAAATATTGAAGGATGCAGGAAGTATCAAAAGAAGACGGAAGGAATACACAGTCACTGTACTAAAAAGACTTGGTGGATATTCAACCATTTCAAGAAGTAGCATATGATAAAGAACTGATAGTACTGGAGGAAGAAGTCCAAGCTGCACTGAATGCATTGGCAAAAAACAAGGCTACAGGAATTGATGGAACACCGACTGAGATATTTCAACAAAACGATACAGTCCTGGAGGTACTCACTCGTCTATGCCGAGAAATTTAGAAGATAGCTACTTGGCCAACCAACTTGAAGAGATCCATATTTGTGCCCATTTCAAAGAATGGTGATCCGACAGAATGTGGAAATATCATAATATCACATGCAAGTAAAATTTTGCTGAAGGTAATTTAAAAACGGTTGTATCAACAGGAAACTGCCAGATAGTCAAGCCAGATTCAGAAGAGGATGTGGAATGAGGGATATCATTGCTGATATCATGTGGATCTTGGCTGAGAGCACAGAATACTAGAAAGATGTTTACCTGTGTTTTAATGACTATGCAAAGGCATTAGACTATGTGGATCATAAGAAATTATGGATAACATTGTCAAGATTGGGA
Source organism: Trichechus manatus latirostris (assembly GCF_000243295.1). Lineage (NCBI taxonomy): Eukaryota > Metazoa > Chordata > Mammalia > Sirenia > Trichechidae > Trichechus > Trichechus manatus. The sequence goes on along the minus strand of NW_004444083.1, from coordinate 1,765,536 downwards.
ATTCCATAACACTTAATTGTGCTCATGAGGAAACTGTACATAGACCAAGAGGCAGTCATTTGAACATAATAAAGGGATACTGAGTGATTTAAAATTAGGAAAGGTGTACATCAGGGTTGTATCATTTCACCACATTTATTCAATCTGTATGCTAAGTAAATAATCCAAGAAGCCGGATTACATGAAGAAGAATGCAGCAATAGGATTGGTGGAAGACTAAATAACAACCTGCAGTATGCAGATGACACAACCTTGCTTGCTAAAAGCAAAAAGGACTTGAAGCACATACTGAAGAAGATCAAAGATTAGAGCCTTCAGCATGGATTGCACCTCAACATAAAGAAAACAAACTCCTCACAACTGGACCAATAAGCAATATCAGGATAAATGGAGAAAATATTGAAGTCGTCAAGGATTTCATTTTACTTGGATCCACGATCAACACCCATGGAAGCAGCAGTCAAGAAATCAAATGATGTATTGCACTGGGCAAATCTGCTGCAAAAGCTCTCTTAAAAAAGACCTTTGAAAATCAAAGATGTCACTTTGAGGACTAAAGTGTGCCTGACTGAAGTCATAATATTTTCAATCACTTCACATGCATGTGAAAGCTGGACGATGAACAAGAGAGACTAAAAAGAACGCATGCCTTTGAATTATGGTGGTGGCAAAGAATATTGAATATACTATGTATTGCCAGAAGAATGTACCAATCCATCTAGGAAGAAGTACAGCCAGAGTACTCCTTGGAAGAGAGAATGGCGAGACTTCATCTCATGTACTTTGGACATGTTATCAGGAGAGGCCAGTCCTCGGAGAAGGACATCATGCTTGGTAAAGTAGAGGGTCTGTGAAAAAAAGGAAGACCTTGATAAGATGAATTGACACAGTGGTTGCAATAATGAGCTCAAACATAGCAACAATTGTGAGGTTGGCACTGGAGTGGGCAGTGTTTCTTTTTGTTGTACATTGGATATGTATGAGCCAGCGCTGACTGGATGACACCTGACAACAGCAACATATATAAAGATAAATTTACTTCAAGGAATTGGTTCAAGGGATTGTGGAGCTGGGAAGTCCAAAATGTATAGATCACGTGCAGGCTGTGGCGACTTCTACAGGATTATGTCCCAAGATCCATAGGTTACAAGATGAGGAGAATACAGAATTGAGAGAGAGAGAGAGAGTGTGTTCTTCCACAATATCTATTTATAGTCTGGAGGAAGACGACACCCTAAGGAGTTCCACTTTCAACTGATTGATTGTTATACTATGTTACATTTTGGAATGTGATTACATTATATTGCATTAGATTACATTATAAAACAGCAACTAGTCCAGTGTTTGGCCAAACCACCAGAAACCATAGCCTAGTCAAAATTCACCATCCCAGAATTTTTGCTATGAGTGAGTCCTGAGTCATGGGCCAGTACCCTGGGCACCACCAGGTGCTTGTTAGAAATGCAGACTCTCAGGCCCTCCCCCCAATCTTCTGAGTCCAAACCTGCATTTTAACTAGATCTCAGGTGATTTGTATTTACATAAAAGTTTGAAAAACACTGATTTAGATCAAGGCTTCTTCACTCTGACTGTGCAAGGGATTACCCAGGGAACGTCTAAGGGGCTCTCGCAGATGCAGAAATCAGAATCCAGGGGTACAAGCTGGGGAGGTCTGGACATCAGTGGTGTTTAAAGATGGAGGAGGAAATATATGAGTGATCGGGGAAGGCAATAGCAAGCAGAAAAAAATAGATAATATCTGTTATGGATAGAATTGTGTCCCTCAAAAATGTGTGTCAATTTGGCTCGGCCCCAATTTCCAGTATTGCGTGATTGTCTACCATTCTGTCATCTGATGTGATTTTCCAAAGTGTTGTAAATCCCACCCCTATGATGTTAATGAGGTGGGATTAGTGACAGTTGTGTTAATGAGGCAGAACTCAATCTACAAGATTAGGTTGTATTTTAAGTGAATCTCTTTCAAGATATAAAAAGAGAAGCAAGCAGAGAGACATGGGGACCTCATACCACCAAAAAAACAGCACCAGGAGCAGAGCGTGTCCTTTGGACCCAGGGTTCCTGCTCAGAGAAGCTCTTAGACCAGGGAAAGACTGATGACAAGGACCTTCCTCCAGAGCCTACAGAGAGAGAAAGCCTTCCCCTAGAGCTCCTGCCCCGAGTTCAGACTTCTACCCTCCTAGACTAAGAGAATAAACTCTGTTTGTTAAAGCCATCCACTTGTGCTGTTTCTGTTATAGCAGCACTAGATAACTAAGACAATGTCTAAATCTAAAATGAAGAAATACAATAATAGCATGTTACTTGGAAACATGGATGTAAATAACAGATGAAACTTCTAAGGAGTTGAGAACTTACCTCTGAGAGCACAAATCAGAGTTGCGGTGCAGTCTGGAAGGAGCTCTGCAATTAACCTTTAGAAAAGTAAAAATTAGATTTTAAAAAGAACAATATATGGTCACTTAATTATACCAACTAAAAATTTAATTATTTATATAATAAATATTATTTCCATCACCTGCCTGTCAGTTTGTCATACTGTGGTGGCTTACATGTTGCTGTGATACTGAAAGCTTTGCCACCAGTATTTCAAATACCAGCAGGGATACCTTTGGAGGACACGTTTCAGCAGGTCTTCCAGACTGAGACAGACCAGGAATAAAGACCTGAAAGTCTACTTCTGAAAAAAATTGACTAGTGAAAATCTTATGAATAGCAGTGGAACATTGTCTGACGTAATCTGGAAGATGAGACCCTCAGGTTGGAAGGCACCTAAAATACAACTGTGGAAGAGCTGCCTCTTCAAAGTAGAGTCAATCTTAATGACAGGGATGGAGTCAAATTTTTGATACCTTCATTTGCTAATGTGGCACAACTCCAGATGAGAAGAAACAGCTGCAATCATCCATTAATAATAGGAATATGGAATGTAAGATGTATGAATCTAGGAAAATCAGAAATCATCAAAAAATGAAATAAAAATCGATATCCTAGGCATTAGTGAACCTAAATGGACTTGTATCGGCCATTTTAAATCAGACATTTATATGGTCTACTATGCCAGGAATGACAAATTTAAGCGGAATGGCATTGCATTCATTGTCAAAATGAACATTTCAAGATCTATCCTACAGTACAACATTGTCCATAATAAAATAATATCCATACGCCTACAAGAAAGATGAGTTAATATGACTATCATTCAAATTTACGCACCAACCACTAAGGCCAAAGATGAAGAAACTGAAGAATTTCACCAACTTCTTCAGTCTGAAATTGATCAAACATGCAATCAAGTTACATTGATAATTACAGGAGATTGGAATGCTAAAGTTGGAAACAAAGAAGAGAGATTGGTAGTTGGAAAATACGGCCTGTGATAGAAATGACTCTGGAGATTATACGATAGAATTTTGCAAGACTAAGACTTCTTCACTGCAAATACCGCTTTTTAATGACATAAACAGCAACCATATACATGGACTTCACGAGATGGAATACACAGAAACAAGATTGACTACGTCTGTGGAAAGAGATGATGGAGAAGCTCAATATCATCAGTGAGAACGAGGCCAGGGGCTGACTACATAGCAGGCCATCAATTGCTCATACACAATCTCAAGTTGAAGCTGAAGAAAATTGAAACGAGTCCACAGGAGCCAAAGTATGACCTTGAGTATATCCCACCTGAATTTAGAAACCGTCTCAAGAATAGATTTGACGCATTGAACACTAATGACCAAAGACCAGACGAGTTGTGAAATGACATCCAGAACATCGTGTATGAAGAAAGCAAGAGGTCATTAAAAAGACGGGAAAGAAAGAAAAGACCAAAATGGATGTCAGAAGAGACTCTGAAACTTGCTCTTGAATGAAGAGTAGTTAAAGGGAAAGGAACAAATGAAGTAAAAGATCTGAACAGATGATTTCAAAGGGTAGCTCGAGAAGATATAGTATTATAATGACATGTGCAAAGACCTGGAGACAGAAAACCACAAGACAAGAACACACTAGACATTTCTCAAGCTGAAAGAACTGAAGATAAAAAATTCAAGCCTTGAGTTGCAATATTGAAGGATTCTATGGGGAAAATATTAAATGACGCAGGAATCATCAAAAGAAGATGGAAGGAATTCACAAAGTCACTGTACCAAAAAGAATTGGTTGACATTCAACCACTTCTGGAGGTTGTATGTGATCAAGAACAGATGGTACTGAAGAAAGAGGTCCAAGCTGCACTGAAGGCATTGGTGAAAAACAAGGCTCCAGGAATTGACGGAATACCAATTGAGATGTTTCAGCAAATGGATGCAGCACTGAAGGTGCTCCCTTGTCTATGCCAAGAAATTTGAAAGACAGCTACCTGGCCAACCAACTGGAAGAGATCCATATTTGTACCCATTCCAAAGGAAGGTGATCCAGCAGAATGCAGAAATTATTGAACAATGTCATTAATGTTACACACAAGTAAAATTTTGCAGATTATTCAAGAGCAATTACAGCAGTACATTGCCAGGGACCTGCCAGAAATTCAAGCCATATTCAGAAGAGGACATGGAACAAGTGATATCATTGCTGATGTCAGATGGATCTTGGATGAGAGCAGAGAATACCAGAAAGATGTTTACCTATGTTTTATTGACTATGCAGAGGCATTTGACTGCGTGGATCATAACAAATTATGGATAGCATGAAGAATAGGAATTGAAGAACATTTAATTATGTTCATGTGGAACCTGTACCAAGAGGCAGTCATTCTAACAGAACAAGGGGATACTGTGTTTTTTAAAGTTAAGGAAGGTGTATGTCAGGGTTGTATCCTTTCACCATACATATTTAATCTGTATGCTGAGCAACTAATCCGAGAAGCTGGACTATATGAAGAAGAACACGGCATCACATTTGGAGGAAGACTCATTAACAACCTGCAGTATGCAGATGACACAACCTTGCTTGCTGAAAGTGAAGAGGACTTGAAGCACTTACTGACGAAGATCACAGATTAGAGCCTTCAGTATGGATTACACCTCAATTTAAAGAAAACAAAAATTCTCATAACTGGACCAATAAGCAGCATCATGACAAACAGAAAAAAGATTGAAGTTGTTAAGGATTTCATTTTACCTGGATCCACAATCAACACCCCAGGAAACAGCACTCAAGAAATCAAATGACGCATTGTGTTGGGCAAACGTACTACAAAATAACTCTTTTAAGTGTTAAAAAGCAAAGATGTCACTTTGATGACTAAGGTGCAACTGATCCAAGCATGGTATTTTCAATTGCCTCATATGCATATGAAAGCTGGACAATGAATAAGAAAGACTGTAGAAGAATTGATGCCTTTGAATTATGGTGTTGGCAAAGAACATTGGATACACAATGGATTGCCGGAAGAACAAACCAATCTGTCTTGGAAGAACTACAGCCAGAACGCTCCTTGGAAGCAAGGATTGCGAGACTTCATCTCACATGCTTTGGACCTGCTGTCAGGAGGGACCAGTCCCTAGAGAAGGACATCAAGCTTGGTAAAAGTAGAGTGTCAGGGAAAAACAGGAAGATCCTCAAAGAGATGGACTGGCACAGTGGTTCAACAATGGGCTCAAGCATAACAATGATTGTGAGGGGGGCACAGGACTGAGCAGTATTTCATTCTGTTATACATAGGGTCTCTAAGAGTTGTGACCGCCTGGACTGCATCCAGCAACAACATCAACAAACTGTTTATTGACCATTCACTACAACATTGTATTAAATGTGGTATGTAATATAAAGAAGAGCGAGCACAGACCCTGCCCCCAAGGAGCTTACATTGTGTCAGGACTTGTCATTCCACGTTGTAACCACTATAATCCTCATCTGCAAGCCCCACTGCAATGTTTCATTATAATAGCAGTTTTGTTGCTTTTCATTTCTAAGATATTTGTTTACCTTATAGTAAACTTTCCTGACTGACTGTGAGCCCTTTGAAGGAAGGTTCTAAGCCTCATTCAGTTCCTCCTGCCCATGCATCACCTTTATTAATACATTTATTGAGTAGATGCTCAATGTTGGCTGAAGGCAATTAGCAAGCTATAAGTTAAACAGTTATTTAATCTAACTGTATATCAGGGTCACCTGAGAACATTTTGAAAAATATGGATGTCTAGTCTCTACTTTCTGAGAACCTGCTTTAGCTAATATGACCTGGATACCTAAATGTTTATTGTTCATAAAGCTCGAGTGATTCAGATACACAGCCAGAATTAAGAACCACTGAAGTAGAGGATTTGTCCATCCTAAATGGCTCAGTGGAAACCCTGGTGGAGCAGTGGTTAAGAGCTATAGCTGCTAACCAAAACGTTGGCAGTTTGGATTCACCAGGAGCTCCTTGGAGACTCTATGAGGCAGTTCTATTCTGTCCCCTAGGGTCGCTATAAGTCGGAATCGACTCGGGCAATGGGTTTGGTTTTTTTTTTAAGTGGCTCAGTGGTTAAAGCGATTGACTGCCAACTGAAAGTTTGAAACCATCAGCGGCTCTTAGGGAGAAAGATGTGGCAGTCTACTTCTGTAGAGATTTGCAGCCTTGGAAACCCTGTGAGGTCACTATGAGTAGGAGTCGACTTGATAGCAGCGGTTTTAGTTTTGTTTTGTAAGAAAAATGTTATGTGTTACAGGATTCTGAGAGCAAGAGTGGTTTCGGTAAGGGAATTCGGAGGAGCCAGTGTTGGAAGAAAGACTTCCCAGGCTGTGCTACTATACATTTCTCTTTGCGTTGGCGGCACTGGCCATTGTTATTAATGTGTGTTGCTATTTCAAGTGTGGATTCTTGGAGTTAACCTTGAAGCTCTCCTGAAAATATCATGACTCCATTTTATGAGGGTTGCCTAACGGATTCTTTCTCATGATTATCCAAATGACTTGAAGCTCTCTGACCTCAACGTTTTTTTCTTTTTCCTTTCTATACACTTTTTCCCCTGCAAATAGCATATAGAAATTGGGTTGGTATTCAAAAAATAAATGAGCCCTGTTCCTGGTGCTACCCTGCTCTCACTAATGCTATAATCTCAGGCACAAACCATTAACCACCCTGAGTCTGTGTCTTTATGTATTCGGTGACAAGGATGATAACCCACTCATTTATTGTGTATTTGTAGTTATGAGTACCTAATGAGGTCATGAATGGGAAAGCTTGACCTAACTGTCCATTTTTACACATCTCAGGGAAATTTGTTATTATGATTATTGCTTAAGTGTTGTTTATCTAGGTTGTCACTAAGTTATCATTTATTCTTTAAACTTGATTGCCCAAAATCAGTCTGTTGGAATGAGGATTGCTTGGTGATTAACATGGAAATAACAAGCTAGAACCAAGAGTTTAATGACTCCATGAAGGTACTATTAACGAGCATAAATATGAATGTGGATGATCAAGGGCAAAGATGAAAAGGCAGATTGATATCCCAGTGAATTTATATTTCTTACAATTGTGGTTGCACGTTATTTTCACGGAAAAAAAGAAGAAACAGCATGGTAGAATGTAATGGCTGATAAGAAATGTTAATTGTTACATTTTGATACATTTTAACAAAGTTCTGAGAAACAATTTGTGACATGCAAACTTAATGATACAAGATACTTATAACAGTAAATGCAATATTCTGGAATATTAAAAGGCTAGAAATATGTAGTCTGGTGAGTAAAGTGAAGATTGTTTTAGAAGATACTTTATATTTATCTTTTCCTAATCTTTATTTAAGATGCCCTGGTGGTACAGTGGTTAAGTTTGGCTGCTAACCAAAACGTCAGCAGTTTGAATCCACCAGCTGCTCTTTGGAAACCCTGTGGGTCAGTTCTACTCTGTCCTATAGGGTAGCTATGAGTCAGAATTGATTCAATGTCAATGGGTTTGCTTGTTTGTTTTTGGGAGTGGCACAGTGGTTAAGCATTCAGCTACTCACCACTCCATGTGAGAAAGATGTGGTAGTCTGCTTCTGTAAAAATTTACAGCCTTGGAAACTCTGTGGGGCAGTTCTACCCTATCCGACAGGGTCACTATGAGTCAGAATCGACTCATCAGCAATGTATTTAGTTTGGTTTGGTTTAATCTTTGTTTGTGTACATTTCCAATGAAAATGTAAAGATTCCGTTCATTGTAATAAACTGATATAAACCACCAAAAACTGCCCCATAGGGTTTCAAAGGAGCTGGCTGGTGGACTCGAACTGCCCACCTTTTGGTCAGCAGCAGAGCTCCTAGCCACTGCACCACTAGGGCACCTGAACAGATAAAAAGCTTCTTAAATACATAACACTAGGATAGTTAATTTCTCTATTAAAAAAGATAGAAAAAAGTTGCTGTTGAGTTGATTCCAACTCATGGCAGCCCTGTGTGTTTCAGAGCAGAACAGTTTTCAATGACTGTGATCTTACAGGAAGTAGATCGCTAGGTCTTTCTTCTGAGGTGCCTCTGGGTGGATTTGAACCACCAACCTTTTTGTTAGTAGCCAAGTGCTTAATTATTTGTGCCTCCTAGGGACTTCAATTTCTCTGTAACTTAATAGAAACATATCAGGAAAAATAATTTGAAGGAAAAAATGAGCATTTGTCTAAACTTCAAAAATAAACATGTTTTCAATTCCAAAGTACTAATTTCAGACTTTTACCAAAAAAAAAAGAAAATTCAAATTGTGAAGCTTTGCATCTGCTTGAAGTCAAAAGAAAGCAAACAATAATCTGTTACAGCCAGATATGATGACCTATTTTTCAACGGTCATTTTTTGTAACAATCATAAAAATGGTGTTTTCTTTCACAGTAATCTTTGGACAAGTCTTTTTTTTTTTTTTTTTTAAAGAAATAATTTGGTTTTAGGGATACAATAAAAACATTTCTCTACAGCAGATATGTGTCTGTCCAGAAGGCTTGAGGATAATATCACCCTTGGTTTTTGTGGGTTTTTTTTAAAGCAAAGTTGGAGTGAGCTATTTTCATATCACCTATTCATAGGTACTAGACTTCTGTCTCTTGGAAAATCTTTCCTAGGCTGCAGGGAAATTCAGAGACTAATTTTATTATTCTTTCAAATTTCTGTCAAAAGCCCTTTTGTAAATCTCAAATGTAAGTTACCCTTGTGGAAAGACATGAGTTGAAAGTATGGGAGGAAGAAAAAGCATTACCCTTTGTCATAGAGGAAACCCTGGTGGTGTAGTGGTTAAGAGTTATGGTTGCTAACCAAAAGGTCAACAGTTTGAATCCACCAGGCTGTCCTTGGAAACCCTGTGCGACAGTTCTACCCTGTCCTGTAAGGTCTCTGTGAGTCAGAATCGACTGGACGGCAATGGGTTTGGGTTGGTTTGGTTTGTCATAGATGTCTTCACCTAACATAAAAGTCACTTACCTGTTTTTGACTTCTTGAAAAGGATGTATCCTGATGACACTTCAAGACACAGAGAGTGGTACCCTCAGCGCTGGCTGCACAGAACCACTTCCCCTGGGTTGCATGAGTTACTCTCCGTTTGCCAGATAAAATACAGGGCGTCCAATTAAATTTGAATTTCAGGTTAAACAATATTTTTGTTTGTTTTCCATTTTTTAGGCTTGACTAGGTTTTATATGAAACATCAGGTCAAGATGGGGCCAAGGAATGGTCTGGTTGTACGAAGATCACAGCAACACTAGTGCTGCTTGAGATGAATTGAGAAAGAGATTGTAAACAATGTTTGCCAGACACACATCTGGAGAGTTTCTTCGCGTAATTACCAAGACCTCACTGAACACACTCTGAGAGCTAATGTTATAGGGAAATAGAAAATTATCTAAGGTCTTTAGGATGCTTAACTGTGCCCGTAAGTAATAGAAAACCTGACTCACAATGGCCTAATTGATACCATTTATTTTCACACATAATAAGAAATCCAGAGGTAGCTTGGGCCTCAAGTTATTTAACTCGTTTTGTTTTGTCTGCTTGTTTTGTTTCTCTGTTTCCCAGTTATGCTTTGTTTTCCCCCCCAGTCATCTTTGTACTAAAGCTGGTTCCCCTTGTGGTCAAAATATGGCTTCCCTAGGCATCAGGGGTGACTAGGTCAGGTTACGTGGCTACTCCTGGAACAAAATTAGTTACCGGACGAGTATTGCTCAGGCTGGTTTAAAGTAATCAGGGGCTGTACCTGGAGCTGGTATGGGATTATATTTCCCTGAATTCCATAAACAAATTTGGAGATTTTTGTGAGAACCATCAGGGTCTACCACCCTAACAAGAGCTCCGTGTGGCTTTATGCAGAATAAACTGCCCCTCCATTCCTTTTGCTTTCTAGAGGCTTCAGAAAGGTGAAGAATTTATTTAAATCGAGCTGCCTCCGTGACGACCCAATCTGACTTTAGTCTTAGTTCCGATCATTAGTTCTACGTTAGAATACGTAGCATTTATATGACTTACAATATTTTATATTAACATGGATTTACCCCAAATTTGCCTCATCTCACTCGGAAACAACAGGAGTGTTTTCATGTTAGTGATTTCGTGTGGAACCATTGCAGACAGCAGTGCAGTGCACCGTCCCCCCTGTCCAAGCGAGCGAAGCCGGCAGAACTCACAGCGTCATTTCATCCTTGGTTTAAACTTGCTACTGTGATTTCACAGTGCCAGTGATTTCTCTGAGCCCAGAGAAATGTAATCAAACTACAACCAAATTGGGGGGAAAAAAATCAACAAGCGCTGAGATTCAAAGTTTTTTTCTTTTTCTTTCCTGTGTTAAAATTGGGGGGTGAGGGGTCAGGGAGTAGGGCGGTGGTTGTACGGTGGTAGAATTCTCGCCTTTTTTGAAGGAAGCACAGGCTGGATTCCCAACCGATGTACGGCCTGTGCTGCCATCATCTGCCAGGGGAGGCTTGCGTGTTGCTATGATGCTGAGCAGGTTTCACTGGACCTTCTTTACAAAAATGGAACAGGAAAAAAGGCCTGGTGATCTCCTTCCAAAAATCAACCCATTAAAACTTAAGGGATCACAATGGTCAGAACGACAACCTATCATGGGAACGGTGCCGGTCTGGGTTTCCTTCCATGGTGCATGGGGTAGCCATGAATCAGGGGCCAACTCGATGGCAGCTAACAATATCAATGCCATTAAAACCAGGATTCTCTCAGGAATTTGATTTTCAAGTCATGGGATCGCTTCATCTCAGCAAAACTTAAAGAATTTATCAGCTAGGAAAAAATTAGACAGGCCTAAAATCTGAACTACTTGGCCTCTTTAAATGTTTCTGAAAATCAGAATTGAATGAATCAATCAATCATCTCACTGCCTTTTCTACATAGTTAACTTTTTTCTGCAGTTTTCTCCATAATAGAGTATATTCCTCTTGATGATGTAACAAATTAAGATAACCTTGGGGGCTTAAAACAACACAGATATATAATCTTACATTTCTGAAGTTCAGACGTCTAAAATGGGTCTCACTGGACTAAAATCAAGGTGTTGGCAGTGTCGAGTTTCTTTTGAATGCCTTGGAGAGGATCTGCTTCCCCACCTTTTCTAGCTTCTATAGGTCTTCTCCGTTCCTTGGCTTGTGGCCCCTTCTTCCATCTTCAAAGCCAAAAATGGTCTTTCTCAGGCCGTATCTCTCTGACATTGACTCTCCTGCCTTCTTTCATTTATCAAGACCTGTATGATTTCTACTAGAAAGGTCTCTTTCATGGCAGAACGTGCTTGTATTTACACTTTTGGGAGCTAAAATATACTAAATAGTAAATATTTTAAAGTTTCACAGAAGAAATGTTCTTAGATTTTTTTCTTCTTGGTGTTCTGTTATGAAAATACCTCTTCCACATGTACACTTTTCATGTATTGACCGTTCATTGATTGAGACCCCATGCTGCTGTAAGTGTTGACCTCCACAGACACAGATGAGCCTTGCTATGACTCAGGTTGGAGAGGGTGCTGTTTCACTGGTTTGGCCACTCTGTCTACCAGAATCTTAAGTAAATAGATTAGTACTTGTTCTAGAAAAGTTGTGATAGCTCTCAAGAAAACGTTCTCTATTTTATTAAGGACAACAGAGTTTGTTTTTCATTTGTTTGTTTTGTCTGTTTTAGAATGAGTGACCCCATACTTAAGCATACTTGAGTGTCAATTTGTAGTGTGCTACTGATATCAGTTTTTATTTGGTATCATTTACTGTTTCAATCCAAGTAGAAATATTTATAAAATTAGCATAAAACACTAGATACTGGCTTTCCATAATTTTTTTAAAATCTTTATTAATAATGTGCATGTCTCACTTACGCCTGTGGGCTATCTTCCCTGAATTATCCTAAGTATCTTTTATATGTCATTAAAGCTATGTTTAGAACAAAGACTCAGACTTCCAAATGAGCAATTTGAAAAATGCAATGGCGGAAATATGTTTCTCTTGGTGAACATCTGAGAGTATAAGGTTATGTTCTGAGGACATTACCCTCATTCAGTATTTTTGTTGTTTGCCTTCTCGTTTGGTGCTATTTGCCTTTGACACCAGCTTACATGGTGGAACAGATACCAAGAGTACACGTTATTTCTCAGTTTTGTTGCTGAGCTAAACTCTTGCCCAATAAAAGCTAATGGAAGAAGGCTTAGCATTTTGGAAAATTACATAACTTATCTAAACTTTTCACTCTTTAAAGATGCCTCCATTTTCTCATTGCACGGTTGTTCTTAGCTGTAATGAAAATCTAGGCTTTCATAATTCTCACCAATTTTATATTTATGGATCTCATAAAGAATTTTTTTTTAGTGGCTTAACACAAACGTTTAGAATAGCTGTATATCTTGTTAACAAGAATGAAATCTTTGATTTCTACAATGACATTCTTAACCAAGAGAACCTGCGTACAAATATATTGTACAAGTTTTACTGTGATTCCTGGTGCAGATCAGCTACTTTAATGCATACAGTATAAATGAATTAATATCTCACCAAGTTTTATACATTATTTTTGCACACACAAAGTGCACAAGGGTTAATTAGGGTAGTTTCATGTGAATGGAAAAGGAGAGGATAGAGAATTGTCTTTCATGTATAGCTGAGAAATTTCTAGAACAGAGGAAGCAGGTTTGTTGGAAGTGTTGACTTGTTGGAAATTTCTCCCGAAAGTTTCCCCAACGATCGAAAAATCATTATCTCTTGCCAGCAATGAATGAAGTCAAATTTTTAATGAAGTATTTACACAGTTGGGTTATTCTAGTATCCTCACAAATGCCTCTGGTGTTGGCTAAAGGCTCTTGAATTAGAGGCAATCTTTGGGTTATTCCCAGCTGTTTATTTAGAGCCATCTAAAAACAAGCAAATAAATGACAAAAATGTGGATGTGTCACTGGGTGCCAACTTGGTTAAATAACTTGGCAGTAAATGACTTGGCAATAACAGTCTAATGGCAGGGAGCATATTCCATCAGTATTTTAAGTATTAATGATGTAGACACTTTCAGCTTCCATAATGGTAGAGTAACTTGTGTCAAACCAACCCTGAAATTTATATATATATATATGTATATGTATAAACTTCAGATAAAATATAAAAATGAACTATCTGAAGGTACTGGAGAATGACAAGGGAAGACAGAAACTGGAGGAGGGTGGTTGCAAACCTTTAAAGAATGAAAAGATCCAGGGAAGTAAAAGACCTGTACAAAGAAAACTATAAAACGCCACTGCAAGAAAACAAAAGAGACCTACGTAAATGGAAAAACGTGCCATGCTTATGGATAGGTAGACTCAACATATTCTACCCAAAGCCATCTACAAATACAGGGTAATCTCAATCCGAATCCCAACAGCATTCTTTAACAAGATGGAAAAACTAATCATTAAATTTATATGGAAAGGAAAGCAACCCCAGATAAGTAAAATATTTACTGAAAAAAAAAGAACAAAATAGGAAGCCTTGCACTACCTGATCTCAGAAACTAATATAGCTACAGTAGTCAAAACAGCCTGGTACTTGTACAACAACAGACTCATTGACCAAGGGAACAGAATCGAGAACCCAAATGTAAATCCATCTGCCTATGGATACAGATCTTTAACAAAGGCCCAAAGTCCATTAAATGGGGAGAAGGCAGTCTTTTTAACAAACGGTGTGGGCAAAACTGGATGTCCATTTGCAACAAAATGAAATAGGACCCCTACCTCACACCATACACAGAAACTGATTCAATTTGGATCAAAAACCTAAAAATAAACCCCAAAACTCTAAAGATCTTGGAAGAAAAAATAGGATCAACACTAGGGGCCCTAGTTAAAAAAAAAAAAGAACGAAAGAATACTTGATGGTGTCTACATCTAAATGGTCTCCTCTCCAGCGGGCACTCCCAGCCCACTTGGGGAATAAAGAGAACAGGACTCCAGCAAAAAGAAGCATTCTTATTGGGCCGAAAAGTCACAAAGTAAAGTTCATGGGCTGCCAGAGCATTGAAATACTAAAGGGAGAAATGCTGAAAATTCCTGTTATTTCTTTTTTTCAGCTTTTCTTAGATCCCTCCCATGCATATTTAATTCCAATTATGTATTTAATGCTGCATATTTTTCCTTGAAGTACTGTTTAGCTGCTTCCTGCACATTTAATTATGTATCACTTATGATTATTTATAGTAAATATTTTCTAACTTCCATTTGATTGCTTCTCACAAGCTAGAATTGTCTAAATGTGTATTTCTTAGTGCTCAAACATTTTTTTTAAAATACCTTTTGTTATTGATTTTTTATTTTCTCTAGGGTATGAAACATACTCTGAATGATTTTGATAAATGTTACTTGCACACTTTAAAATGATGTATATTCAACAGTATACAGTCTCAATTGGAACACATTTATGAATGGTAATATTCAAATTTTAAATATCCTTTCTTGCTTTAGCTTCTCTACTTGAACTCCCAGTTACTGACAGAGGCCGATAAAACATTCAAATTAGTTATATATGGATTTGTATGTTTCTCTTTTTGGTTCTCTTAAATTTTGTTTAACATATTTTGAGTCTGTTTTCTTAGGTGCAAAACAATTAAGACTTAATATTGGCCTCAGCAATATAGAACAATTGATGACCTTAAAATTAATTTTATTGGAGTGGTGAGAATTCAGGCTGATTGAAGTACATTCAAGAGAGAAGGAAAAGAAAATATGGAGAGAGAAGTCATAAACAAATAATTATATTCAAAGATATGTTCTTTAAATGGAAGTATAGAGAGTTGATGGTGGCTAGAGAAGAGATTTGGAACCAAAGGCGTGTATGTGTTTGTGTGTGTGTGTGTGTGTGTTTAAAGACGGAAGTCTAACTGCAAATTTTTATGCAGATAAGAATGATGGAGTAGAGGGAGAAATTTAAGGATGCAGGAGAGAAGGAGAACTAATTACAAAAGCAGGTCCTTGAGAGGGCCTGGGATCCAGTGCACAAATGAATGGGCTGATCTTACAATGGTGAACATTTCATCCATGTAATAATACAAGGGAAGGAGGAGTAAATGGACACATATGTGAGTAGACTGGTATGTTTTGTGGTAGAAACATGTGGATATTTCTTTTTCATTACTTCTTTTTTCTCTGTAAAATAGAAATAAGAGTCCCTATCTGAGAATGAGTTGGAGAAGAGATATTGAGGATTTGAGGACAGAAGAGAACGTGCAGAGTAGATTTCTAAGTTAGTGGGAGAATAAATAACTAGGAAATGTCCTGTGATGGGAAGTCATTAGTGAGGGCCTCCCTGAGGTTCATGATTATGAAATAAAAGTGAGACCAGCTTAATGGGCCTCAAATAGCATATTTGCACAGCAGGGAGGAAGTACATTCTAAATCAGTGGGCAGGCCATGGTAGATGGATGAAGAGCTTTCTTCCTCCTTTCTAGATAAAAGTTATGCCCCGGCTCTGTGTCTGGAGGCGTATCATCCTGAGATCATCCATTGCATGTCTCAATTTAGTCCTATTTGCTGGACCATAGATTTTGTGATTAATATAAATTTTCTGCAGCACTGGTGGCATATTGTTTAAACATCTGGCTGCTAACTGAAAGGTTGGTGGTTCGAACCCACCAGCCACTCCACGGGAGAGGGATGTGCCAATCTGCTTCTGTAAAGATTACAACCTTGGAAACCCTACGGGGCAGTTCTACTCTGTCCTATAGGGTCACTAGGAGCCGTAATTGACTCAAGGGCAACAGGTATGGTTTTGGTTATAAATTTTCTGCAGGTTTTAGAAACTGATTAACTCTCAATCTTAGTTCTGAGTCTTGTGAGATCTTGATTTTTTGTTTTAATAGGCAGTTAGGAAGGAATGAGCAGATGATTTTAGCAGATGCCATTTTCAACCAGAAGAGGTGAGAAGACTGATTTATTGGCCATTGGAGGACATATGGAAATCCTGGTGACATAGTGGTTAAGTGTTACGGCTGCTAACCAAAAGGTCGGCAGTTTGAATCCACCAGGCACTCCTTGGAAACTCTATGGGGCAGTTCTACTTTGTCCTGCAGGGTTGCCATGAGTCAGATCGACTTGACGGCAACGGGTTTTTTTTGTTTTGTTTTGTTTCGCTTTGGAGGACATATTTCTACTTTGTGAAAATGTGTCACATTGTCTTGCAGAAATAGCTCATGTGCTAACCATCGGCATATTTTTTCCCATCTTCTCATGTCCTTCTCACTGTATCTTTGAATACCAGTTGGAGTGTAGCCTCTCCCAAAGCTGCTGTCCATGGACTCAATTGGTACACCTCTTTCAGCTCTTCCTTGGGACCCAGGGTCATCTAAAAGTCAACTCACCTTCGTGATGAGATAGCTCTATTTTTGTGTGAACTTAAAATGTCTGAAAAGCTAATTTATGTGATCGATTGAAGTGACAGAAAATACACCCAAGGCACAGTCACGTCACATGGTGCACCAGATTTTCAAAATAAAACAGCTTTTATTTCAACATGGTATCCTCAGGAGGCTCTGATACTGTTTGGCTATTACGTCCTTCACACATCATTAATTCCCAAGCAAGAAGGTGATAAAGCTCAGCACAAAACTAGTTCAGTGCACATGGGGGTGAGGGGTGGGGGAAGTAGAGCTGAGACTATATCTGACTTGATCAAAAACTGTAGGCACTCTTTTTAAAATAAATAGTAAGTTATACAGAAATTCAGGTTGGTAAGGGAAATTTGATTCATATAAAAGGCTCCTGTCTTAGTTATCTAGTGCTGCTATAACAGAAATACCACAAATGGATGGCTTTAACAAAGAGAAATTTATTGTCTCACAGTCTAGGAGGCTTAAAGTCCAATTTCAAGGTGCCAGCTCCAGGGAAGGCTTTCTCTCTTGGTCAGCTCTGGAGGAAGGTCCTTGTCATCAATCTTCCCCTGTCCTAAGAGATTCTTAGCACAGGGACCTTGAATCCAAAGGACACACTCCCCTTCTGGTTCTGCATTCTTGGTAGGAGGAGGTCCCACTGTCTCTCTGCTCACTTCTCTCTCTTAGATCTCAAAAGAGATTAATTTAAGACACAACCTAATCTTGTAGATTAAGCCATGCCTCACTAACATAACTGCCTCTAATCCTGCCTCATTAACATCGTAGAGGTAGGATTTACAACACACAGGAAAATCACATCAGGTGACAAAATGGTAGACAATCACACAATATTGGGAATCATGGCCCAGCCAAGTTGACGTGCACTTTTTGGGGACATAATTCAATCCACAACAGCTACTAAGGATATGGATATGGATTTGAGATGGATTGACACAGTGGCAGCAACAATGGGCTCAAACATAACAAAGATTATGAGAATGACACAGGATGGGACAGTGTTTTGTTTTGTTGTACATAGGGTCGCTATGAGCAGGAACCGACTGGACAACACCTAACAACAAGGATATATTTAGTCTCAATTTAGTGCCATTTATTCGACCATAAATTGTGTGATTACTATAAAATTTCTGCAGATTTTTGAAAGGGATTAACTCTTAAATATCACCTCACTGCCTGCTCCCCCTCCCAACAGGTCCACCTCAAGGCCTTGACTTCGGTGCTCCATGATGACAAAATCCCCCCAAAAACCAAACCCATTGCCATTGAGTCGATTCCTAATCACAGCAACCCTAAAGGACAGAGTAGAACTGCCCTGTAGGGTTTCCAAGGCTGTAATCATTATGGAAGTAGGCTGCTTCCCGTGGAGTGGCTGGTGGTTTCAAACTGCTGACCTTTTGGTTAGCAGCTGAGCACTTAACCACAGCATCACCAGGACTCTTATTCCATAAGGACAAGCCTTTCCATGTATTTCATGGATTCAGTATACATTCTTAGAAGCAAGCATGGTTGTTTATATCCTTCATTAATACTTGTTATTGTTCAGGAAGGTCCGGGCATGTATTTCATTTTGGATCAAGTGGGAGACATCGTATGGAGGGACATATTCCAACTCATGACAGACCAGGGGTCAGCCACCTATAGCCTTGTACAGATGGAATCCCTAAAGCCTTTCCGAAGAAGAAATATTTGTTAGCAGTGGTGCTTGGGATAGAAGGTCTGAGAACAAAAAAAAAAAAATGGGGATGTCCGGTTACTGACAATTTTGTGGATTTCTTTCTTCTGATAAGATTTTACAGGGGCCAAAGCTTTCAGGAAAACTGTCAGTGTTGGGCTGAGCAAAGAATCCCTTCAAAACACTATCTTTGAAATGTTATTTTTTAAATGAGTGATATGAACTACTCAGCAAAATAGAAAACATGATACTATTGGATTCCAGTTGCAGATTATTTCTCCCTTATGATATTTAAAAGCAAAAACCAAGCTCAATAGACAAATGATTTTTCAAAAACATACTTAAAAATCAACATGAATCCTGCCCCGTTTTGCATTCATGGCATCTCTACCTAAATGAGTCAAATGCAAATTTTGATGCAGTAAAATATACTTTTATTTTCTTCTAGTCCATTTCTGACATAATGGTAGCTCACTGAAATATAATCAAGACAATATATGCCACCACTGAAATTATTGGAATTAACCTTAATGGGAGAAAGCACAAGATAAATGAAAAATTAAATTGTGGAAAGTGGGTGTCTTAGTTCTCTAGTGCTCCTATAACAGAAATACCTCAAGTGGATGACTTTAACCAACAGAAATTTATTCTCTCACAATTTAGGAGGCTAGAAATTTGAGTTCTGGTTGCCGGCTCTAGGGTAAGGCTTTCTCTCTCTGTCAGCTCTGGAGGAAGGTCCTTGTCTCCTTTCAACATCTGTAGGCCAGGTGTTCCTTGGAGATCTACATATGTCTTAGCATCAGTCTTCCTCTGGGTCTAACAGGTTCTTAGGACAAAGGACCCTGGGCCCAAAGGACGTGCTCCGCCCCGCCTCTTCTTTCTTGGTGGTAGTCAGGTACCTTCCTTCCTGCTCACTTCTCTACTTCTCTCTCCTTTTATTACTTGCAAGATAAAGAGTGATGAAGGCCACACCCCAGGGTAACTCCCCTTACATTGGATTAGGGTTGTGACTTGAGTAAAGGTGTTGCATCCCACTCTAATCCTTCTTAACATGACCTATAATCCTGCCTCATTAACATAACAGACAGCTCACTCCCAAATGGAACCATAATCACAGGCATAGAGGCTAGGATTTACAACACATCACAAAATGGAGGATAATCAGATCACAAAATGGAGGACAACTGCACAATACTGGGACTCATGGCCTAGCCAAGTTGATACATATTTTGGGGGGACAAAATTCAATCCATGACCGTTGGTAAAAGTAATATGAGTTCATTAAAAAATATTATCCCTTGGGTTTGCAATTAAATCGTCAAGTACAGTATTTTCCACATCATTCGGTGAATCTCTTTGATGCCAGTTGTCTTACGTCAGCCATAAGCATCAACAAAATTATTGGTGATGATAATGGAATAAATTATCCTAGCAGGGAAAATGCAAAGCAAGTGATTTGACCGAAATGAACTTATTTGCCTCTATGGCTCTTACGTTATGATGGCACACTACCAGGACGTAAAGTGAACAACTAGTATTGCGTGAAATTGAGAGAGAAGATCAGGACAAGGATTTAAAGGAAGGCTTCAAGTAGACGTCTAGATATTGTGACATGAACAGCTCGGACAGTTTCCAAAGATGTTTCATTATATTAACAGGAGTGTAATTGAGGCACTGTTGTTCAATATTTAGTTCCATCAGGGAAATACAAAAAGGAAGCATCCCGAATGGTGTGTATCTTTGCAATTTGTTTCTGTGAAAATATGCTCCACTTTATTAGTGATTGTGCTGAGCTGAGATCACGTAACTCATATAAAATATAAAGCAGCCATTAATGGCTCTGGTACATAAACATTGGAGCAGCAATGCACCCCATTTTTATAATACTGAGCAGTTTGTTCATTTACGCATTTATTCATTTATCAATGACTCAGTAAACATTGACTGATAACATTTACTATTATTAGCACAGTTGTAGGCTCTCAAGGAAACCAACAATTGTTAACATTACATACATTTGCAAGTAATTAATTAACATGAAATTAATTTGCAAAAATAAATTTGCAAGGATAACGAAAGATACCAACAAATATCTTCCTTTATTTAACAGTATTTTCTCTCAATTTTTTTTTATTAATTCTCATGGATATTTTAAAGTATACTGGTTTATATGAATTTTACTCTCTACTAAATGCTTAGAATCTATATACAATGTCACCCGTTATCAGCCCTGCTCAGTTCTGTTTATCACTTTATCAGGTTGTGAAAGCGTAAACACATTTTATAATCTTACAGTGAGTTCAGACCTAAACACTTATGAAGCCACAACAAAAATCCAATAAAATGAAAGAAAAAATATTGAATTTGCTTTTTTCCCCAATCTCCCAAACTTCAGCTTTTTTTTCCTTTTTCTTTTTTAGACATGCCACTTTTATAATTGGACTGATTCCTTTTAGGCCCCAGACATTTCTGGCTAGTCTATCATATTGTTTTGTTATTTTGCTTTGAAGCACTATTTTTCTGAATTTAAGTCTAATACCTAGTCCTTGTAGAGACTTTGGAAAATTCAAAAAATTAAAAAAAAAAAAAAAAGATAATACGTCCCTCCAGCCTTTAATACTATTTGGAATGTTCTCATGATCCTGAGATAATTGTACTAGAAAAATGACATAGAATCTAATTAAAATGGGAATGGGAACTAACATTTTTTTGTATCGGGGCTGGCAGATTTAATAAATATAAATACAGGACACCTAGTTAAATTTGAATTTCAGATAAATAACAGATTATTTATAAGTATACCCCCTGCGAATATGAAACATACTCAAACTGAAAGGATTTCCGTTGTTTATTTAACGCTCAAATTTAGTGAGTGTCCTGTATTTAATTTGGCAACCCTATGGAATCCCCGGGTGGCACAAAAGATATTAACATGCTCAGCTACCAACTGAAAGGTTGGGGGTTCCAGTCCACCCAGAGGCACCTCAGAAGAAAGGTCTGGCCATCTACTTCTGAAAAATCAGCCATTGAAACCCTATAGAGCACAGTTCTGCCCTGACATACATGGGGTTGTCATGAGTCAGAGTAGACTTGATAGCAACTGATAGTTAGCAATATATGGCAGCCTCCTGTGCTGAGTGCTTTCCTTGGTCTTTGTCCACATTGTGAAGGGTTGCCCCAGACAACGGAATTAACAGGAATGTGAGGTGTAGAGTAGGTAAATGATTTGCACAAGCTCAAACAATGAGGAAGAGGAAGAGTCGATGACAGTTAGTTGGTTAATCTGACTTCTCAGTCCACCCTCTTAAGCCTCGGCTGTATCAATTTCCTTAGGTTCCCAAAAGGCAGGGACGCCATCAAGTGGAAGGTAAGGTGAGCCTCTTGGAAATCAGTAGGCAATGACTTCAAGCCCCCAGAAAGCCCATGACTGACACAGATCTCTTTGGAATATTAAAGACAAGATTAACTAAACATCTCCTAATATACAGCTTTTATTTACCTGGAATATTGCCTCCTTCTTTCCTTCCCATAAGACCTTATACTTAAAGCATGTTTAATCTTAAAGGCTTAGCTTACACTAATTATGAAAGCCAGTTGTTGTTTTTTTTTCTCATTCCCCTATGTTTATCTTGTCTCAATTAAACTTTCTACCTTTCATGTAGTTTCAACTTTAAAAGTTGGAAAGGAATAAAAATTAAAAAATAATGAGCACTGTTACAAAAACAATTAGCTGGAAAAACAATTGTTTTATTCTAATGGACTTTTATTAATAGAAAGTTATCTAAAACACAGCATACTCTGTACTTGATATGATATACATAAAAATCATCACTTGTCAAAAATTTGGTCAAAAACATTTGATACCTGATTAAGGCTAGTGAAAATTTTAGGAATAGCAGCAGAACATTGTCTGATATACTGTGAGGAGATGAGCATCTCATGTTGGGAAGCATTCAGAATATGAATGGGGAAGAGCTGCCTCCTCTAAGTAGAGTCGACCTTAATGATGTAGATGGAGTAAAACTTTCGGGACCTTCATTTGCTAATGTGCCACGACTCAAAATGAGAAGAAACAGCTGCAAACATCCATTAATAACAGGAATGTGGAAGGTATGAAGTATGAATCTAGGAAAATGAAATGGAACACTTGAGAATAGATATCCTAGGCATTACTGAGCTGAAATGGACTGGTATTGACCATTTTGAACCAAACTATCATACAGTCTACTATGCTGGGAATGACAAACTGAAGAGGAATGGAGTCACAATCATCACCAAAATGAACATTTCAAGATCTATCCTGAAGTACAACTGCCAGTGATAGGGTAATATCCATACATCTATGAGGAATAGCAGTTAATCCGACTATTATTCAAATTTATGCACCAATTGCTAATGCCAAAGATGGAGAAATTGAAGATTTTTTTATCAACTTCTGCAGTCTGAAATCGATCAAACATGCAATCAAGATGCGTTTATAACTACTAGTGATTGGAATGCAAAAGTTGGAAACAAAGAAGAAGGATCAGTAGTTGGAAAATATGGCCTTGGTGACAGAAATGATGCCAGAGATCGAATGATAGAGTTTTGCAAGACCAACAACCTATTCATTGCAAATACCTTTTGCCAACAACATAAACAGCGACTATACACGTGGCCCCCACACGTCTGTCAGTTTGTCGTACTGTGGGTGCTTCAGTGTTGCTGTGATGCTCTCTTGGAAGAAGTACAACCAGAATGCTCCTTAGAAACGAGGATGGAGAGACTACGTCTCTCATACTTTAGGCATGTTATCTGGAGGGATCAGTCCCTGGTAAACTGGAGGGTCAGTAAAAAAGAGGAAGACCCTCAGTGAGATGAATTAACATAGTGGCTGCAACAATGAGCTCAAGCATAATAACGATTGTGAGATAGTGAAAGACTGGGCAGTGTTTCCTTCTGTTGTACCTAGGGTCGCTATGAGTCTGAACCAGCTCGAAGGCACCTAACAACAACAACATACATGTGGACCTTGCCAGATGGAATACACAGGAATCAAATTGACGACTTCTGTGGAAAGAGGTGATGGAGAAGCTCAATATCATCAGTCAGAACAAGGCCAGGAGCCGACTATGGAGCATATCATCAATTACTCATATTCAAGTTCAAGTTGAAGCTGAAGAAAATTGAAACAAGTGTATAAGAGAAGAAGTACAACCTTGAGTGTATCCTACTTGAACACCTGAATTTAGAGATCATCTCAAGAATAGATTTGATTCATTGAACACTTATAACTGAAGGCCACATCAGTTGTGGAATGACATCAAGGACATACATGAAGAAAGCAAGAGGTCATTAAAAAGACAAGAAAGAAACAGAAGACCAAAATAGATGTTAGAAAAGAGTCTGAAACTTAATCTTGAATGTAGAGTAGCTAAAGCAAATGGAAAAAATGATGAAGTAAGAGAGCTCAACAAAAGATTTCAAAGGGCAACTTGCCAAGACAAAGTAAAGTATTATAATTAAAGGTGCAAAGACCTGGAGTTAGAGAACCAAAAGGGAAGAATGTGCTTGGCATTTCTCAAGCTGAAAGGACTGAAGAAAAAATTCAAGCCTCGAGTTGCAATGCAGAAGACTTATGTGGGCAAGTGTCTTAGTCATCTAGTGCTGCTCTAACAGAAATACCACAAGTAGGTGACTTTAACAAAGAGAAATTTATTCCTTCACAGTAAAGGAGGCTAAAAGTCCAAATTCAGGTTGTCAGCTCCAGGGGAAGGCTTTCTGTCTCTGTCAGCCTTCTTCTCATCAGTGTTCCCCCGGACTAGGAGCTTCTCCACACAGGGACCCCGGGTCCAAAGGACGCACTTTGCTCCTGGCACTGCTTTCTTGATGGTATGAGGTCCCCCACTCTCCACTTACTTCCCTTACATCTCTTGTAAGGTAAAAGGTAGTGCAGGCCACACCCCAGGGAAACTCCCTTTATATTGGATCAGGGATGTGACCTTAGTAAGGGTATTATAATCCCCCCAATCCTCTTTAACATAAAATTACAATCACAAAATGGAGGTCAACCACACAATTCTGGGAATCATGGCCCAGCCAAATTGATACACACATTTTTTGGGGGACACAATTCAATCCATGACAGCAAGGTATTGAACAATGAAGCAAGCATCCAAAGAAGATGGAAGGAATACAGAGAATCACTTTACCAAAAAGAATTGGTCGATGTTCAACCATTTCAAGAGGTAGCATATTATCAAGAACTGATGGTACTGGAGGAAGGAGTCCAAGCTGCACTGAAGGCATTGGCTAAAAACAAGGCTCCAGCAATTGACAAAATACCAATTATGACGTTTCAGCAAAAGGATACAGTGCTGGAAGTGCTCACTCATCTGTGCCAAGAAATTTGGAAGACAGCTATCTAGCCAGCTGACTGGAAGAGATCCACATTTGTGCCCATTCCGAAGAAAGGCGATCAAACAGAATGCAGAAATTATTGAACATTATCATTAATATCACATGGAAGTAAAATTTTACTGAAGATCATTCAAAAATGGTTGCAGTAGTACGTTAACAGGGAACTGCCAGAAATTCAAGCTGGATTCAGAAGAGGACATGGAATGAAGGATATCATTGCTGATGTCAGATGTATCTTGGCTGAGATTAGAGAATACCAGAAAGATGTTTACTTATGTTGTGCTGACTATGCAAAGGCACTTGACTGTGTGGATCATAACAAAATTACAGATAACATTGGGAAGAATGGAAATTCCAGAACACTTAATTGTGCTCAGGCAGAACCTGTACGCAGACCAAGAGGCAGTCATTTGAACAGAACAAGAGGATGCTGTGTGGTTTAAAATCAGGAAAGGTGTGCATCAAGGTTGTATCATTTCAGCATACTTATTCAATCTGTATGCTGAGTAAATGATTTGAGAAGTTGGACTATATGAAGAAGAACGGGGCATCAGGATGGCAGGAAGACTCATTAACAACCTTCAATATGCAGATGACATAACTTTGCTTGCTGAAAGTGAACAGGATTTGAAGTACTTACTGATGAAGATCAAAGACTACAGCCTTCAGTATGGATTACACCTTAACAAGAAGAAAACAAAAATCCGTACAACTGGGCCAATAAACGACTCCATGATAAACGGAGAAAAGATTGAAGTTGTCAAGAATTTCATATTACTTGGATCCACAGTCAATGCCCGTGGATGCAGCAGTCAAGAAATCAAAAGATGCATTGCGTTGGGCAAATCTGCTGCAAAAAACCTCTTTAGAGTGTTAAAAAGCAAAGATACCACTTTGAGGACTAAGGTGTGCCTGATCCAAGCCATGGTATCTTCAATTGCTTCATGTGCATGCAAAGCTGGACAATGAATAAAGAAGACGGAAGAAAAATTGATGTATTTGAATCATTGTGTTGGCTTAGAATATTGAGTATACCATGAGCCACCAGAAGAATGAATAACTCTGTCTTGGAAGAAGTACAGCCAGAATGCTCCTTAAAAGTGATGGTGGTGTCTTGGTTATCTAGTGCTGCTATTACAGGAGTACCCCAAGTGGATGGCTTTAACAAAGAGAAATTTATTCTTTCACAGTCTAGCAGGCTAGAAGTTTGAATTCAGGATTCCAGCTCCAGGGGAATGCTTTCTTTCTCTGTCAGCTCTAGGGAAAGGTCCTTATCATCAATCTTCCTCTGGTCTATAAGCTTCACATTGCAGGGATCCCAGGTCCAAAGGATGCGTTGCCCTCCTGGGTTCTTCATTCTTGGTGGCATGAGGTCGCCCTGTCTCCCTACTCAAGTCTCTCTTTTATATCTCATAAGAGATTGACTCAAGGTACAACCTAATCTTATAGCTTGAGTCTTAACCTCATTAACATAGCTGCCTCTAATCCTGCCTCATTAACATCACAGAGGTAGGATTTACAACACATCGGAAAATCACATCAGACGACAAAATGGTAGACATTACTGAGAATCGTGTCCTAGCCAAGTTGACAAACATTTTTGAGGGAACAATTCAATTCATAACAGATGGTGAGACTTTGTCTCACGTTCTTTGGCCATATAATCAGAAGAGACAGTTCTTGGAGAAGAACATCATGCTTAGTAAAGTAGAGGATCAGCAAAAAAAAAAAAAAAAAGGAAGACCCTCAAGGAGATGGATTGACACAGTGGTTGCAACAATGGGCTCAAACATAGTGACGATCGTGAGGATGGTGCAGGACCTGACAGTGTTTAGGGTCACTATGTGTTGGAACTGACTCTGTGGCACCTAACAAAAATAATAAGACACTATCAGAGATTCTCATCTGTGGTAACATAATTCATGAGGTAGCATTTCTATGTGCCTTTGCATATGTCTTAATTTTGTACACGAGATCTCATAAAGTCAATCGAAAACCAAGAAAAATTCTCTTTAACTCTCCATGTACTTGGTTTTGTAAACTGCTATTATTATGGCTTTTTTAAAAAGTGTTGTTCAGTAATTCTAAGACAATGTGGTTGCTTTTTTTTTTACCTCTTACCATGCCCTGATAACAATTCTAAAAAACAAAAATTTAGTAGCACCCATGAGTCTCTTTTATGGCCTGGTACATATTTATTGAATCTCAGCTTGAAAGCAGCATCATATTTAAACAACAACAGAGACCATACTTGTTTTCTTCCTTCGTCCAGATGGTGCATCATCTTGGGAAATGGTGTAACCTGTCACAACGTATAAGTGTGATCTTGTGTGAAAAAATTCTGCAGGCCAGGGGTACTAACTGTGGAGGTCACACGGTATCTCTCATTATCCCAAATAATTAAAATTTTGTGTTTTCCCCATCAACACACCACTGAGATTAACAATTAAAAATCACTGAGTAGGGTCAAGAAAGCCTAAGAATTTGATGGTTAGAAAAGAGCCTTTTCTAATTTTTTTCTATCATCTTTATATCTTAAGAAATTGCTAAACCCCCCCAGAAAGAATTTGCTCTTAACTTTACCCCCAAACAGTAAAACTATTGTAGACATCTGGGTGGAAAGAGCATGTGCATTTGGTCTGACATATAGATTTTCTTAACTATAATTAATTATAAATAAAACCCAAGTATTTATTTCTTAAGCGTGATTATCTTAAATTTGTCAATGAATTTTTAAGAGACAGGGTTATGTTCCTGGAGTCAAAAGATCTGAGTTCAAGTTTTAATTCTGACATCTATTATATGATTTGGGGCAGATAATTTATACTGTATCATCTTTGAATAAAATGGTGATTCAAAAAATGTAGACCTCAGCATTAATGAAATGAAACAATCTGTAGAAACCACTTATAAATTGCAAAACGATAGCTGTAACTACATGGCTTTGTTATCATAAGACTAAGGAAGTAACCTGGAAGTTTTAAAAAGCAAAGATATCACTTTGATGACTAAAGCGTGCCTGACCCAAGCCACGTTTTTTTCAATTGCGTCCTATGCCTGCAAAAGTTGGACACTGAAAAAGAAAAACAGAAACAGAACTGATGCATTTGTGGAAGAGGAAAAACTCTGAGCACGGTGATATCAAAGTTAAGAGGTTTATTGAAAGCTTAAAGACCATTCGAATGGGGGACAGCCTAAGTCTCACCGAAATGAAACCCGTGAGTCTGAGGCAGGCTCCTTGGGTAAGTAAGGTTATAGGGCAAAATCGAGAAGTAGCTGTATAATATTCTGATTGGTCCTTGGTGAAGGAAGGGGACTGGACTACAGGGTATATGTATTCAAATACGATTGGTTACAAGATATAATTGCACAAGTACATGCTTACAGAGACATTACATACTAGTCACAGGATGAATATTTAGCAAATATTTGGAGAACAATCTTTTAAAATAACTTGCTTGAGGCAGAACACTTCCTGAGTACATATTCAACAATGGATTGCTGATAAGCATTGGTACCACGACCCCTTCAGGAGCTTTGCTTCAGCAAAAATGTGGCCTGACTGCAGAAAGGCATTCCTTAGTTACACTTAGTTATAGACCCAGATCTATGTCAGAGGTGAACTATTGTCAAGCAAGTGAGCAGAAATTAATATGCATTTGAAGCCTAGACCTCAGATCAGCCATTTTATTTTAGTCAAGCGCCTCTAATCTTTAGAGCTCCTTCACACATTCAGATTTTGGTGTTGACAAAGAATAATGAATATACTATAGACGGCCAGAAGAAGCAACAAATCAGTCTTGGAAGAATAAAACGGGAATGCTCCTTGGATGTGAGGATGGTGAGACTTTGGCTTACTTTCTTTGGAAACATCATCAGGAAAGACCAGTGTAGAAAAGGATACCATGCTTAGCATGGTAGAGGGTCAGAGAAAATGAGGGAAACCGTTAATGAGATGGATTGACATATAGACGCAACAGTGGCTTCAAACATACTAGAGATCGTGAAAATGGCATAGAACCAGGCAACATTTCCTTCTGTTATATGTAAGGTCGCCATGAGCCAGAGCTGACTGGATGGCAGCTAACGACAGTAAGGAAGTAACATATTTTTTCCTGTATATCTTTTTTGCTTTCCTGATTTAAACATATATATATAGACCAGATCACTGAGGAAAAATATCTTGGAGTAGATTAATAATTTACCACCTGTAACAGCCAGTAATCAGTCAGAAGAATAGGAAACCACTCTTGGGTCTTTCAAGCAGAAATGATGTAATGAAGGCAATTGCTTATAAGGGTGTCTGAAGGGCTGGAGAAGTAAATGGGACAAAGGCAGCTGCTAGAGGAGCCCAAGAGAGGAGAAGATTATCCAAAGAGATGGAAGCTGCTACCATCGCTGGGCTGGAGTCCAGCTCCCAGTTGCCACTGATCTGCTGAAGGCATTGGCACACTGCTGCTGCTGCTCTGAAACTCCACCACTGCAGCTGAACGGAAGCCCAGGAGCCCTCACACCCTCTTGTGCTCAGTTCTTAGAATCACAGCCTTTCTGTCCCTTTCTCCCACCAATGTCCCACGGGCAAATCAAACTCAGCTGCCAAAGGAGTCTGGGAAATGCAATTTGCAAGTTTCCACCCACCCTGAAGTCAGGGCGTGACTGGAGCTGAAGGCCAACACCACGACATATATTTCATGACAATTTATTTGGACAGCTGATGAAATTATCTGGTGACTGTGAAGTCAAGCATGTCCATTTAGCTTCAGACTACCACTCATCTGGAAAGCTTAGCTTAAGCAATTAGTAGAGAATGCTCACTTTCCTGTACTTATTGTGGGCCAACACAACTATACCAAAATGTTTGTAATGCTGATAGATTTTAGACTACTATGTAATATTTAAAGAATTTCTTCTCAAAATATGATCCATGGATCACCTCCATTAGAAACTCCTGGTGCACTTGGTAAAAACAAATAAACAAACACAGAATTGGTATATGTTTTGCTGTGTATATTCTCAACAACAGCAACACAGATACTCAGATTGCACCCTAAACCAGTCAAGCTGATTTTGACTCATGGCAACTCCATGTGTATCAGAGTAGAGGTGTGCTTCATCTGGTTTTCAATGGCTGATTTTTTGGAAGTAGAACACCAGACTTTCTTCCAAGGTGCCTCTGTGTGGACTCGAACTGCCAACCTTTCAGTTAGCAGCCAAGCTCTTAACAGATTTCACTGCCCAAGGACTCCAGATTACACCCAAGATGCACTAAATCAGAACCTCTGTGTGCTCTGCAAACCTTCATTTTAATTAAACTCCCAGAGTAACTGTTATGACTGTTACGGGTTAGGGAAATGATTCTCTGTAGTTAGATGGTGCATAGGAGTGGGGCAGTAGTGGGGAGGCAGCTGGTGGCAGAATCTTTAGACAAATCACCTATGCTCCCTTGCTACCCACTCCTCATTTGAGTGAGAATGTTATGCTATTGGATTGTACTCACACACCCTGCCACTGACTGGGTATCAGATTTGGAGGTCACTTTTTACAAAGCAATTTTGAGGCATTAGTAGTTACAACAGCTTTCCATTGTTTTCTCAGCTGCTCACCTGTCCCAGCTTTATCTTTCCTCAAATTGCAAGCCTGGAGCTGCATTTTAATGTTTTGATTTTGACACCCACTGGGTTTGATCTTGGCTGTGTCCTGAAGCTGCATTCTCCCTTACTCAAAATATTATGGATTGAATTGTGACGTCTTCCCTCCCCCCCAAAAAATATATGTTGAAGTCCTAACGCCTGTTGTACTTGTGAATGTGACCTTGTTTGGAGAGAGGGCCTTTGAAGATGGTATCAGTTAGGTTAACATCAAGTAACACTGGAGTAGAGTGGGTCCTAATCCAATCTGCAGATGTTCTAAAAAAGAGGAAAAGAGACACAGAGAGACAGACAGAGGAAAGATGGCCATATGAAGATGCATCTACACCCCAAGGAACACCTGGGGCCACCAGAAGCCAGGAGTGACAGGAAAGAATCTTCCCCTAGAGCCTTCAGAGAGAACATGGCCCTGCCAACACCCTAAGTTCAGACTACTAGCCTCCAGAACTCTGCGGCAATAAATTTCTACTCTTAGAAGTCATCTTGTTTGTGGTATTTTGTTATGACAGCTCTATCAAACCGATATACCCAATGAACAACTTTTATTTTCTCTCACCAACCTTTTGTGACTCCTGCTTCAGGAATTTTCATCTCAGGCTCCATATATTTTATATTGAAGCCTGACACCCTTAGTTCTGGAAAACACTTGGCAAGTGTCCACAGAAGTTGTTGGCCAGACCATGTTTATCATTAACCCTGTTTCCATAGCAGCCACCCACAGAAATGCTGCTGTGTTGAGTGAGCTGAAGTTGTGCTGGGCGTGCAGCTGCCCCTTGTGGTTCTAAAGAGAGCAGCTGGTATCACAGTTGATGCCAAATTTCACTCCAACCCACTGGGTAAACTACTGGTTGCCCAGCAGTTCTGTTTTATGCCCAGTGGTATATTATTTGCCCACTCTAACAACCTAACATAACAACCTTGTAACTCATGCTAAGCATCTGCCTTCACTGTAATAGTCATCATCATCTTCTTACTTTTGGGGAAGAGGGCTAAAACTCATTGAAGAACCACAAAGGTACAATAATGAGATGCCATTTCGAAACCTTATCCATCTTGCCTTCCTCCCTTAGAGCGTTGTTGCCTCAGCCCCACGAGGCTGGTCTATTCTCAGTTTGATGTGATTTTCTCCAAGAAGGCTGTGTGCCTGTTCTTTAACTCACAATGCAGTAATTATTACAAAGGTTCACAGACTTCTTCCGGATTTTTTCCTTAAACTTTGTCAGTAAGAATTTTCTGTGGCCAAGGCTGTTTCTTTTGTATTCTTAGTGTATTTCCAATTATGCAAGTTGACTTTGCCTAGGGAAAAGTTACCTCATAGAAAACTCTTTCAAAAACAGAATAAGGATGTAACTGAGGACATTACTAGGTCATAGGTCAACTGGCAATAGAAACGCTTTGTTCTCTGTTGCCTGCTTTATCCAGAACTAAGAAGCATGAACTATTCCCCTCAACTCTGTTCCAGAAGTGCAAGGCTATCCGTCAGTAGCAACTGGGTGTGATCATCCAGAACTAGAGAAATTGTCACCAGGTGTAATTTCTGTGTTTTAGTGCAGATTCTCCTCCTACTTCCATGGAATGATCTGGAGCTTTAAGATCATTTCAAGATAGTTCTTGGGACTTAGTAGAAGAGAGACCTAATAAATGTTTACCAAATGAGTTGACAGTTGCCTTTATCAGAGTGTGGTACTTGCCTTCATTTCAAAAAGATTTTGAAGGACTGCAGTGAAAAGGAGTAGGGATGTTTTCTGGGATTTCTTAACACCACATTTTTAACAGCTCATCACTTCAAAACACTATCACACAATTAGAACTGACAGAACTGTGGAATCCCTGCCAAGCTGTTACCTTTCAGACAGTCAGCAAAGCCATCACAGTGTTAAAGCAAAATGCCTCCAGAAACTCAAGGACATTTTTCTTCTCCCCTACCATCCATTTTTCCCTCCTTTTTACTCTTAGTGGACTATGTATATTTGCAGCATAAAAACAACAACAGCATAAAAACAACAACAGCAAAAAACTATTCAACCAGTCTTAGATTCATCAATCTATCCTCAAGGTTTTTTAGGCTCCTTTATGGCTAGCTCCTATCTGTAGGTTTAGGGGATGTGGTGAAGATTTCAAGGAATTCAAAAGAATACATTCCTTGTCGTAACATAAAAGGTGTAGGCAAACAGATCTTACTTAGGTCGTGAGCAGTGTAGTAGGATAGCTCTTAGTTCTTAACCACTTTGCCCTTTGAAATAGGTTAAAAGATTTGCTTGTGCTTTTTCATTAACATGTCAACTTTGTGAGATGCTTATGGCAACATTTGGCACAAAAGAATAACAGAGCAACGCAGATGCCTCTGGGATCCTCTGCAGATAAGGTTTAGGATGAACTAAGAACAGCCATTTCAGGAAATGAGCTCTGCTTCCAGACTCATACTGGAGCAGGTTGGGTCCTAAACCTAATCCCTTCTGAGTGATGTCTTACAAAAAAGGAAAACAGACACGTAGAGAAATACACACAGGGGGAAGAGATCATGCAAAGATTCATCTACACACCAAGGAATGTCAAGGAACTCCCAGGGTTAGCAACAAGTAGAAACTCCTAGAGCTACACCCTGAATTTGGATTTCTAGCCTCCAAAACTGTGAGACAATAAATTTCTGTTCTTTAGAGCCACCCACTTGTGATTTTTATTTTATTTTTTTACAACAACACTAGGTATCTAAGACAGTTACTAAATATGGCCTTAAACTAAGGAGATTATCCTGGATTACCTGGGTGGGCCCAATCTAATGATGAGAGCTCTTAAAGCAAAAACTGTTCCTCAATTGGTCACGGAAGAAAAATCCAGAAAAGGTAAGCAGAGTAAAAAATGAGGTGGAAAGAGTAGTCAGAGAGATTTGAAGCATGAGAAGGACTCTACCTACCATCGCTGGCTTTGAAGATGGAAGAAGGGGGCCATGAGCCAAGGAACGTGAGCGGCCTCTAGAAATTGAGAATGACTGAAACAACAAGCAGCAAGGAAACAAGGACCTCAGTTCTGAGACTTCACAGAAGTGAAGTCTAGAACAACCTGAATGAGCTTGGAAAAATATTCGTTTCCAGAGCTCCAGAAAGGAATGCAGTCCTGCCAGAACCTTGATTTCAGGCTTGTGAAACCCAGAGCAGAAACCAGCTGAGCCACGATGTGCCAGACTTCTGACTTACAGAACTGTGAAATAATAAAGGAGTTTTAAACCACTAAAGCCAAAGACGAAGAAATTGAAGAAGATTCTTACCAACTTCTGCAGTCTGAAATTGATCAAACATGTAATCAGGGTGCGTTGATAATTACTGGTGATTGGAATGTGAAAGTTGGAGACAAAGAAGGATTGGTAGTTCGAAAATATGGCCTTGGTGATAGAAACAATGCAGGAGATCACCTGATAGAATTTTGCAAGACCAACAACTTCTTCATTGCAAATACATTTTTTCACCAACATAAATGGTGACTATACATGTGGACCTCGCCAGATGGAATACACAGGAATTAAATTGACTACATCTGTGGAAACAGACGATGGAAGAGCTCAGTATCATCAGTCAGAATGAGGCCAGAGGCCAACTGTGGAACAGAGCATCAATTGCTCATATGCAGGCTCAAGATGAAACTGAAGTAAATTAGAGCAAGTCCATGAGAGCCAAAGTACCACCTTGAGTATATCCCACCTGAATTTAGAGACCATCTCGAGAAAAGATTTGATGTGTTGAACACTAACGACAGAAGACCAGACAAGTTGTGGAATGACATCAAGGACATCATACATGAAGAAAGCAAGAGGCCATTAAAAAGACAGGAAAGAAAGAAAAGACCAAAATAGATGTCAGAAGAGACTCTGAAACTTGGTCTTGAATGCAGAGTAGCTAAAGCAAAAGGAAGAAATGTTGAAGTAAAAGGGCTGAATAGAAGATTTCAAAGGGCGACTCGAGAAGACAGAGTAAAGTATTATAATGACATGTGCAAAGAGCTGAAGGTAGAAAACCAAAAGGGAAGAACACGCTCGACATTTCTTAAGCTGAAAGAATTGAAGAAAAAATTCAAGCCTCGAGTTGCAACAATAAAGCATTCTATGGGGAAAATATTAAACTATGCAGGAAGCATTAAAAGGAGATGGAAGGAATACACAGAGTCACTATACCAAAAAGAACTGGTCAACTTTCAAACATTTCACGAGGCAGCATATGATGAAGAACTGATAGTACTGAATGAAGGAGTCCAAGCTGCACTGAAGGCATTGGCAAAAAACAAGGCTCCAGGAATTGAAGGAATACCAACTGAGATGTTTCAAAAAATGGATGCAGCACTGGAAGTGTTCACTCATCTATGCCTAGAAATTTAGAAGACAGCTACCTGGCAAACCCACTGGAAAAGATCCATATTTATTCCTATTCCCAAGAAAGGTGATCCAACCGAATGCAGAAATTATTGAACAATGTCATTAATATCACACATAAGTAAAATTTTGCTGAAGATCATTCAAAAGCGGCTGCAGCAGTATATCAACAGGGAACTGTCAGAAATTCAAGCCTGATTCAGAAGAGGACTTGGAACCACGGATATCATTGTTGATGTCAGATGGATCTTGGCTGAAAGTAGAGAATACCAGAAGGTGTTTACCTGTGTTTTATTGACTACGCAAAGACATTCGACTGTGTGGATCATAACAAATTATGGATAATATTGCAAAGAACGGGAATTCCAGAGCACTTAATTGTGCTCATGAGGAACCTGTACATAGATCAAGAGGCAGTTGTCCAAACAAAACAAGGGGATACTGAGTGGTTTAAAGTTAGGAAAGGTGTGCTTCAGGATTGTATCTTTCACCGTGCTTATTCAATCTGTATGCTGAGCAAATAATACAAGAAGCTGGACTATATGAAGCAGAACAGGGCATCAGGATTGGAAGAAGACTCATTAATAACCTGCGATATGCAGATGACACAACATTGCTTGCTGAAAGTGAAGGGGACTTGAAGCACTTACTGATGAAGATCAAAGACCACAGCCTTCAGTATGGATTACACCTCAACATAAAGAAAATAAAAATCCTCACAACTGGATCAATAAGCAACATCATGGTAAATGGAGAAAAGATTGAAGTTGTCAAGGATTTCATTTTATTTGGATCCACAATCAACACCCATGGAAGCAGCAGTCAAGAAAT
Source organism: Trichechus manatus latirostris (assembly GCF_000243295.1). Lineage (NCBI taxonomy): Eukaryota > Metazoa > Chordata > Mammalia > Sirenia > Trichechidae > Trichechus > Trichechus manatus. The sequence continues at coordinate 1,729,819 of NW_004444083.1, read as the reverse complement.
CAAAAGACACATTGCATTGGGCAAATCTGCTGCAAAAGACCTCTGTAAAGTGTTGAGAAGCAAAGATGTCACCTTGAAGACTAAGGTGCACCTGGCCTAAGCCATGGTGTTTTCCATCACCTCATATGTATTCAAAAGCTGGGCAATGAATAAGGAAGACTGAAGAAGAATTGACACCTTTGAATTGTTGTGTTGGCGAAGAATTACTGAATATATCATGGACTGCCAAAAGAATGAACAATCTGTCTTGGAAGAAATACAACTAGAATGCTCCTTAGAAGCATACTTTGGATGTGTTATCTGCAGGGATCAGTCCCTGGAGAAAGACCTTATGCTTGGTAAAGTGGAGGGCCAGCGAAAAAGGGGAAGACCCTCAACAAGATGGATTGACACAGTGGCTGCAATAATGGACTGAAGCATGGCAACAATTGTGAGGATGGCAAAGGACTGGGCAGTGTTTCCTTCTGTTGTACATAGGGTCACTAGGAGTCGGAACCGACTAGATGGCACCTAACAACAACATCAACAAATCACTCAATCTGTGAAAATTTACAGCAGCAATAAAAAACTAACATGAAAACAATGTAAAAGGCTTCATCAAGGAGGAAAAAGTGAGACGACTAAATAAGCTTGATCTGGTCACAAGGCCTTAGTGATCAGGAGGAATGATACTGAATTTGGCTTAATCAGTAACCAGTTGCCACCAAGTCAATCCCAACTCATGGCTACCCCATGTGTCGAGTAAACTGTGCTCCACAGGGTTTTCAAGTCTGTGACCTTATAGAAGCAGATCACCAGGCTTTTCTCCTGAGGTGCTTTTGGGTAGACTTGACCTGCCAACTACTTAGCCAGTAGTTGAGCACTTAACCACTTGTGCCACCCAGGGACTCCTGATTTTGGTTTACTGGTGGCAATTCAGATTTGTCGATAGAAGAAGCCATGAAAAACCACTGCTTTAGAACCTGATAAGGGAAAGGCAACAACGAAAACTGATTTCTCCACCTCCTACCGGACAACAGAATACCCTGCGGCCCTAGTACCTAGAGCACACTGGTGACCACCAGAGTTAGCAGTGCCCAGAGGGAATATTAGGCCACAGCAGACACAGAACAGGGAATGCACACTCCCTCCATAGCTCCAGACTCTTTTTCCAGTCATTATATAGAGTTGAATGCCTGTTAGGCATCTGATGATTTTTCTTGCTTCCCAAATTTAGTTCTCTTCAGGTTTTCACCATTTTTAATAAATGGCATCACTATCTATGTTTCTCAGATCACAAATCTGGAAGTCATGCTTAATTCTATCCATTACTGCATACCCAATGGAGGGAACGTCCAATTCATCAATGACTTCTTTTGATTCTACATACATTGCAAACCTATGAGATTGCTCACCGTCTCTACTGTTCCTAGTCCTAGCAACCTTGTCTCATGTTTGGAGTTTCACAACAGCTTCTTAACTACTCTCTTGGCCTCCACCCTTTCCTCAACATCCTTCCACAACCGCCGTCACCATTCCAAACAATTCATCTGCTACACAACACCAAGGCATCTTTGTGAAAGCATACATGTTATGCCTGTGCTTAAAATACTTTCCTGCAGCCAGAATAAAATCTAAGCTCTCTTCATGGCCTATAAAGTTCTAATGATCTTGTCCCAAAGCTTCTCCACTTTTATCTCCTCCTATTCTGCTCACTGAGTCCCTGGGTGACACAAACAGTTAAGCGCTCAGCTGTTAACCACCGGGTTGGCGGTTTGCTACCCAAGGCTCTTTGGAAGAAAGATCTGGAAATCTACTTCTAAAAAAAAAAAAAAAACCCAGCCATTGAAAACTCTATGGAGAACAGTTCTACTCTGACACACATGGGGTCGACATTAGTGGGAATCGACTCTATGGCAACTGATTTGGTTTTGGTTTTGGTATTCTGCTTGAATTTCACTACACCCCAGTCATACTGGCCTCCTTATGACCATTGAACAACTCAGAGCCTTGCTACTTCTTTCTCTGCTTAGAATTTTCACATTGTCTTATCATTCAGATCTTGGTCAAATGTCATCTCCCCAGAGAATGCATCCTTGGAGTTCTACCTAAAGTACTTCACGGACCACATTAACGTTTTATTTTCTTTATGACACATTCAGTTTTGGAATTTTTCTGATTTGTAAATATGTTTGTTCATTCACGAATCCTTTTATTTATTCATTTTTTCCATCTACTCATTGATGGCATGGGTTCCTTACCTGAAATGTAAGACCTACAAAATTAGCAGGATCACCTATGGTAGACAGGTTTCAAAAGAGCTTCTAGATTAAGACTAGGAAGAAACGCCTGGCTATCTACTTCTGAAAATTAGCCAGTAAAAACCCTATGGATCACAACAGAATGTCGTCTAACTCTCTTGCTTTAGACTCAGCATTAGGGTGGATCAATTGCAGAGGAGGACATCATATTTGGTGACGTACAGGGTCAGCGAGGGCAAAGGAGACCCTCAGTGAGATGGATTGGCATGATAGCCTTAACAATGGACTTGAGTATGCTGGCAATTAAGAGGATGATGCAGGACTGAACAATGTTTCGTTCTGTTGTACTAAGGTCACCATGAGTCGGAGTCGATGGCAGCTATTATCGTAAGATTAAAAAGAAATAGATAATCAAATGGGCAATGAGAAAGCAACCTTTAGTTCTAGATTTAATATTGCAACATCCAGATTACATAAACATTAGCAATGAATTTAAGTTTCAAAACACCTCTGTCACTAGGAGTCTACAGTGTAAAGGAGATCTAAACTGCCTATGTCTACTATACCATTTTATAGATACGGGGTGGTGGGGAGGTGGGTAAAGGACGGAAGAAAATGTTGTCTAGTCATTCTCTAAACACTCATGGGAGATAAACAGCTCGTTAAGATGAAAGCCAAGTGTGACACGCTGAGCTCCAAGAAGTTCAGTGTTTGCTTTTATTAGAACAATATTTCTCTTTCCCTGAAATATTCTTTCATTTTTACATTAATACTTACAATTGTCCTCCAAGCCCTCATTCTCAGCTCAGTCTCTAGGACTTTTTGGAAGGGTTTTGGAGTATAAGATGCCCTTGGGCATAAATTCAGCTAACTCTGAATGCCCCTATACAGGTAATTATTCACTACAATCTTATCAGTAGAGAGCAGGGAATGCTTTAACTAATTGAAAATAGTCTCTCTCTTCTTTAGCAAAGTGGAGATTTGAAGAGATGAGTCAGTTTCATGGAGAGAACAATGTCATATGTATTACGTTTGCTCCAAGTTAAAATAGTTTTCTTTTTTTTTTTTTGTTTAGATGCTTCTTTAATGAAATTTCAGAACACTTGGTCTCTTGTGAGTTAAGCTAAATTTAAAACATACCTTGTCTAAATGGGAAGGAAATATGAGAAGCAGTTGCTGCCACCGTTGGTGATTCTGACTCTCCAATATTTAAAGAACAAAAAGGGATACAGTATATAATGTAAAATAGAATAGTATCTGTTGACTGTTTGTATAAAGACCCTATTAAGGGAAGGCTGATCTGTCACAGGAACCCTGGTGGTGCAGTGGTTAAGAGCTCAACTGCTAACCAATAGGCTGGTAGTTCGAGTCCATCAGCCACTCCTTGGCAACACTATGGGGCCATTCTACTCTGTCCTGTAGGTTCGCTACGAGTCGGAATCAAATCGATGACAATGGGTTTGATTTTGTTTTGGTTTTGGATCTGTCACAGGAGCCCTGGTTGCAAAGTGGTTAAACACTTGGCTGTTAACTTAAAGGTAGGCAGTTCAAACTCAACAGCCGCTCTGCAGGCGAAAGATATGCCAGTCTACTTCCGTAAAGATTACAGCCTTGGAAACCCTATGGGGCAGTTCTACTCTGTCCTACAGGGTCACTACAAGTTGGAATCAACTTAACAGCAAAGGGTTTAGGATCTGTCATCCGCCTAGGATTGCATAAGGTGTGCTAACAGGGACAACTAGGCAATGTAGTGAGGGCCCACTCATGGTGCTGCACTTGGCCCCCTGCCAACACCAGCACTATCGAATTGGAACCCCTACTTTGCAGTATATGTGATAAATTCCCTTATTTTGAATGTACATATGTGCCTAATATATTGTTACCTATAATCAATCCCATTTGTCTTCTGACTGGAGAATCTTTTATTTGCTAAGAGAAAACAAAATTTTTGTCCTTGGGATAATGAATCTTGATTTATTGATAATAATAAATAGTGGTCAGGTAAGCAAATTTGATGGCAGATATAAGGATGGAGCTCAATTTATCTCTATCAGGAGGGGAGAGGAAATGAGGGAGAAGATCTGCCAAGATAAAAGCTCTTACTGGAAGGCAGTTAGAGAAAGAGGAAAGAAAAAGCTGGAAGGAGAAAAAAGACATATCTAATTGGGATTTTTCCAGTGAAATGCTGTTCACTGCATGTCTTAGGCTGGGTTCTCTAGAGAAGCAAAACCTGTAAAGTGTATAAGTATATATATGTATATATAGAGAGATTTATATCAAGGAAATGGCTCACACGGTTGTAGAGTCTGGAATGTCCCAAGTCTGTGGATGAGGGTAAACAGGCTTCTCGTGACTGACATAGCTGCAGGGGCTGATGAACCCAAGATTGGCAGGTCAAAGAGCAGGGCTCTTGCTCACAGGCTGTGAAGATTGACGAATCCCAAGCTCAAGTCCCAAGAACTGGAGGTCAGACAAACAGGAGCCAGCTGCAGGATCCAGAGAGCCAGCAAAAAGCCAGAACATCTGCCTATATTCGGATGCAGGCCACATACCCAGGGAAAATCCCTTTCAACTGATTGGCTACTCACAGCAGATCCCATCATGGGAGTGATCACATATAAATACTGAGAATCGTGGCCCAGCCAAGTTGACACACAATCTTAACCATCACACTGGATGAGGTAAACCAAGCTTCAGTTGGCCCTGCAAAATCCTCAGCAAGTTCTAAATAACTCATTCATGCTCTTAATTTGTTTTGGTGTTATTTGCTTGCTTGCTTCTTTTTTAAAATATCCAATATTTCCTGGAAGTTATACTTATCAGGCTCCTTCACAAAAAGGTTACACAATAAAATTTTGTCTAAAGTACAAACATTGTAACACTATGCACCTTACTTCTGATAATATTATTCACACTACCAAGAACCCTACTAAAAACAATAGGACTTCAAATGTGTTCTTTCTCCTTCTCATTTACGTATTATTAATGATATGCAAAAAAAATAAAAATTTACAAGACTGCAATCAAAGGATTTACAGAGACCAGATGCCAGACACTGGGCACATTTATCAGAGTTCGACCAGAGAGGCAGAAACCACAGGAGATGGGTACTGAAAGATTTATTATAAGGAATTGGTTTATGCAATTGTGGGGGCTGCAAAGCAAGTCTGAAATCCATAGGGCAGGCCATCAGGAGGCAGGCTGGAATTCTCAAATATAGGCTGAAGCTGCTGAACACAGGCAGAATTTCTTCTTCAGGGAAGCCTCAGCTCTGCTTTTAAGGCCTCTCGACTGACTGGATCACTTCTACCCAGGTTGTATGGATTGAATTGTGTTCCCCTAAAAGCTATGCTGAAGTCCTAACTTCTGTACCTGTGAACATGACCTTGTTTGGAAACAGGGTTTTGAAAATGTTATCAATTAACATGAGGTCATACTACAGTAGGGTGGGTCCGAATCCAATATGCTGTTGTTTGTTGTTGTTAGGTGCTGTCGAGTCAGTTCCGACTGAAAGCAACCCTGTGTACAGCAGAACGAAACGCTGCCCAGTCCTGCGCCATCCTCACAGTTGCTGTTATGCTTGAGCCCATTGTTGCAGCCACTGTGTCGATCCATCTCGCTGAGGGTCTTTCTCTCTTTTACTGATCCTCTACTTTACCAAGCATGATGTCCTTTTCAAGGGGCTGGTCCCTCTTAATAACATGTCCAAAGTGCATGAGATGAAGTCTTGCCATCCTTGCTTCCAATATGAGTGATGTGCTTATAAAAAAGGAGGAGAGACAGACACACCCAGACGGAAGAAGGCCCTGTGAGGACAGAGTTATGGTGTAGATGCAAGCCAAAGAATGCCTGTGGCACCAAAAGCTGGGTGAAACAAGGAAGGATCTTCTTCTAGAGGCTTCAGAGAAGGCCTGATCTTGCTGATACCCTGAATTCAGACTCTTATCCTCCAGAATCGTGAGACAATAAATTTCTGTCACTTTAAGCCACCCACAATTGTGTTATTTCAAGGCATACACAATTGTGGTATTGTGTTATAGCAGCCTTAGGAAACTAATACACTAAATTATCTGTGATAATCTCCCTTGTGCAAAATCAACTGATTATGGATTTCAATCACGTGGACAAAATACATTCACAGCTATACCTAGATTAGCGGTTGATGGAATAACTGGGAACTTTAGCCTAGCCAAATCCACATATCAAAAAGACTATAATAGCACATTTCTACTTATTGTTAATGAGGAAAAAAATACAATCAAGCCTATTAGTTTTCATCCTCTCAAAGAGAATTTGAGATGTTTAGAAGAAATAATGGAAATGTCTAAATTTATTTTATTGTTTGACCTTATCTCAAAGTTGCAAGATCTGGAACACCTGGGAACCCAGGGCTTTAAAAATTATTTTATAAGGTTCTCAGAATCTTGACACCCTAACCTCAACTACCCCACTATCAGAACTATTCAGTCAGTAAAAATTTCAGAGTATAACAAAGCTTAGAGCAGTGGTTCCCAAAATATGGTCCATGCCTTGGGTCTCTGAAACCCTTTCAGGGGATCCATAAAGTCAAAACTATTTTCACGATGATATTAAGACACTGTGAGCCTTTTTTTCCACTGAGTTGACATTTATGTCTTTGCATCAGTCAAGGCAGTGACAGCAAACTGTACTAGTAGTTGGATTCGCCACCACCAAGAATTCAAAGCTTAAACAAGTCAGTTTTACTTTAAAATGTCCTTTAGGAAGCCATAAAGTCATGCTCATTGTATTAAATCTCAAACTTTTGAGTACACATCTTTATACTACTCTGTGTGATGAAATAGGACATATGCATAAAGCACTTCTGTAGCAAACCAAAGTCATCATTGTCTCAGGGAAGAATATTCGTGTGGGTGTTTGAGCTCCAGGCTGAAACAGTCCCTTTTTCATAAAACATGATTTTCACTTGAAAAAAATAACTGAGAGACAAACGGTGGTTATTTCACCAGACATTTTCTAGAAAATGACCAAAATGAACTTGTCAAGGAAAATAACTGACAGTATTTGTTGCCAATGGAAAATTTCAGCTTTCAAGTTAAAATTTTTGTGTTAGTTACGATCTAGTCGACTCCAACTCCTGATGATATAATTAACAGAATGGAGTAAGTACTGGAAACAGAACAAGCTGAAGGCAATGAAAAAGAACGTTGACACATTATCAGAAACGTCACTAATGTCACTGTTTAATTTGTATAGAAATTGTTAAATGGGAACATAATTGGCTACGTGAACTTTCACTGAAAACACAATAAAGTATTATTTTTTAATAAGTACATAAAGACTTTTCTGATGAGACTGGTAAGAACGTTAACAATTCTGAGTTTTTGATGTTTTACAATGAAATGTGCCAACTTTTGGAAGAACCGCGTATTTCACTGAAACAATATTTTCCAAATGACCAATGAAAGCATCATTATTTTGGGGGTCCCAAGACTACCTCACACATTTAGTGATTTACTGAAAGGACTCAGAGGTCTCAGAGACAAACTATAGTTTACCACAACAGTCACCAAGGTAAAAAAAAAAAAAAACACATCAGGCAGAGTCTGGAGGGATCCAAGTGTAGACTTCATAACTGTCCTCTTCTCCTGGGAGGGTTCACATAAAACACACCCTTTCCTCCAGCAGTGAAATGCGACAACACATGGGCAGTGGTTCTGGTCAGGAAAGCTTGCTTGAAAATCAGAGTCCAGCATTTTTATTGGGGGCTGGTCAAGTACGCACAGCAACCAGCTACAACTATTGAAATTCCATATTCCAAAAGGAAATCAAGTGTTCCGTGGCTCCAGGTAAGTAAATTAGTCTTATCGATGTAGGGAGCATTCCAAAAGCCGAGTTTCCAGATGCCAATCAAGGGCCATCCTTGCAAGCGAGCCTTTCTAAAGATAGTAACCTCGCGCCTGCCATGTTAACTCTTTCCTGCATAATCATGTTATAAAACCATGAACGGGTGAAAGGTCTACTCTAAGCACAAGAAAGAAAAATAAATGTTAGAACAACTATGAACAATTCATTGATAGTTGTTAGAATAACTAAGAACAACTACGAACAATTCATTGACAGGGTTTCAGATTTCACCTTGAAACTAATCTTTAAGACATTATCCCTTGTTGAGTTTTGGTATATTATCAAAGAAGAAGCTCTACAATTATCTGAAAAGATTATTAAATATTCCTCTCTTTTCCAACTACATCTTTGTGAGGCTGTATTTCCTTCATACACCTCAACAATTTAAAAAAAAAGCACAAAAATTGAATTTAGAAACAGATATGAGAACGCAACTCTCTTCTACTAAGGCGCGTATTAGAGACATTTGTAAAGATGTAAAATCATGCCCCTGTTTGCATTAAATCTTTTGTTTGGGAAAATATAATTATTTTTCATAAAAATATTTGATTCATGTTAACATGTTATGGATTTATTATTCCTACTTATAAATTAATTGATAAATACATATTTTTAATTGCAGTTTTAATTTCTAATATGATAAATATTGATAGAAATACCCAACATACAGAAAAGCTACTTAGGGTCTTCAATAATTTTTAATGTGCAAACAGGTCCCACAGGAGAAAGATGTGGCAGTCTGCTTGAGTTAAGATTTACAGACTTGGAAAACCTATGGGACAGCTCTAGTCTGTCCTATAGGGTCACTATGAGTCAGAATTTACTCAACAGCAGCAGGTTTTTGTTTTGGTAAACTGGTCTCCAGCTCAAAACTTTGGAGAAATGCTGGCTTAGAATAATTGGATATAAATTCAGGGACCTTATAACCAGTGTTGCAAATTCATCATAATAAAATGTCAGAGGAGGCTCATTCAGTAAGTTCTGGAAGATGCGGAAGCTGGAAACTGGGCTTGAATCTGTATCGATGCAGAATGCTTCCTGCATTGATAAGACTATTTTACTTGTTGCATTCAAAAAGTAGATCTTAAGGAGAAATTTGCCCAAGTTCAAATGGACAACGAAGGGGGCTGAGCACAATATACCACTCTTGTACCCTTGACCTTGTCCTTTTCATTCCATTTAAATATACAGGAAAAAACAAATCATGGAGCTTTTAAATATTTCTGCTTGCTAGTCTCAGTGAGACAGATGACCACTTCAGAGAGCAATTTGGCAATATTTAATATAAATGTACATGCATATGCCCTGCAGTCCAGCAATTCCATTCCTAGGAGTTTATTCTTGGCCAAATTCTTACACATCTGCAGAAGGATATTTGTATGAGTATATTCATTGCAACTCAATAAATAAAAATCTGTCACTCAGTAGGGTCAGGAATAAATAAATTGGGATTTATTCATACAATGAAATTCTATATTGCAGCTTAAAGTGAAGAAGTAAGCCTGTATGTATCAACTTGAATAAATCTCAAGAAATGTTATGTTGAATGTAAAAGGAATTTTCAAAAGGTTATGTACAGCGTGATAACATTTATGCAAATGTTTAAACACGTGAGAGTCGAAGTAGTTTTAAAATACTTTGTAAAAGTATGATTAAATGCTAACGTCCTTACTTATGAAATATTATTTTTTTCTTAAGCTTTTCTGTTTGTATCAGTTTCCCATGGCTGGCATAACAAAATATCACAGACTGGGTGGCTTAAGAGCCCTGGTGGCACAGTGGTTAAGAGCTACACTGCTAACCAAAAGGTCAGCAGTTCAAATCCACCAGCCACTCCTTGGAAACTCTATGGGGCAGTTCTACTCTGTCCTATAGGGTCACTGTGAGTCAGAATCGACTCAACGGCAATGGGTTTGGTTTGGTTTTGGGTGGCTTAAAATAACAGATATTTCTTCTCTCACAGCATAGGAGGCCCAAAGGCCAAAATCAAGGTGTTGGCAGGATTGATTTATTCTGGAGGCTTTGAGAGAGAAACCATACCTCACCTCTTTCCTAGCTTCTTGTGCTGCCAGTAATCCTTGGTGTTCCTTGGCTTGTGGATGCATCACTCCAGTCTCTACCTCTATCTTCATGTGTCTTTTTCTCTGTGCCTCTGCGTCTTCTCCTTTTCTGTCTCTTACAAGGACGCTCTTCGTTAGATTTAGGTTCCACCCTAATCTGGTATGAACTCATCCTGATCCTTACCTGAACTATATCTGCAATGACCCTATTTCCAAATAAGTTCACATTCTGTGGTGCTGAGTCTACATGAATTTTGCCGGAACAGTATTCAATCCACTACACTGTACTTTACTTTTTTACCTCCTATAATTAACATAAATTACTATTCTTCCTATTATTTCTATTTCTACTGTTACACTTTCTCCTTCTATCACTACTGTTTTTACATGTACATAACATTTCAGCATCAATACTCACCTCTTTGTAAAATTGCATTTGATTTTCAGGACAGTCCTGTAAGTTACCCCTTTTTCTGTCAAGGAATCAGAGATTTGGAGAGACTAAATGCCATGCCCAGTTCACATACCCAGTAAGTGATAGAACAAGAAAGCAGCACTGGTTTCTCTTCCTTCCTCCCTCACTCCCTCCCTCCTTTCTTCTTTCCTCTTCCTTCTTTCTTTCTTTCTTTTTCTTTCTCTGTCTCTCCCCTTCCTTCCTTTTTTTTCTTTTTAATGTGGTGAAACCATACATAAAACAGGCCAACTCAATAACTTCTGCATTTACAATCCAGTGACATTCATTACATCGAAGTTGAATCACTGGTTTCTGATGATAAACTGATGCTTTTTTCCTTGTTCTTTCTGCATGTTAGAGTGATATACACATGGGAATTCAATAAGTACTTTATTGGCAGATAATAATAATAACAGTACCTAAATGATTAATGCATATAGAACACTATAGCGTCCTTCAGTAGAGCAAATGGTTAAGTACTCGACTACTAGCTGAAAGATTGGCAGTTAGAACCCACCCAGAGACACCTTGGAAAACAGGCCCCATGATCTGCTTCCGAAAGGTCAAGGCCTTGAAAACCCTAGGGAGCAGTTCTACTCTGCACACATGGGGCTGCCATGAATTGGAATTGAGTCGAGGGCAACTAACACGAAGAACAGCTATATTCTAGTCACAGTTCTAAGTGCTTTAGATATTTTAATCACTTGATCCTCACAACAACTCTATGTATCTGATTTTAACAGACACGGTAACAGGTTTTAGAAATTGTGCAAAGTCCTACAGGGAGACGTGACAGTGATATGACTTGAACACAGACAACCTGGCGCCAGAGGGCCACTACATCACCTTGCCTCGGAAAAAAGAAAATACATGCATATATATATATCTCTTCCTAGGAGAGCTGATAAGTACAGAATTTCTTGAGACTGTGTCTTAATTTTGATGTGATTTTAACGAAAGGCACTCTCTGAAGGCTTCTTGACAGCACTCGTTCGTTTAATTCCATCCAGTTTTGCTGAGCTTATTTCTCAGAATGCTAAAGAATTTTGTGACAGTAGAAGCAAATGACTCCAAATTGAGCCATCTTAATAATTTTTTTGAAACCCTTTCCTTTAACATTTGTTTTGATCATCTATGGGCGTTTTCTTACTGTTAAAACACTTAGTTTTCTGTCTTCTAAAGATAGCAGTGCACCTATTCCATAAACCACAATTAAGTTACCAACTTAGACAAGGTTTAAACAGCCAGAAAGAGGAGGAGAAAGAGAGGGAAAGACAGCGCTACAGGAAGAGGAGGAAGAGGAAGCAGCAGCAGCAGCAGCAGAAGGTCCTAAGCAGCAAGAACCTTTATGGCAGATATTTCTTTTGATATATTTTGAAAGAAAATATAGTAAACTCCCAGTGCTCAGTATTACCTTACAGACAAGCCATCCTGCTATGTTGGCAACGTCTTTTCAACACGATCATTGGCTTTATTCATGATGAATAATACGAATTTCCTCCGGGAATGAGCCTCTTACACAAAATTAAAATTCAAAATTAACGAAAGGATATACAGTGAAACACAATCCACCCGGGCCTTGATTCGGGCCCAGAGGCAACCATTTTTACTAATTTGTTTTGGGGTCTTTTTTTAATAAAAGAAATGCTTTTACTTAGATAGTTTCCACCTTCTATGCAACGGTTCCAGGCGGCACAAATAGTTGGACTACTAGCAAACAAAGGTTAACGACTTGAACCCACTCAGAAGCACCTCGGAAGACAGGCCTGGCAATCAGCTTCCAAAATAACACATTCTTGAAAACACTAGGAAGCAGTTCTACTCTAATCTGCTCCGTAAGTCGGAATCAACTCCACAGCAACTAACAACAAAGATGTCCTACACCTTCCTCTTTTTTTTAAAAAAAATTTTTCTTAATACAACTTTGTGTTTGTATATATGTATATCTATGTAGATATTTTAATAGCTATATAGTATTCCTTTGAGTAGTCACATGCTGATTTCACCAATCATCTATTAGGGGACATTTAGCTCACTCCAAGTGTTTTACTATTACCAACAAAGCTGCAGTGAATTCTACATTTGTAATTTTGCATATATGTATGTAAGCAAGCTTATCTATGGGATGCATTTATAGTGGGATTTCTGGCTTAGTGTCTTAGTATGGAAGAAAATGACATTTTACATCCATTCTGATAATTTATTTCTCGCCCATGACTGTCACTATGGGTGATAATGAAGTTACTCTTGATTATTTGCCTCCAAAACAAACCAAACACTTTGTGGTCAAGTCGATTCCAACTCATAGCAACCCTATAGGATATAGCAGAACTTCCCCATAGGGTTTCTAAGGAGCAGATGGTAGATTTGAACAGCTGACCCTTTGGTTAGCAGCTGTAGCTCTTAACCACTGCACCACCAGGGCTCCAATTGTTTGCCTAGCCATCACTAAATTACTGCATAGCCTTTCAAGGACAATACTGATCAGCCAGAAATTTTGTTATATTAAAATAAAAGTATTTATTTAAGTGTTTGTATGTGGGAAATATACCTTGTTAGAGATTGTCTTAGTCATCTAGTTCTGTTCTAACAGAAATACCACAAGTGGATGTCTTTAACAAAGAGAAATTTATTCTCTCACTGTCTAGTAGGCTACAAGTCCAAATGCAGGGCATCAGCTCCAGGGAACGGCATTCTTTCTGTGTAGGCTCTGGGGGAAAGTCCTTGTTATCAATCTTCCCTTGGCTAGGAGCTTCCCCATGCAGGAACCCCAAGTCCAAAGGATGCACTCTGCTCCCGGCACTACTTTCTTGGTGGTATGAGGTCCCCTACTCTCTGCTCGCTTCCCTTTCCTTTTATCTCTTGTAAGACAAAAGGTGGTGCAGGCCACACCCCACAGAAACTCCCTTTACATTGGATCAGGGATGTGACCTGAGCAAGGGTGTTACAATCCCACCCTAATCCTCTTTAACATAAAATTACAATCACAAAATGGGGGACAACCACACAATACTGGGAATCACCGCCTGACCAAGTAGACACGTATTTTGGGGGAACACAATTCAATCCATGACAGAGATGTTTTATGCAGATGAGCTTAAGAGGCTATTTTGTATGTTCTGCCTTCTGGGTAAGAATATAATGTATAAACCAAAAAAAACATTGCTCATAGAGACCCTATAGGACAGAGCAGAACTGCCCCATAGGGTTTCCAAGGACTGACTGGTGGATTCTAACTGCCGACCTTTTGGTTAGCAGCCAAGCTTTTAACCACTATGCAACTAGGGCTCCTCCATAATGTATAAAGGTGTTGCATTAATGAACAATGATTCCATAAGCAAGAAGAACATGTCTCGATCAATACAAGTGGAACTGCACACATGATAAAGAGGAAGAGTCCATGACATGTATCCTCCCGATTTTGTATCTCTCTCTTCATATTTTCTCTCCATATTTTTGCTCTGTACTTTGACGTAATATTTTTCTACTCATTCTTTCAAGCAACTGGGTTGGTTCTTAACTGTGATCATTCCACACTTGAACTCATCTACTGAATTTTCTTCTTTCAAGTTTTAGTTTCTACTCCAGAAAGTCTTATTTTATTGTGTACTAGAATCTTAGCTATTCCTCACTGTGTTATTATTATACTTTGTTGTTGTTATTTGAATTCTCACGTATCTCCTCCAGAGGTTCTAGTTTATCTGGTTCCTACTCTGTTTGAACTCCTGTGCTGGCTGCTTGGGTCCCTCGGATGTGTGATTGTTTCTTCGTGATCCTTTTAGAGATCATCTCTGGGTTGTCAGGGTACCCTAAGTGGAGGGACTCTTGGAAGGGATGGAAGTTGAATCACCATCTACTTCTGTGGGCTGAAGGTGTAACAATAGACAAGCACCAGAAAAAATCTTATGGATGACCTGGTGTCTTAGTCTTGGTGTCCCTAGGAGTGAAATAGATGGGAAATCTACTAAATATGTACGTAATCTGTACAAAAGGATGAATTCTAGGTCAGGTGAACAGCAGTCTAACTTGAATCACCAGAATGGAGAGTCATGGTCCCTCAATCAATTCCCAGATTTGAGCGAGTTTAAAGACCCACAAACCCCTTGAACGAAGGGGAGGCCAGGTCCCCTTGAGGAAGGACTCCAGTACACTGCCAAAAATTTTTACTGCTAATCTTTCTCCCAGCCTTCCCCAAAGGGATCTGTGGCCTTTTATGAGAGTGACTGTTCACTGGGGAAAAGGAAATAATCAGACTTTTCGGGGATTACTGGCTACTGGCTTTGAACTGACACCAATTCCAGGAGCAGAGCACGTCCTTGGACCGGGGTCCCTGCGCAGAGAAGCTCCTAGTCCGGGGGAACACTGAAAAGAAGAAGGCAGAGAAAAAGCCTTCCCCTGGAGCTGATGCCCTGAATTTGGACTTTTAGCCTACTTTGACTATGCGGAAATAAACTTCTCTTCATTAAAACCATCCACTTGTGGTATTTCTGTTATGGCAGCACTAGATGACTAAGACAGAATTTGGTGCCGAGAGAGTGGGGTGCTGCTCTAACAGATACCTAAAATGTGGAAGCAGTTTTAAAGCTGTGAATGGATAGACGTGCGACCGTGACAGAGGACCAGCAGCAGCAGAGAACCTACAGCAGCAGAGAAACCGCAGTGGCAGAGAACCAACAGCAGCAGAACCAGGAGACCAGTGAAAGACGGTGCTGGAGCTGACCCACGGAGCCAGAGAGCTGAATGCCTGTGAGCAGGAGGCTTCCTGGCGGAGTGGGGTGCCTCCGGGCACTTATCGGTGGAGCTACTGAGCTTTGGAACACTTGCCCCAGCAGGGCAGATGCAGGCGTGAGGCCCGAGGGCCAAGAGGCCACAGGAAGCAGAAGCAGAAGCTGAAGAGACAAGGGACACAAGAAGCCGAGCTGCTTCAGTCTGAAAAGGCATGGCCATGACCTCAGCGGTTTCAAAGGGTGGAGCCATGGCCTCTGATGTTTCTAAGGGTGGAGTTGTCACTCCGATGGACTAGGAGAATGGTGCGCCTAAGCCAAGCGAGCAGAGTTGCTGTCCCAGTGGGCCTGGAAGGCGGGAGCTGAAGCCCAGGGCCGAGGGGCCTCCACTCAGAATCCAGAGACTGTGGCGGATACCTAGAGTCTGGAGGGCAGGGCTATTGTGTGAATTGTCTCAGAGAACAGAAGATTATTTTCAAAGCCTTGAGGGCTAATGTAATGTGTTCTGCTGACTTGCTTGGTGCCTGTTATCCCTTCTTTTCCTCTAGTTTCTCCCATTTGTAATGGAAATGTCTAGCTTGTGCCTGTTCTGCCATTGTACCTTTGGAAGCAGATAACTTGTATTCTAGATTTCACGGATAAAGAGGAATTTTTGGATTTGGGACTTGGAGTTAAGACTTTTGCTATGATATGATGGGGACCTCATACCATCAAGGAAGCAGTGCAGGAGCAGAGTGCGTCCTTTGGACCGGGGTCCCTGCGCAGAGAAGCTCCTAGTCCGGAGGAACACCGAAGAGAAGAAGGCCGACAGAGAGAAAAGGGCTTCCCCTGGAGCTGACGCCCTGAATTTGGACTTTTAGCCTACTTTAACTGTGAGGAAATAAACTTCTCTTTGTTAAAACCATCCACTTGTGGTGTTTCTGTTATAGCAGCACTAGATGACTAAGACACCTGGTTTCCTCATACTCCTCTAGCCTTAGGAGAAGGAAGGACTCAGTTCACTTTTACAGCTTTGCCTTTGTCTTTTTATTTATTTATGTATTAATTGCAATGAAAATTTACACAACAAAACCTTCACCAATTCAATAATTTCCAGATGTACAATTCAATGATATCGGTTACATTCTTCATGTTGTACCACCTTTGTCGCTATCCTGTTACCTTTGTCTTTTGAAGGCTAAGGAGACCATGCTCATCTAAGTGCTTCCACAAGCACACACACACACACACACACACACACACACACACACACACTTGAGGTCAATGTTGACTCCTCCAAATTTCCAGAAGTCCACAGATTCTTGCAGACCAACTGCTTTCCAATATCCTTCATATTCTAATATTTCTTGGCCCAGGGACTCTCTTACCAGGATCTCACCAAGTCTATGGAAAAAAAATCCCTTTACAAGTTTTTTTCCTAGGAATTCTTCAATCCTTCAATCCCCAGAGCCAAAGCTCTCTCTCACACCCAGGAATCTACTGCCTCCCGAAGCCATGTGGTCAGATGAGTCAAGTATAGTCTTAATAACTGGTGAGAAAGCATGATGCATTCTATGAGTATCTCCGGAACCCCTCTATTTTATCTAAGTCCTTTCCATAACATTTTCATTAAGTTTTACTAATCAAATAAATAACTGAAAATGGTATCTAATTCCTATGATCAATTTTTTGCTACTGGTATAATTTCAATTCAACGTGTATAATTTTTTCCAGTATTTCGTTTATAAATTGCCTGCTCTTACCTAGCGTGCATTTTAATACTGTCTAGGATTCCCTAGGTCCCTGGTGGCACAGTGGTTAAGAGCTTGGCTGCTAACCAAAAAGCCGGCAGTTCGAATCCACCAGCCACTCCTTGCAAACCCATGGGGCAGTTCTACGCTGTCCTATAAGTTTGCTATGAGTCCGAATCAACAGCAACAGGTTTGGTTTTGGTTTTGGTTTTGGTTTTGGTAGGAGTCCCTGAGTGGCACAGACAGGTAAGTGCATGGCTATTAACTGAAAGATTGGCAGCTCGAACCCACCTGGAGGTGCCTTAGAAAAAAGGCCTGGCGATCTGCTTCCAGAAGGTCACAGCCATGAAAACCTTATAAAGCACAATTCTACTCTGCAACTCAGGGAGTTGCCATGAGTTGGAATTGATTCAATGGCAAGTGTTTTTTTTTTCTTTTTGGTTGATGAAGCCAAAGAAAAAAGCAATAGACTACATAATCCAACTCTAAGTCCTTTTAATGGTGTAGGAAACTATCTTAATATTTTCCAGTCTTTCTTGGAGGGAGCAGACAAATGCCTAATGTAACCAGAGTTGAGATCACAGTGTCACTTCTCAAGTCTTCCTAGAAGTGAGAGAAAGCCAGAGAGTGCTATAAATCCTCATGGGTCATTGTCAACTCTAACACTTTCATTTCACTATTTCTAGGAGGATGAGCGGCGCTGATACAAACAAGGAGAGAAAGGAATATTTTTGCCTGACCGTTTATTAGCACAGCGGGAAAATAAATGCCCATAAACAAGCAAGCTTCTACTAAATACAAGGAGAGACAAACAAGGATGTGAGAGAGTGGAAAACCCATGTTAATAATGTTGTGCTCTGTCCTCTAACAGCAATGATCTGAGTGTTCATGTCTGTCAAGCATGTTTATTAGCAGTTTCCTAGAGCAAGCATTGTATCTAAATTAATGGGCAGAAAGACACACATAGTCTATAGCCATATTTTCATCCATTTATAGTTTACTGCTTTGGGGACAGAGGCATTTTATATTCAGGCTCAGCAAATATATTGCATATCCTTTTTTATGTTCTTTAGAGTTGAAGCAGTACTATAAAACACTGTATTTCTCCACTATTTTTCCTCCATCATTACGGCCCCGAGAACAACTCAATTCAGTAAACCTACAAGTGTCCCACATTATACGTAATTAATCCTCTGAGAAAAGGTCTGAAGAAAAATAGTGCATTAAAATGCAAAAGAGGAGCAAATACTTTAAACATCTGTTCTCATGCAATGAAATATTTGTTTCATTTTTGTTTTTCAAAGAATTATATTGCTATTTCAAGGAGCCCTGGCGGTGCAATGGTTAAGCCCTTGGCGGCTAACCGAAAGGTTGGTGGTTCGAATCCACCAGCCACTCTGCAGGAGAAATGACCTGGCAATCTGCTCCCGTAAAGATTACAGCCTAGGAAACCCTATGGGCAGTTCTACTCTGTCCTGTAGGGTCACTGTGAATGGGAATCAACTTGATGGCACACAACAAAAATATATGGTAGTACAGTTTGGCGGTGACAGAGCTGTTGATGCTTCTAATTTCAAAAGAAAAGAGCAAATGATAATTTTTTTCAATAAGTTGATTGAAAAACCCCTCCAGCCCACTGAAATACACATTATAAGTGAAAGCGTTGTGTGGGAGAAGACTTAGTCTCCTAACGCCTCTATGTGATTGCACGTGGTTCGTTCTGAGTTTATGAGGCCCTGGGATTTACCTCTGTGGCATGTTCAGAAATAATACAAATCAACTCATCCTAGGAATGAATCACTTGGCATCGCAGTGGCTGTCTGAGGCATGTAGAGTTTTTACAGTTGTGTCTTTGGAGAGGTCCCTCAGCACGGCTGCGTACTCTTAAAGTGTGGATCTAGGGCTATTTGTAAGCTGACAAATGTTTATGAAACCAGCTATTTTATTTCTGCTAGGTATGTGCAATCCTTCCTCTGCTATTTCTAGAAGCCTGAGGCCCAACTTGAGGGCAGCCTGGCCTTACCTTATAAAATCCTGAAGTAAGATTTTAGTACCTGCAGTTTCCAGTTGTTCATCCATTCACTTCACAAATAGTCAACGTCTATTTTGTGCAAGATACAAGCCAAAGTGTGAGGTTTGCAGAAGTGAAAAAGACAGACATGATCCTGGCTTCTTAGAGCCTTTTGGCAAGGGAAGGGGTGGAGGTCAAATAGATGTTACGAAAATTATTAAAAACTGTGGCAAGTTGACCTAAGCAGCGCAATCAATCGCCTTGATCTAATTGACATTTATAGCGGTGCAAACAGTTAACATGCTCACTCACTCAGAAAAAGGGCCAGGTGAGCTGCTTTCAAAAAAATCAGCCATTGAAAACTCTGGAGCACAGTTCTACTGTGACACACATGGGGTCATCAACTTAATAGCAACCGTTTTTTTGTTTTTTTTTTAATTTTTCATCCATCAACAGCAAAATACACATTCTTCCCAACCTCAGATGGAACATTTACCATGACTGACCGTATTCTAGGCCATAAAATATACCTTGACAAATAAAAAACAACAGAAATCATACGAAGTAGGTTCTCAGATCATAATGGAATTAAACTAGAAATCAATAACAGAAAGATAGCTGGAAAATTCCAAAAAATTTGGAGATTAACCAACACCTTATTAACACATGAGTCAAAGAACAAGTCTCAAGAGAAAAAAAATGTTGTGAATTAAATGAAAATTAAAATACAACTTATTAAAATTTGTAGGATGAAGCTAAAGCAGTGCTTTGAGGGAAATTTACAGCATTAAATGCATAGATTAGAAAAGAAAAAAAAATCTACAATCTCTGAGGGGTTCTAGCCAAGGATTTCCTTACCTGATTGATATCCCTCTGCTTGGAAGAACAGATCCCTCTTTAGGTAGCACAGCACCAGAAGGAGGAGTCCCGCCCTACACAGGAAGGCAAAGATGAGATGAACATAGAGGCAGTGGAGCCAGAGCTCATCCATGGTGCAGTAAGCCTCCTCAAACAAAGGAGGTCATCCTCATCGTTGGAAGCACACTGAGAATGTACATTCTAGTGCAGAGTTCCAGGCTGGCATCACAGAGCTTTGGCACTGTTACCAAGAGTTTTGGACGGTGGGAGAAGGAACAACACAAGGAAGATGAACCCCCAGCACCTTCTCCCATCACCCCGCCCAGCAGAACCATCCACCCTTCCTGTGCCCTTTAGATCCTTCCACCCTACCCTCCAACTGTACCCTTTCACCAAAATTTCTGTTTATCCTACCTGTGACCTTGATATCACCTGAGACCCCCTTTACTACTTGGTGATCGTTTGATTCTCAATCTTGGAAAGTCCAAAGTTCTTCCTGGAGTTTTTGCAATTCCCTGGGGTTTACACTCAAGATCTACTTTGTCCTCCACTAATGCTTCCCCAAATACATAATTTGTTTTTACCTGTATCAAACCAGAAATATAACTCAGCAGCTCCCAGCTCCCCTCATGTTTCCCTAAAGAATTCATGTTCACCAGAAAGCACTAGAGAACAGAGTTGCTGTTGCTGTTGTCGCGAGGTGCCATCAAGCTGGTTCTGACTCATAGCGGCCCTGTGTACAACAGAGTGAAAGACTGCCCGGTCCTGTGCCATCCTCACAATCATTGTTATGCTTGAACCCATTGCTGCAGCCACTGTGTTAATCCATCTTGTTGAGGGTCTCCCTATTTTTCACTGGCCCTTTACTTTACCAAGCATGATGTCCTTCTCCAGGGACTGATCCCTCCTGACAACACGTCCAAAGTATGTGAGAACAGAGTAGCCTGTACCAATGGACAGAAAGTATGACAAGAGGGAGACAAAGGCATGATACTCCCATGGCAAACAACTTAAAAATAGTTAATAATTCTTTTTCTCTCAAAATCCTTTTTAGGCTGTTCAGCCCCTAAAGGCTTGCAAATCTAGCCCCCTCCACCTACACAGCATCCCACCCTGCTTCTCCCTTTTTTCTCTCTTGGACAAGCCCCTCCCTCTCCTTAACATCTTTAATCCTTCCTTGATTATACAGAGCAAGAGCAATTGTGCCTGATCACAACCTGCAGGGTCAAACCCATCCTGATTGGAGGAGCGGGCTTCTCTTTAGAGTAATATAACCTGCATCTAGCACAGTTGAAAATATATTTAGCAATACCTTTTGTTCTGAATGACACCGATAGCTACTTCTTCCATGAAAGGTTTTATGGTTTTTCCCATCTACTTCCTCTCTTTTCACCAAAATTCCTACTGGCTTCTCCACATTATTTGAATAATAATGTCTATTTTCTTTTTTAATGGTGATAATGGTATATATGTATTTGCTTTATCCCCCTATTGTAATCAGTTGTTTAACAGAGTTATAACCCTTAGCTCCTGTTAGCTGCCATTGAGTTGGCCCTGACTCATGGCGACCCCATACACAACGGAAGGCAATGCTACCCTCCTGTTCCACCCCATTCTCATGATCGGTTGTGGATCGGACTGTTGTGTTCTGTAGCGTTTTCATTGCCTCATTTTTGGATGTAGATTGTCAGGCTTTTCTTCCCAGTCCGTCTTAGTCTGAAAGCTCTGCTAAAACCTGTTCATCATCACAGCAACACACAAGCCTCCACGGACAGATCGGTGGTGGCCTAGCATGACGTGCATTGGCTGGGAATAGAGCTCGGGTCTCCTGCATGGAAGACAAGAAATCTACCACCAAATCACCACTGCCTCATATACAGCTTCATTATTTACGTTATAAAGTGCTGAAATTAAGCCCTGTGTCTTTTCCTTACTTTGCTTGCCTACATTCTCCCGCTAATTCTGATGAATTAGCCTTGGACCAGGATACTCAATCCTTTTCCATCCATGAGATGAAGGTTTACCAATAGTGACAGCTGCTTTCTTTACCTGTCCTCTCCTGCATCCACAGCTTCTTTTTTGTCTCCACACCAGAGGAGGTACACTTCAAACCTACATGCCCTCATCTACCCTCCCTTGACTTCAGGAGGTCTCTGTTCAGGAAAATCCTTCCATATATCCTTGCATTTTTAGTGTTGGTTTTTATAACAAGTCTAGTCCTAATTGCCTCTAAGGTCCCTAAGACTTACAAATGTAAAAATATCCTTTAAAATTGGAACAAGATAGCTTCACAACAAATATTTCCAGGTGAGAAAGGGCTATATTTTTTAATAAATTCTTCAAAAATGACCATGTTGTAAAAAAGAAGAGCTGGGAATCTGTTCCAGATTAAAGGAGACTAAAGACACATTTTGGTGAAATATAATGTGTGATATGAGACCAGATCCTCTCATGGAAGTTAAAAAAAAATGCCGTAAAGGACATTACAGGAAAAACTGACAAAAACAGAGTAAGGACAGGAAATTAATTAAAAGTTTTAACGTGTTAAATTTACTGAAGAGGATAGCTGCAAGGTATATAAGAGAATATACTTTTTCTTAAGAAAGACATAATGTAATATTGAAGGGTAAAGGGCATGATGTATGAAAGGTATTCCCCAATACTCAGGAATATATATATATAGATACACATACCAACGTATGTGTATATACCCATGTAAAACTAAAAAAAAACTCATTGCTGTCAAGTGGATTCAATTCACACCGACACTATAGGACAGAGTAGAACTACCCCATAGGGTTTCCAAGAAGCAGCTGGTGGATTCGAACTGCTGACCTTTTGGTTAGCAGCCAAGCTCTTAACCACTGTGCCACCAGGGCCCCAATATCAATATATATGTGTATACATACACATATACATATGCGTGTACATACACATATACATATGTGTGTACATACATATGTACACATATGCGTGTGTATGTACACATACGTATGTGTGTATACATACATGTATGCATATAACATATATGTATGTATACACACACACATATATATACACACCAAACCTGCCATTGAATCAGTTGTGACTCGTGGTGACCCCAAGTGTTTAGGAATAGAATTGTGTTCCAAAGAGTTTTTAAATAGTTGTGATCTTTTGGAAGTAGATTGCCAGGACTTTCTTCTGAGGCACCTCTGGGCAGATTCTGAGTGCCAGTCTTTCAGTTAGTAGCTTAGTGCTTAACTGTTTGTGCCACCCAGGGACTCTGTGTGTGTGTATGCATGCGTGTGTATGTATGTGTGAGAAAGGGAGTCAGAATGTTAATAGATGAGTCTAGATAAAAAGTATGATTGTTTACTATCCATACAACTTTTCTGTAAGCTTAGTTATTTTCAAGTAACTATGTTTCAAAAATGAACCATCAACTATATTACCCTAAATTTTACCTAATCTTTGAGATTTTTGGCTTTGGTTCTCACAGCTGCCACTACCACTCCCCGCCCCCAGAAGTGTGCAATGCCAACTTTAAAACAGTTGTATCAGGTTCTGTCCCAGACAAAAAACAAACAAATAAATAACTGGCATCCTTTTAGCATAATCGAAGCCTGCCAACATTTCAAAAGCGTTTTACAAAATGCTGAAAAAAGAGCAACAAAATTTTTTTAAAGTATTATGCAATATTAAAAAAATACAAAAAGAATTTAAAAAAATCAAAGGATCATGTTTACAGTATATAACCTTCAATTTCTTGTTTGATGCCACCAGGTCGTTTTTCTTCTGGAATTTCTTGGTGAGAATTGGTTGCAGGAATTTTGTCCGATGGCTTCCTCTGCTACGTCAATTACCACCCCTCCACCGGATTTCTATCTTCCAAAAACGTGTGGACACCTTTTAGTGTATCCTCTCCCATTCTTAGCATCCTTAATAGTTTATTCTTTTTAATCATTTACTTCTTTACTTTTTTAAACAGCTTTATTGAGATATAGTTCACATACTATACAATTCACCCACTTATACAATTCAATGATTTTTAGCATATTCACAGATATGTACAACCATCACCTCAGTCAAGATGAGAACATTTTCATCACCTCAAAAAGAAACTGTACCCATTAGCTGTCACCCACCACCTCCCCATTCCCCCATCCCTAAGCCACTACAAATCTACCTTCTGTCTCTTTAAATTTCTCTATTTTAGGTATCTCATGAAAATTGAACTATATAATATGTGGTTTTTGTGACTGGCTTCTTTCACTTAGCATACTATTTTAAGGTTCATCTGTATTATAGCATGTAATATGCACTTCCTTCCTTTATGTTGCTGAATAGTATGCTATTGTACAGATGTATCCCATTTTGTTTATCCACTGGTCAGTTGATGGACATTTGGGTTATTTTCACCTTTTGGCTATTATGAATAATGGTTCTATAAACACTTGTGTGCAAGTTTTTGTATGAGCATAGATTTTCATTTCTCTTGGTCTTAGTCATCTAGTGTTGCTGTAACAGAAATACCACAAGAGGATGTCTTTAACAAAGAGAAAGTTATTTTCTCACAGTCTAGTAGGCTGGAAGTCAGCGCCAGGGGAAGCCTTTCTCTCTCTGTCAGCTCTGGAGGAAGGTATGTGTCATCAATCTTCCCCTGGATGAGGAGCTTCTCCACACAGGAACCCCAGGTCCAAAGGATGCGCTCTGCTCCCGGCACTGTTTTCTTGATAGTATGAGGTCCGCAACTCTCTGCTCACTTCCCTTTCTTTTATCTCTTGTAAGACAAAAGGTGGTGTAGGCCACACCCCAGGGAACCTCCCTTTACTTTGGATCAGGGATGTGACCTGAGCGAGGGTGTTCCAATCCCACCCTAATCCTCTTTAACATAAAATTACAATCACAAAATGGAGGACAACCACACAGTACTGGGAATCATGGCCTAACAAAATTGACACATGTTTTTGGGGGACACAGTTCAATCCATGACACTTGGGTATATATCTGAAAGTGGAATTGCTAGGTCATATGGTAGCTCTGTGTTTAACCTTTTGAGGAATTGACAGACTGTTTCCCAAAGCAGCTGTACCATTTTACGTTCTTACCAGCAGTGTATGAGGGATCCAATTTTTCCACTTCCTTGCCAACACGTATTATCTGACTTTTTGATTCTAGCCATCCAATTGACGTTAGGTGCTGTGGAATCGATTTTCAACTCATAGTGATCCCATGTGACTAAGTAGAACTTCCCCATAGGGTTTCTTAGGATGTAATCTTTACAGGAGCAAATCTCCAGGTCTTTCTCCTGTGGAGCTGCTGTGTAGGTTTGAACTGCCAACTTTTCAGTTAGTAGTCCAAGGGCTTAAAAGTTGTCCCACCAGGGCTTCTGTCTAACCATCCTAGTGGGTGTGAACTACTCTATCATTACGGTTTTGATCTGCATTGTCCTGATGGCTAATGGAGCCCTGGTGGCACAGTGGTTAAGAGCTACGGCTGCTACCCAAAAGGTCGGCAGTTGGAATCCACCAGCCTCTCCCTGGAAACAGTATGAGGCAGTTCTACTCTGTCCTATAGTGTCACTATGAGTTGGCATCGATGCAATGGCAATGGGTTTGGTCTTTTTGTTTTTAATGATGATGCCAAGCATCTTTTCGGGTAATTGTTTAACTTTAATGGCATCTGGGGAAGGAGAGGAGATAAACAAGTCTGTTGATCTACTGTGTTTAACTGAAAACCCATAACTCATTTTAAACGTGTGACAGGAAAAAAGAATCTGTTTTATCCTAAATATTCAAAAACGTTTATATAGCTATCTCAAGCTTTTATGAACATGTACAGTTTTTTACTCCTATGAGTTTTGGACATTATAGTTGCTGTATGATTAAGGGACTGCAATATTGTGCACTGAAATTGCTTTGTGAGATTACTTCTTGTGTTGGGGAGGGGCAAGGAATTCACTCAAATCACCCCTCAGGGTTGAGTAAAGAGCAAACCAGAACTCATAGCCAAAGCCTAGAAAGCTCAATGTTTTTAGTCATCAGTGCTACGTACCTCTGTTGTGGAAAAGTGAGTTCCTTGTGATAAATAGCAAAGGAAAGGATTGCCGTCCAGGGTTTGGGAGCTTGACCTAGGGCACAGAACATAGCTCCAAAAAGATGGATGGCAAGATGTCTAAATGGACTTACTCACTACAACTAAAGAAAAAAAGATACGTGCTAAATGATCATTGTGAAGGTTAGGTGGTGGGTACGTGGGGCATTATATTGTTCCGTCTTCTTTGCGGAGCGCTGGTGGTGCAATGGTTACGGGCTTGGCTGCTAACCAAAAGATCAGCAGTTCAAATCCACCAGCTGCTTCTTGGTTATCAGTCTTTAGCAGAAACATTGTAAAGGAAACCACAGGAGTGGATATCACAAGATAACCTGTGGTTGTCGTCGTTGTCATTATGGTTCCAACTCATAGAGACCCAATGCACGACAGAACGAAACACTACATGGTCCTGTGCCATCTTCACAATCATTGTTGTGCTTGAGTCCATTGTTGCAGCCACCGTGTCAATCTGTCTCACTGAGGGTCTTCCTCTTTTTCACTGACTCTCTACTTTACCAAGCACTATGTCCTTCTCCAGGGACTGGTCCCTGCTGAAATATATTCAAAGCAGGTGAGACGTAGTCTTGCCATCCTTGCTTCTAGGGAGCATTCTGGCTGTACTTCTTCCAAGACAGAGTTATTTGTTTTTCTGGCAGCTCGTGGTATATTCAGTATTCTTCGCCAACACCAAAATTCAAACGTGTCAATTTTTCTTCGTTCTTCCTTATTCATTGCCCAGCTTTCACATACGTATGAGGCGACTGAAAATATCATGGCTTGGGTCAGGTGCACCTTAGTCTTCAGGAGACATCTTTGCTTTTAACACTTTAAAGAGGTCTTTTGCAGCAGATTTGCCAAGTGCAATGTGTCTTTTGATTTCTTGACTGCTGCTTCTATGGGTGTTGATTGTGGATCCAAGTAAAATGAAATCCTTGACAACTTCAATCTTTTCTCCACTTATCATGATGTTGCTTATTGGTCCATTTGTGAGGATTTTTGTTTTCTTTATGCTGAGGTGTAATCCATACTGAAGGCTGTGGTCTTTGATTTTCATCACTAAGTGCTTCAAGTCATCTTCACTTTGAGCAAGCAAGAGTGTGTCGTCTGCATAATGCAGGTTGTTAGCGAGTCTTCTTCCAATCCTGATGCCCTGTTCTTTTTCATATAGTCCAGCTTCTTGGATTATTTGCTCAGTGTAGAGATTGAAT
The DNA here is from genome assembly GCF_000243295.1 of Trichechus manatus latirostris. Classification (NCBI taxonomy): domain Eukaryota; kingdom Metazoa; phylum Chordata; class Mammalia; order Sirenia; family Trichechidae; genus Trichechus; species Trichechus manatus. The sequence continues at coordinate 1,702,573 of NW_004444083.1, read as the reverse complement.
AGGTTTGGTGAAAGGCTACAACACTGACGCACAGCTTTCCTGACTTTAAACCACCCTTGTTCTGTTTGAAAAAATGCCTCTTGGTCTAAGTACAGGTTCCTTATGAGCACAGCTAAGTGTTCTGGAATTCCCATTCTTCACAATGTTATCCAAAATTTGTTATGATCCACACAGTCGTATGCCTTTGAATAGTCAACAAAACCCAGGTAAACATCTTTCTGGTATTCTCTGCTTTCAGCCAGGATCCATCTGACATCGGTAATGATATCCCTTGTTCCATGTCTTCTTCTGAATCCAGCTTGAACTTCTAGCAGTTTCCTGTCGATATACCGCTCACCATACTAGTTCATTTCAGCTCACTAATGCCTAGGATATTGATGCTTATGTGTTCCATTTCATTTCTGACAATTTCCAACTTTCCTAGATTCATACGTCGTACATTCCATGTTCCGATTATTAATGGATGTTTGCAGCTGTTTCTTCTCACTTTGAGTCAAGCCACATCAGCAAATGAAGGTCCTGAAAGCTTCACTCCACCCGTGTCATTAAGGTCAACTCTACTTTGAGGAGGCAGCTCTCCTCTAGTTGCCTTTTGAGTGCCTTCCAGCCTGAGGGGCTCATCTTCAGCGCTATATCAGACAGTAAGGTTTTCACTGGCTAATTCTTTTCAGAAGTAGACCGCCAGGTCCTTCTTCCTCATCTGTCTCAGTCTGGAAGCTCAGCTGAAACCTCTCCACCATGAGTGACTCTGCTGGTATTTGAATACCAATGGCATAGCTTCCAGCATCACAACAACACACAAGCCTCCTCAGTATGATAAACTGACAGATTTGTAGGGGTAAGGTAACCTAGAAAAAGAAAAATGAGAAGAAAAGGAGGTTTAGAGTCAAGCTCTGAAAAAGTCCAAACATTTTACATTTTACCTCCCCACTTTTTTTTTTAATTCTTCTATTGTTCAGTTTAATTATTGGTATTGCACTGTTATTGTTTGCTGCAAAGTTTTCTTATTTATTTATTTAAAATTTTAATTTATTGTACGTTAGATGAAGGTTTACAGAACAAATAGTTTCTCATTAAACAGTCAGTACACATATTGGTTCATGACATTGGTTAACAATCCGACAACACGTCAACACTCTCCCTTTTCAACCTTGGAGGACCTTTTTTTGTTGGTGAAAATATACGTAGCCAAAGACACACTATTTCAGAAATTTCCACATGTACAATTCAGTGACATTGATTACATTCTTCCAGTTGTGCTGCTGTTCTCACTAACCTTTTCCAAATTATTTCATCACCATTATCTTCAACTCACTGCCCCCAGGCTTCCCATCAAAACTTTTGAGTTGCTGTTGTCAATTTGATCTCACATAGATAATTCTTTTTTTTTTTTTTTTGTACCTTAGATGAAGGTTTGAAGAACAAATAGTTTCTCATTAAATAGTTAGTACACATATTGCCCTATGACAATGGTTAACAACCCCACGACATGTCAACACTGTCCCTTCTCAACCTTGGGTTCCCTATCACCAGCTTTCTTCTCCCCTCCTGCCTTCTAGTCCTTGTCCCTGGACTGGTGTGCCTCATTAGTCCTGTTTTGTTTTATGGGGCTGTCCAATCCCCAGCTGAACAGTGAACCTTGGGAGTGAGTTCACCTCTGAGCCAAAAGGGTGTCCAGGGTCATACTCTCAGGGTTTCTCCAGTCTGTCAGGCCAGTAAATCTAGTCTTTTTTTTTTTTTTTTTTTTTTTGTGAGTTAGAATTTTGTTCTACATCCTTCTCCAGCTCTGTCCAGGACCCTCTGTTGTGATGCCACTTAGAGCAGTCAGTGGTGGTAGCCAGGCACCATCTAGCTGTACTGGACTCAGTCTGGTGGAGGCCATGGTAGCTGTGGTCCATCAGTCCTTTGGACTAATCTTTTCCTTGTATCCTGTTCTCTTCATTCTCCCTTGCTCCCGAAGGGATGAGACCAGTGGAGTATCTTAGATGGCTGCTCACAGGCTTTTAAGATCTCAGACACTACTCACCAAGGTAGAATGTAGAACATTTCCTTTATAAACTGTGTTATGCCAGTTGAGCTAAATTGAGACCATGGTCCTCACAGCCCTCAGCCCAGTAATTCCTTCAGGAAGTTTGGATGTGTCTATGGAGTTTCCATGACCTTTCCTTGTACAAGTTGTGCTGCCTTCCCCAGTACTGTGTACTGTCTTACCCTTCACCAAAGCTACCACTTATCTATTGTCATTTTGTCCCCCCCCGCCACCCTCCCATCCCTCATATCCAACAAAGATTGTTACTTTTGTGTGTAAACTTTTACATGAGTTTTTACTGTAAAGGTCTCATACAGTATTTGTCCTTTGGTGATTTACTTATTTCACTCAGCATAATGTCCTCCAGTTTCATCCATGTTATGAGATGTTTCACAGATTCATCATTGTTCTTTATCATTGCTTAATACTCCTTTGTGTGTACATACCATAGTTTGTTTATCCATTCATCTGTTGATGGGCATCTAGGTTGTCTCCATCTTTTTGTTATTGTGAACAGTGCTGCAATGAATATGGGTGCATATGTCTATTCGTGTGATGGCTCTTACTTCTCTAAGATACATTCCTAGGAATGGGATTGCTGGATGGCATAGTATTTCTATCTCTAGCTTTCTAAGGAAGCGTCATCTCATTTTCCAAAATGGTTGTATCGTTTTGCATTCCCACCAGCAGTGCAGAAGAGTTCTGATCTCCCTGCAACATTTGTTATTTCCAACATTTGTTATTTCCAGTGTTTTGATTCGTGCCAGTAATGCTGGGGTGAGATGGTATCTCATTGTGGTTCTGATTTGCATTTCTCTAATGGCTAGTGATCGCAAGCATTTCCCTATATGTCTGTCGACCTCTTGAATGTCTTCTTTGGTGAAGTGTCTGTTCATTTCCTTTGGCATTTTTAATTGGATTATTTGTCTTTTTGTTGTAGAAGTGCTGGATTTTCTTGTAGATTTTAGAGATGAGACATTTGTGTGACTTGTCATGACCAAAAATATTTTCCCAGTCTGTAGGTTCTCTTTTTACTCTTTTGGTGAAGTCTTTTGATGAGCATAAGTGTCTAATTTTTAGAAGATCCCAGTAGTCTAACTTATCTTCTGGGGTTTGTATGTTGTTGGTTATGGTTTGTATCCTGTTAATGCAGTGTATTAGGGCCTCTAGCATTGATCCTATTTTTTATCCTAGGAACTTTATAATTTTGGGCTTTATATTTAGGTCTTTGATCCATTTTGAATTAGTTTTTGTGTATGGTGTAAGGTATGGATCCTGTTTTATTTTTTTTTTTTCAGATGGACATCAAGTTTTGCCAGCACCATCTGTTAAAAAGACTGTCTTTTCCCCATTTGATGGACTTTGGGGTCTTGATGAAGATCAGGTGATTGCAGGTGGATTGATTTACATCTGGGTTCCCAATTCTGTTCCATCACTCAGTGTAACTGTCACTGTACCAGTACCAGGCTGTTCTGACTACCTTAGCTGTATAGTAGGTTCTAAGGTCAGGTAGTGCAAGTCCTCCTACTTTATTCTTCTTCTTCAGTAGAGCTTTCCTTATTGGGGACTTCTTCCCTTTCCATATAAAGTTAAGGATTAGTTTTTCCATCTCTTTAAACAATGCTGTTGGTATTTGGATCGAATTGCATTGTATTTGTAAATTGTTTTGGCTAGAATTGACATTTTCTCAATGTTGAGTCTACCTATCCATGAACCGGGTATATTTTTCCATTTATGTAGATCCCTCTGGCTTTCTTGCAGTAGTGTTTTGTAGTTTTCTTTGTAGAGGAACTTTCCATCCGTGGTTAGATTTATTCCTAATTATTTTATTTTTTTAGGGGCTATTATAAATGGTATTGCTTTCCTGATTTCCTTTCTATCATTCTCTTTATTGGTGTATAGGAATCCAACCAATTTTTGTGTGTTTATCTTGCATCCTGCTACTCTGCTGAATCTATTAGTTCTAGTAGTTTTCTCGTGGAGTCTTTAGGGTTTTCTGTGTATAGTATCATATCATCCGTAAACAGGGACAGTTTAATAACATCTTCATTACCAATTTGGGTGCCCTTTATTTCGTTTTCTTGCCTTATTGCTCTAGCTAGGACTTCCAGCACAATGTTAAATAGGAGTGGAGATTAAGGGTATCCTTGTCTTGTTCCTGTTCTCAAGGGGAAAGGTTTAGCCTCTCTCCACTAAGAATGATGCTGGCCATTGGTTTTGCGTAGATGCCCTTTATTATGTTGAGAAATTTCCCTTCTATATGTATTTTATTGAGAGTTTTTATCAGGACTGGGTGTTGGACTGTGTCGAATGCCTTTTCTGTGTCAATTGAGATGATCGTGTGATTGTTTTCTTTCCTTTTATTTTTCTGGTGGATTACATTGATTGATTTTCTCATGCTGAACCATGCTTGCATACCTGGTATGAATCTTACTTGGTCGTTGTGTATTATTTTTTTGATATGATGCTGAATTCTATTGGCTAGAATTTTGTTGAGAATTTTCACATCTATTTTCACGAGAGATACTTGTCTGTAATTTTCTTTTTTTGTAGTGTCTTTGCCTGGTTTTGGTATCAGGGTTATGCTGGCTTCATAGAATGAATTTGGAAGTGTTCTTTCATTTTCTATGTTCTGGAATAGTTTGAGTAGTACTGGTACAGGCTCTTCTCTGAATGTTTGGTAAAATTCTCCAGTGAAGCCATCTGGGCCAGGGCTTTTTTTTGTTGGGAGTTTTTTTAAATTATCTTTTCAATCTCTTCTGTTGTTATGGGTCTGTTCAGATTTTCAGCATCACTTTGTTGTAGTTTGGGTAGGTACTGTATTTCTAGAAATTTATCCATTTCCTCTAGATTTTCAATTTGTTGGAGTATAGTTTTTCATAATACTCTGTTATAATCCTTTTTATTTCAGTTGGGTCTGTTGTAATGTCCCCCCTTTCAATTCTTATTTGGGTTATTTGTGTTCTCTTCTGTTTTTCTTTTGTCAGTCTGGCCAGTGGTTTGTCGATTTTGTTTATTCTTTCAAAGAACCAACTTTTGGTTTTATTGATTGTTTCTATTGTTTTTCTATTCTCTATTTCATTTATTTCTGCTCTGATCTTTATTATTTCCTTTCTTCTAGTTGCTGTGCACTTTTTTGTTGTTCTCTTTCTATTTGTTCAAGTTCTGTAGTTAATGTTGTGATTTTGTCCCTTTCTTCTTTTTTGATATGTGCATCTATTGCTATAAATTTTCCTCTGAGGACTGCCTTTTCTGTGTCCCAAAGGTTTTGGTATGATGTGTTTTCATTCTCATTAGATTCTAGGAATTTTTTAATTCCATCTCTGATTTTTTCTATTATCCAGTGATGTGTAAACGGGGTATTATTCAGTTTCCATGTAATTGATTTTTTTTTTCCTTGCTCTTTCTGTTGTTAATTTCTACCTTGATGGCACTGTGGTCAGAGAAGATACTTTGTACTATCTCAGTGTTTTGTATCTTGTTGAGGGTTGCTCTGTGGCCTAAGATGTGGTCTATTCTGTAGAACATTCCATGTGCATTGGAAAAGAATGTGTACTTTGCAGCCGTTGGGTGTAGTGTTCTATATATGTCTATGAGGCCATGTTGGCTGACTGTGCCCTTTAGGTCTTCTGTATCTTTGTTGAATTTCTTTCTAGATGTTCTGTCCTTTACCGAGAGTGGTGTGTTGAAGTCTCCTACTATTACTTTGGAGCTGTCAATTTCTCTTTTCAGTGTTCTTAGAGTTTGTTTTATGTATTTTGGAGCCCTGTCATTGGGTGCGTAGATGTTTATTATGGTTATGTCTTCTGATGGATTGTCCCCTTAATCATTGTATAGTGTCCTTCTTTGTCTTTTATGGTGGATTTTGTTTTAAAGTCTATTTTATCTGAGATTAATATTGCCACTCCTTCTCTTTTTTGGTAGCTGTTTGCATGATATAATTTTTTCCATCCTTTTATTTTTAATAAATTTACATCTTTGTTTCTAAGTTGTGTCTCTTGTAGACAGCATATTGATGGATCCTGTTTTTTATCCATTCTGTCACTCTCCATCTCATTATGGGTGAATTCCTTTCATTTGTGGATTTTTTTTCATTTCTTTTGATTTTGTAGGTTTTGTTTTCACTGAGACTTTATGTTTATCTTCTTTATTTTGATGAGTGGGTTTGTCAACTTTCTTTGTGGTTACGTGAAATTTACCCTTATCTTCCTAGGTTTGAACCAGTCTATTATTACTCAGTATTGCCTTGCCTTCCTCTCCATTAGAAGGTTCTTTACCTACACTTTTTATTGCCTCTTTTATTGTTCTGATGTTGTTGTCAATTACAGATTAACCTCTGTGTTTCCCTTTTGTAATTCTTTTGGTTTTGGATAGTCCTTAAGAGTTCATTTCCTAGGTTGGTATCTGGCTAGTACAATCCTGTGTTCGAGATTCAGCCTGTGGTCTGATGTTGTTTCTTCTCAGATCAATCAAAGGACTCCCTTTAATAAGTCTTGTAAGTTTGGTTTGGTTTTTACATAGTCCCTTAATTTCTGTTTATCTGGAAATGATCTAATTTCACCATCATATTTGAACTAGAGTTTTGCAGGATATATTATTCTTGGCTGGCAATATTTTTCTTTTAAGGTTTTATATATGTCATCCCATTGCCTTCTTGCCTACATGGCTTCTGCCAAATAATCCTAGCTTAGTGTTATTGTTTCTCCTCTGTATGTGACTTTTTGTTTTTTTCGAGCTGCTCTCAGGATTCTTTGTTTGTATTTGGTTTTGGCGAGTGTGGTTATGACATGCCTTGGTGATTTTCTTTTGGTGTCTGACCTATATGGGGTTCGTTGAGCTTCATGGATGGTCAGCTTTTCATCTTTCATGATATTGGGGTAGTTTTCTGTCAGCAATTCTTCAATGATCCTCTCTGTGTTTTCTGTTTTCTCCCCGTTCTGGAACTCTGATCACTCACAGATTTTTTCTTTTGATTGTATCCCATATAATTCTCAGGGTTTCTTCATTTTCCTTTGTTCTTTTTTCTGATTTTTGCTCAAACAGAGTTGTATCCAAGTGTTTGTCTTCAATTTTGCTGATCCTGTCTTCCATCATTTCAAACGTGTTCCTCAGCCCTTCTATGACACTGTCCATTGCTGAAATCTTGTTTATCTTTTGGATTTCTAATTGTTGTTTTTGTAAGATTTCTAGTTGTGAGTTTATTTTGGCATTTTTTTCCTGTATTATTTTCTTGAATTCTTCCATTTTTTGTCATATTTTCCCTGAATTTGTCTGCCTTTTCCGTGAATTTTTCTATTTTTTCCTCATTTTTTTCTGCTTTTTACTTCAACTCTTGGATAATTCTGAATATTAGAGATTTGAATTCCCTCTCAGGTAGTTCTAGTGCCTTTTCATCTACTGGTAATTCATTTGGTGTTTTATTTTGGACACGTACTGGAACCATCCTGCCTGTTTTTGTATATGTTTTGATATTGTCTGCTGTGTTTGGGACATTCAGTAGTTATTTTCTTTGTTTATTGATTGTAGATCTATTTGTTTCATCCTGCTTTTTTGTTTTATTTGGTTATGTCTGAGCAGGTGGGCTGTGTGTTCTTTGTTGTTTGCTCATCTGAGGGCATGATACTTTTCACCTCCTTCTCCAATGGGCAGGGTCAGTCGCTCAGGTATGGTACGGCAGGATAGGTCCAGCTGAAGGGGAGTTGCTGGGATGGGTTGTTTGTGGCACGTACTAGGGCCGACAGGGTGGGCCGGGGATCAGTGCAGGCCAGATTCCGGTAGGCCATGCCTGTGCTGCTTGGGGATGTGATGTTCATTGCACAGTGCAGGTAGGCAGGAAGGAGGGGGGAGATTGTGATGTGTGGAGGTAAGATGGGTATGGGAAAGAGGAAGGAGAGGAGAGAGGAACAGGAGCCAAAAACATACAAACAAAAAAGAGTGCTAAGGGAGCTTGCTATTGGAGTGGAGAGATGAGAGACTGAGAAATAGAGAAAAAGAAAAATGAGAAAAAAAGAAAAAGGGTAAAAGAAAAAATGAATACATCGAGAAACTGGAAATGAAGAAAGACAAAAAGTGAAGAAGAGAGAGAAGAAAACAAAACAAAGAAACAAACAAACAAACAAAAAACCCAAAAAACAAAAACAAACAAGAAAAAAGAAATGGCCCCAGGGATGTCACCATGCTTCCATGCAGAGTAAGGGAGTATCACCCAAGTCACGTGGCACTGCCCAGTCAGAAGGGGCTCCCAAGCTGAGAAAATAGAAGGAAAACAATCAAACAAACAAATTGAAACAGAACAAATCAGAACAAACAAACAAGAAAAGCCCCAGGGGTCCCACCAGCATGGCAGCACTGGCCGGGAAGCAGTTCCACAGTCGAGCGGCTCCTCGCAACCCCCCAGGAAGAAGCAAACATGGCCACAGAGCCCGGTATTTGAGAGAAAGGATGGGGAGGTGGTGAAAGGTAAGGAAGAAATCTACTGAAGTGGAAAAAAGCAACACCTGCAGCCAACAAATGTCACTCAGGCAGCCGGCCAGTGCGGACAAGTGGAATCCAAGCAACACCGGGGTGAAGTCAGTGCTTCCCAGCCAAGAGACTGTGGCCATGGGAAGCAGAGGAGGCTGAGTGGGAGTGAAGAAGGGTGGGGGGTGGGAAAGCGTATATTATTGGTTACCAGTTGTTCTGTCTCCTGCTGGAAGCTCTGTGAAGCTGCTTGCTCGTACCCACAGTTCACCAATCTCCAAGAGGTGTCCAAGATGGTGGATCTGTGCTGCAACAGCTGATAGGGGACCTCTGCATGTATCACTCCTCACTGCCTGTTCTCTGTCAGTTTCTTATTCCATTCGGTGCTTGAATTAGTTCTTTATCTCTTTATTTTATGCTTAGGGTTTCAGGACTGACATGTGACTCTGTTTGACTTAATTTTTCAGATCTTTGCTATGGAGGAATGGCACAGTACTTCTGCCTATAGGGCCATGTTGCCCAGAAATCCTCAACATTTTAAACTTTTGTAGAGGAAAGAGAACCAGAAAAAGGACTAAGAAATTGGCCAGAGAATTTAAGGAAAAGAGCTTGGTACCATGTAAACCAAAGGAGCAAAATACTTCAAGGAGAGTCTGCCTGTCAGTGTCAAGTTCTGCCCGGCAATCAGGTTACATGAAGGCTGAAAAGTATCATTTGATTTTCTCACTAATAGCAATGTTGGAGGATGGAGACAGAGTCAGATGGTGTGGGGTTTGTTCAAATCATGACTGATCAGTGAGAGAGAGGAGGTAGACAGATTAGATAGAAAAAAATCTTTGGTCACCCAATTGTGAAGGATAAAGTTAGGGCCATATATTATGGGGTGGGGTGTAGATATTACCATAGTTTTTGTTTACAATTTTAAGATTGCAGAAGTTTGAAATGTTTAAATGGTAATATGGAGGCTTCATATGGATCAGCTTACACTTCAGAAGAGACAGTCTCTTCATTACAAAGGAGGGTGAAGTTGCAGTTTGTCTGAATGCTTGTTGTCAGGAAGATCCATCTGTTGGCTTTCCTTTTTGGTGGGAAAGAGAATCCACCATGTTCTGCTGACCATGAGGAAAGAAGAAGCAGGCATGGTGCAGGGTAGAGCAGAATCAGTGGAGAGTATAGGAAATTTGCAGTAGATGTTCATAGATATGAAGAGTGATGTGACTAAAAAAACATAATTGAACTGTTGGAAAAGTATCTGGAGTCCAAGTCTTCTTCCTATGCTTCCCTCCTCCATAGGTCAGGCTTGATAAAATTGGTCCATAACTTATAGCATTTCCAAGGACAGAAAGAGAATTTATTGAAGGCATGACCACATGTTTGCTATTATTTGCCTAACTAACTACCTAGGGAGTCCTGGTGGCATAGTGGCTAAGCACTCGGCTCCTAACAAAAAGGTTGGTAGTTTGAACCCACCTACCACTCCATGGGAGATAAATGTGGCAGTCTGCTCCCATAAAGATTACAGCCTTAGAAATCTTATGGGTCACTCCTACTACTCTGTCCTATAGGGTCGCTGTGAGTTGGAATCAACTCAACGACAATGGGCTTGGATCTACCTACCTATCTAATTATATATAGTAACACAATACTTTTAGTGTCATCTAAATGAGCACCTGTCTTCAAAATACAATTAGCATTTAACTAAGAATGTCTGACAGTGCTTAATATTGCTCATTAGGTATTGGAACTGGTCACTTCTTAGGGTTTGTTTCACAGCTCTCCAGGCCCAAGTTTCTCTTCTAGATTGGCTGCTTAAGCATTTCCTGGAGACCTGATACTCAGTATATAGGTAGAGGCATGATTTATAAACATGAATTTCAATTTATTTCCTTTACAATGGATGAAGAACTTTAGTGTAAATTCTCTTGGGAACCCATAATGGAGTCAATTTTTGCTTATCTTTAGCAATGAATACATTTCCTTATAAAAAACAAACAAACCCATTGCCGTCGAGTCGATTCCAACACATAGCAACCCTACAGGACAGAGTAGAACTGCCCCATAGAGTTTCCAACGAACGCTTGGTGGATTCGAACTCCCGACCTTTTGGTTAGCAGCGGTAGCACTCAACCACTATGCCACCAGGCAAGGGAATTTCATCCTTAGGAAAGATTTTACATTCTAGATCTTGTTTTATGAAAGAAAGGGGGTTAAGTGACTTGAACATCTTCTATCCATAGCCAGTGCCCAGTCTTCCAGGTGCTCACCCCAGAAGTAGAAGGAGGATTCTCTAGGATTGTCGCCTACTTTGGATAAGGGTTTACAAAGATATTGGAAATTCAGTTGAGTATATTAGATCACACAGATGCTACACAGATTCCTCAAAGCTATACAACTACTTTCATGTAAATAAAATTCATGAGACCCATTTGAATAGATCAGGTGGCATATGAGACTGAAGTCCAAGTTACATCCTGTATATTCATGGTGTTTATAGCCCAAAGCAGCTGACTAAGAATCAGGTAAAAGTCCAGTAAAATTTTTACCTAAAAAGATTTGTAACTCAAAAAGTTAAAAAAAAAAATGACTGAAATATAATGGAAACTTGAAATTTTATGTCCTGTCCAGTCATCAAGTCAAAAGCTCGGGTTAGCCTTCTGATGATGAGAGACATGCATCTCAGCTGCCCTGTTGTCATGGCTACCATCACGCTAATCACCAAACATGGGAGTGAGACCATCCCAGAGCATCCAGCCTCCAGCTGACCTGCCAGCAAACGAGAGTGCATGAATAAGCCCAGAAGAGAATGCTGAATCTCTCCACCAGGAGAACTGCCCAGCTGACCCTCAGAAGCATGGGCTCAAAAGTGGCTCTTTTAAGCATTAAATAGTCAAGTAATTTATTATCCAGAAAAAGCTAATTGATGATACTTGCTTCAATAATGCGTTACTGGAAAAATTATATGTAAAGAGAAAAACAATAAAACAAGACATAATCATTTTTGACAAATGGGGAAAAAAGATAACTGTAGGAATTTCATACACTAGAGACAGGACAAAGAGCAAATGTGATCTGACCACAAAAGCAGCAGACACGAGGCAGATGCAAAGTGACAAGTACCTTTTATAAAAAAATTTGTTGTTATTGTTGAACATATACACAGCAAAACATACACCAATTCAACAATTTCACCATTACAATTCAGTAACATTGATTACATTCTTCAAGTTGTATAACCGTTCTCACTCTCCTTTTCTGAATTGTTCCTCCCCCAATAACATAAACTCACTACCCCCTAAACCGCCTATCTAACCTTTTGAGTGGCTGTTGCCAGTTTTAGCCCATACAGACAGTTATTTAAAAGAGTACAATGCTCAAGGCACACATTCTTTACTATTAAGCTAAGCTATAGTTTGGTTTAAAGGAGACTTCAAGGGATATTTTTGGTTTAAGTTTAAAGATTATCTCAGGGAAATAGTTTCAGGGGTTCATCCAGCCTCAATGGCTCCAGAAAGTGTGGATTCCATAAGAATCGAAATTTTGTTCAACACCCTCCCCCTTTTGATCAGGATTCTTCTATAGGATCTTCGATCAAAACCTTCAGTGATGGTGGCTGCACACTGCCTAGTACTTCTGGTCTCATGGCAAAGGAGGCAGTTGTTCATGGAGGCAATTAGCTACACATTCTGTTTCCTCCTCCTATTCCTGATTCTCCTTCTTCCTCTTTTGCTTCAGGTAATTAGAGACCAATTGTTGTGCCTTAGGTGGCCACTTGCAAGCTTTTAAGACCCCAGGCACTACACAACAAACTAGGAGGTATAACAGAAGCACTAAAACAATATTAGGCCAATTAACTGGGATGTCCCATGAAACCATGATCCCAAACCTCCAAATGAAGGAACCAAATCCCATGAGGTATTTGGTTGTACATAAGCAGACTCAGCCGCTGCTCTTTATTGTTCTTGTTGTAAAAATATATATCACACAATATTTGCCACTTGAATTTCTTACAGGTGTACTTTAAATGAAATAAACGTATTTTCAGTAAAATAAGAACAAATAAATCCTAACAACAAAGGACAGTAAAATTCCAGCAAGGACTAATGGAAATTCCTTGATTTGAATAAATGCTTCTATTTTTGTATATAAAAAATACAAATATAAGTCTAAAAATATAAGGTTAAAAATATAAATATACGTGTGTATATATATGCATGTATCTATGTACATATATATAAAATATAAAAATAAAAAAAATATGTAAATATATGTATGTGTCTTCTAGGTGCTCACCCTAGAAGTAGAGGGAGAATGTTCTCAGATTATTGCCCACCAGGATTGACTAAGACATTGGAAACTCAGTTGAGTATAACCAATCACACAAATGCTACACATAATCCTTAAACCTATACAACTACTTTCATGTAAATAAAATTTACATATATATGTATATTAATGGAGTCCGAGTGGCGCCGTGGTTAAGAGCTACGACTGTTAACCGAAAGCTCAGCAGTTCGAATCCACCAGCTGCTTCTTGGAAACCCTATGAGGCAGTTCTACTCTCTCCTATAGGTCACTATGAGTCAGAATCAAGGCAATGGATTTGGTTTGGTTTATGTATATTTATATATTTATTAACATAATGAACAAACCAAACTAACACAGTGAGTAAAGTTAGAAAGGGTTGTCACTGACACAAAGAAATGTCAAAAGCACACAGTATAATTCGTTTTGCTTCTCCTTTTCTGTCAAATGGCTTGTGTTACATTTAGACTGCAAAGTATATTGCATACCCTTTAGCTAGTTGTAACGCTCTAGTCCAGTGACGGTCGTGTGGCTCAGTGAAACGTAAGCATCACATGCCAGGATGAATAATTTTCCTCTCAGTACCGTTTTCTTTTTTTCTGGTACTCAGAATCTTTTATAAGATGCAGTCAAGACAACAGAAACCCAAATTATGAAATCTGCATCTACTATAATAACAAAAGGCAACATTATTTTTCATATCAGAAGATGAAAAAGAAAACGTATTTCCTGCATTCCTAACCTGCTACCAACGTCTTTTAGGAAGCAATTTTCCATGTGAAACTGAGAGCCGAAAACAGTTAGAAACGTGAGCTTCCTGTTTGACTCGTCTGGGCCCCTGGAGTTAGAATGTCTTTGAGTATTTTTTTATTTTACAGTCATTTTAGCAGTTTCTATATCTAGGAAGCATTTTTTAATTTTTATTTGGTTTCGTGATTAATCCCTCCTTAGAGTGTCTAGTGCTCTTCTGTAGGAAAATTGCAAACAAGCTTTGCTTCAGGGGAGTGGTGCTATGCACAGTTAGAGGGAATATAAACACTTAAATGGGAAAAGTGGGCAGAAAACATTAACTCAGATGGAAACTGGGGCTCTTACTAATTTTAGCAAATTTTTTTTTTATACTTTTCTTTCTGCAAATATAGCATCAACTGATCTCCAGAGGGGCCATTTTCCCAACTGCAAATCAATTTCATTTGAAATAACAAGAATATGCATTACTATGCAATACGCACCAGTTAAGAAAGAAAAACAAGGAACTACACGTACCAATATAGCTAGTCACCAAACAAGCAAGGCAAGAATCCATGACAAATATAAACAAGGTCTTTAGAAACTTTGCTACGTGATTTACAATAGTTTATATTTGCCTCAGGAATGAAGGACTTTGACAATCGCTTAGACAAGCACGCGGTCTGCCCAGCTTTAGAAAGACACAGCAGGCTGGCATCACAACTACAAACCATGCAGAATCTTGGGGTACCGCCTTGTTACTTGTGTGGCTTTTCTCTCTCTGTGCGTGCTTTAACATTCTGCAAAATATCTAAACACCACATTATATGGCTCTCTCCTTTCAAACAAATACCATTACCGTTAGTAACTAGTACCACTTGCCACTGAGTCGATTCTGACTCATAGTGACCCCATGTGTGTCAGAGTAGAACTATGCTCCAAAGGGTTTTCAGTGGTTGATTTTTTGGAAGTAGATGGCCAGACCTTTCTTCCAAGGTACTTCTGAGGGGACTGGAACCTCCAACCTTTAGGTTAGCAGCTGAATATGTGAACCATTTGTACCATCCTATGGCAGGGATTTTTCCTGTTTTGTTCACCGATGCTTCCCTAAAAAAGCCTGGCGTAACTAAACCACACTCACTGTCGTTGAGTCGATTCTGACTCAAAATGACCATATAGGATGGAATAGAACTTCCCTGTATGGTTTCCAAGGCTGTAATCTTCACAGAAGCCGATTGCCACATCTTTCTCCCGCAGAGCGACTGGCGAGTTCGAACCACCGACCTTTCGGTTAGCAGTCAAGCTCTTACCACTGCACCACCCGGGCTCATTCCTAGCATAGTAAGTCCTCAATAAATGTTTATTGAAAAAATGAAGTAGCTTCCTGCTGACTGACATGCTCAGAATATAAATTAATATGAAGTGTTCAGCAGGGAGCCAGTCAGAGAGGGCGCACAAGCAAAATGAGCTCTTTGCTTTGTATTAAATTCAGCAGTATTTGCACATATATCTACCTTTTCTTGAAACTTGTCTAGAGTTGACCTAAACATTTGTTTTGGATCTTTGCAATTAATTACTTTATCTCCCAAGTTTCAAGTCCACTAACTTCTTCAATGTATTGTAAAAATCATGCTTTGATGCACTGAGTTTTAACTCTCATTGTGCAGCTCCATCCCCAACTGCCAGGATTCTGTGTCATTACGCCCACTATTCTCTGTGCTTGGAATTCCCTTTATTCACTTCTTGGTTCAGCTAAAGGGATCCTGTTTATCATTGTGTTGCCTGATATCCTTCAGCTTAAGTAGAATAAATAACTCCCACCCCTCTGAACCGAGGACAATATATTTGTACTTTTCTGTGTCACCAAACATGTTGTATTATAGTTATTTGTGTGTGACAATTTCTCTCCCTCTATCATGCAAAGTGCCTATAGAAGGCAGTGTATCTATTCCCCCTTTCTATCCCAAGAAATTTGGTGTTCAGTACGTGGTGAATAAAAAAATTCATGACCTTCCAATTATTCTTAACTTCAGCTATATATACCACTTCCCTCCTCAAAACATTTAATGATTTCCTCATTGCAGGATAAAATCCACACTTCTTTACCTTCCATCCAAGGCTCTGTAAAGTATTATCTTTAATTGTAAGCATTTCAATTGTATCTTCCCTTACTCATCTCTATTAACAGTTTGCATTCATGAAATTGATCTTGGCCTATCCAATAATTTATTCCTCTTTTTTTTTCTTCCAGAATGCTCTCCCTTCCTTCCACCTAGTTAAGACATACTTCCTCTAAACTCTTAAATAAATTACATCTTGCACCATTAAGTTATTATCAGTATACAACCAATGTACAGATCACGGAATCCCCAAGACTTTCCAATTTATAGATACGTAACGCATGGTCAATGGCAACGATGTTGATGACAATGCTGAGGACGAAGCTCAATCGATAGAGAAGAGGAGTGTATACACAATATCTTCAGCCAGGATATACCTCCCCCTTAAGAATGAAATAGAAAGAAGAATATAAAATTAGCCCCCTAGTAGACATCAACTAGTTGTCAAGAGCCTGGTGATGAGGAGGCAAGACTAGGCTGTCTTCCAGATGAGTGGGAAGACCATATGGTTCCATGAATTTTATAACTATTTCTCATTTCCTAACCACACCTCCGAATTTGGGCTTTAAACATGGGGATTTCACAGGCTGACATGAATATAGAAATGATTCCAGGTAGATGTTCATTTTTTTTTAGCATCTTTCATCTGAAACCTCATACTATTATTCTATCAAAAGACAACCCTTTAAAAACTTGCTGGCATCATTGTCTTGGATTAGTTTCCACTAGATTTTCATAAAATGAGTCTATTTTTAGGAGTCACTGGACTTGATGCTCCTTGTCTCCCCTCCCCCTACTCCACCCCTGCAGAGAAATCTGCAGATCAGTAGAGGTCAATTCTTCAGGGACATAGCATCTCATATCAGGAACACAGAACTTCTGTGAAATATCTTTGCCCACCATTTGATTCATTTCTAAACTTTTTCTTCTTCTCCAGGCTTGAAGATTTTGAAAATATAAATAAATCATATATCCCTTGCCTTTGAATTCAGATTGTTAGCATTTTTAAACACTTAAAGGCAGAGACTTCAATGAAACAAACATTATCTAAAGCACTATGGTTGACACTAGGAATTCAAACAAAGGATAGCAATAGAGGCAAAAAGCAGTCCCGAAAAACTGCCAAAAAAACCAGAACATGAGTAAGTATGAAAACAAGTACAACGGGCAAAAAAAAAAAAAAAAAAGATTTGTTCTGTCTGAGGGATTTTGAATAATGTTTCATGGGGGAGACCAAGTTTCAACAGGGCCTTTCTTGATGGGTTAATTGGCTTTTGACAATTAGTGATTTAAAAGGTAGATTCCACGTAAAGAGGTCAGTAAAGCATGTTCAAGAAAGCAAAAGAGAAAACATAATCCTGGTATGTGTAAATTATGGGCTTCCAACAACTCACCATTAAGATTTCTATATGATCTATCATGTTTCATTTTTTACAATGCTAATACAAAATTAAGAGCTACGTATTGGATTCCGTTACAGCTGTAATTTTTTTTTTTTTTTGTCATAGCTTTATATACACATTGCCTTTTTAAAAATTTCTTGGTTTTTCATTGTCTCTTGCTTTAGTTATTTTACTTTTACCATACTTTTGTTTCTTCCTATTCTAAGCTGCACAAAATGTTTCTATATAAATAGCATAATACTAATAAATTTAAAATATAGAGTTTACTATTAGAAAGAATCTGTAACTGTAAGATACTTCCAAAAAGGGAATAGCTTTGAATGTCATGCGAGGAAAAAAAAATACATATTTTATAGGCAACGAAGAGCCACTGAAGGTGTAGATGAAGAGAAATGATATACCACAGTTATGCATGATAAAGCTAGCTATGGAAGACATGAGAAATTGAAGGAAAAATATAGCGTAGTCAGGTTGAACAGCTCTGAGATGCTTGCGATAGTTCACTTAATTTTAAACTATTTATTGGTGACCTACACGGTCCAACTAAAATTCACAGAGACCAGAATTAGAATAAAGATAGCAAGACTAATAAGGAATAAGTAAACTAAAAACAACTACAGTTAGTGTTTGTGGAGGGGTAAGCTTCTAAAAACTGACTGTACTACAGATAACTGTAAACTCTGGACGAAATATTGAAGGTGACTTCCTGAGAGCTCTGGAGAGGTTACAAAAGCAGGCAGTTATTGGAGGACAGCTGAAACTTGGAAGAAGCAATTAGTCTAGATTTAATTTGGAGTATTAACTTACTGCGTGGGGTCTCCACGAGTCAGGGATTAACTCGTTGGCAGCTAACAACAACAGCAAATTTTGTATCTTCTGCCCCTAAGCGAACGAGGTATTTTATGTTTTTCAAGCATACTACTATAAAAAGTTACGACAGCCAGAGGACCAAAGATTGAGTCCAAGGGACTAGAGAGCCTCTTCAGATAAAGCTCACAATGTAGTCAAACACTCTTAAAAAGCTCTTTCTGTTAATTTCTGGGTTTGAGTCTAACTTGGTGATCTGAGCTCTTGTGTTAAACTCTCATTGCTCATTCAGATATCCACTGAAATTACCAAAGGATCAACAATCAACGCCCATGCAGGCAGCAGTCCAGAAATAAAATGACATATTGCATAGGGAAAATCTGCTGCAAAAGATCTCTTTGAAGTACGAAAAAGCGAAGATGTCACTTTAATGACTAAGGTATGCTTAACCCAAGCCACGTCTTTCCAATCACCTCATGCATGTGAAAGCTGGACAATACAACCTTGCATTTGGATTGTGGCATTGGTGAAGACTATCTTACACACCACAGACTGCCGGAAGAATGAACAAATCGGTCATAGAGGAAGTCTTAGAAGAAGTACAGTGCATCCTTAGAAGTGATGGTGGCGAGACTTTGTCTTGCTTACTTTGGACATGTCGTCAGGAAAGACCAATCACTAGAAAAAGACAAGTTTGGTAAAGTAGAGGGTCACTAAAAATGAGGGAGACCCTCAGTGAGATGGGTTGACAAGGTGGCTGTAACAAGGTGCTCAAATATACCAAAGATTGTGAAGTTGGCACAGGACTGGAAAATGTTTTGCTCTGCTATACATGGTGTTGCCATGAATTGGAGCAGACTTGAAGACAATGAACAATAATAACAATTTCTTTATTCAGAACATAAAACTGGGATGAAGATTTCAGTGGCCAGTTACATTTCTTATTTCAAGGTCACTTCTTTGGTTGGTAGAGAGAAATGAAATGAAATTTCTTTGAACAATGGTGCTTTATGTGGAAAGGGAGGAGGAAGGTGTCGGTGTGCCTTATGATTTCATGATTTTGTGTCTACCATTTTCCAGTTTTTCTGTTTTATTTCCTTCTTCCTCCTCGTCAAGTCTACATGGGGCAACTCTCCCTTCCTAGAAGCCCACTTGCCCCTAGAAGCAGTGCTTTTCTGCAATCACTGCCCTGATCTACCAGATCTCGGACAAGTTCTTAGTATTTTTCTATTTAGGATGGAATTTTCATTTAAGGGATGGTTTTATTTGTGTTAAGTAGCTGCTGGTGTCCCACAGTCTCCATAGTCTTTATCTCTCTTCACTAACATGGACCTCAACGTTGAATTAGCTGTATTTAACTATATCCGTACTTACAAGCTGTTATGGAATGAATTATGTCCCCAAAAAATATGTGTTTCAAACCCTAAACCTCTGTACCTGTGGATATAATCCTATTTGGGAATAGGACGTTCTTTGTTATGTTAATAAGACCATATAAGAGTAGGGTATGTCTTAAGCCAATCACTTCTGAGATATAAAAAGAGCAAATTAAGCACAGAAAAGGAAGAACAAATGAAAGGGAAGATACACACCACATGAAGATCACCAAGGAGCTGAGGAACAGAAGCTGAAAAGAGACAACAACCTTTCCCCATAGCCAACAGAGAGAGAGAGAAAGCCTTCCTCTAGAGCTGACACCCTGAATTTGGACTTCTAGCATCCTAAACTGTGAGAAAATAAAATTCTGTTTGTTAAAGCCACCCATTTGTGTTATTTCTGTTATAGCAGCGCTAGATAACTAAGACACCAAAAAACCCGTTGCCGTTGAGTCTATTCTGACTCATAGCGACCCTATAGGACAGGGTAGAACTGCCCCATAGGGTTTCCAAGGAGCAGCTGGTGGATTCCAACTGCCAACCTTTTGCTTAGCAGCTGAGCTCTTAACCACTGTGCCACCAGGGCTCCTAAGACATAGGTAATAGGAATTTCATGATATTTTTTGTCCCCTAGTTCAATTGGACATATAGATTATGGATGATTTTTGTTTTCCTTGTTGATCTGTATGGGTTTTTTTTTTTTTTTTAGAATGATTGAAATTATTTAGATTCAGGAGGCTTCCATTATTACTTGGCAAACTTGAAGTAATGATACATTTTTAAACAACTCACTCTTAAACCCATTTCTGATGCAACATTGATAAATAGAAGATAGGTTATTATGTAAGCTTAAGATTTGCCTCCGATTCCATTCAAGGGACATTGTAATCAATCATGACTTCTTGTATACAAGAACTTTAGGAAGTCCTTTTAAATTTTTAGCATGCCTGCTGGTTAAATTGTGTACCTGCCATTTCATTTCTCACTTACGTTTAATGAGTTAACGGGGCAGTTTAGGAAGCAAATATTTCAACTTTGTGCTTTTCTTGCTTGGTTCTCATTCCTTCTTGATAAATCTGAACAATGCTGATTTTAAATTTAGATATCATTTTGTAGAAAGAAAGTGGATATTCATCTGACAATAGCCAACAGGAATAAAATCATGAATTTATGAATTTTCCTTCATAAAGTATAGCGTGGCAGAGCATGAGATACGTTTCTTTTTTTTTTAAGAGAAGAATTATTTAAAACATAAAATAGTGTCATTAGGTTCTGGATATTAGAAAGGGCTTAATAGAACACGAAGAATTGCCAGTTTTGTGCGAACAAATGGAATTCTCACTTGGCTTCAGACATGGAAAACCATCTCCGTTCTTCTCTTTTCTCGTCTCTCCCAGTTTTTGTTGTGTTGATTTGTTTGCTTTTTAACCTCCCTTTCTGGTTTCTGTTATTCATGCTTTTAGAAACAAATGTTTTTTTTTTTAATTACAGAAGAAATTTGTATATTTTTTAATATTTCTCTATTAAATCATTATATTCTGTATGTTTTGATACAATATCCCATGTAAATCTATCAACAATACTCCAAAATAGAAGCATTACCTCCATTGTTCACAGGAGAGTATTTCTGGACATGTTCACAAGGCCATTGAAGACAAGAACAAGGATTTAACTCCAATACTTGTAAGCATACCACCATGGTATCCACAAAATCAATCACAGATTCAATTAATTACATATCTATCTTTTTATTTGAAAACTATTCTCAAAGTTTCGGGTGTCAATAAGGAAGAGTCAAGGAGCCCTGCTGGCGCAGTGGTTAAGTGCTCGGCTGCTAACCAAAAGGTTGGTGGTTTGAACCCACCCAGTGGCTTCGCAGGAGAAAGACCTGGAGTTATGCTCCTATGGGGCCGTTCTACTCTATTACATGGAGTCGCTATGAGTCAGAATTGAATAGACAGCACACAACAACAACAATAAGGAAGATGCCACTATTTCCTCGATGTAAAGCAGCCTGAAAAATTCCCTGACAGGTCACTAACGTGAGTTTTCAGGAAGAAATTCATTTTATCTCTGTGACCCATAATCCTGTTTCTGTGGGCTTATTCCTTCCTGCTCTCCACCGCACCCCCTTCTAAATCATCAGCATCCAAAAATATACATAGTATTTAGTGTAGAGCACAGCCACTATGGAAATACACAAGAGGATTCTGAAGATTCTAAAAATTGGCTACCATACTGTTGACAAATGGATTTCAGAAAAGAAAAAAAAGAAAAAAAAGACTCTAAAAGTTGTGATGGAATGATTTATTTGAGAAATAAACCAAGTATTCTAAGACCTCGGCTGTTAACTGCAATAACGCAGTTTGGAGCCGCCTGCCACAGTAGCCAATTCTGAGACAGGGTGAGGTGAGCAGCAAGAGTTTTATTATATATTCATATATAGGAGACAGAGGGGAATAGATTCCTCCAAAAACCCGTCTCCCCCACTGGAGATTGGCCGAAGGCTTTATAAGGACAGGATTATGGGTCTTAGAAGTTTGTTGGTTCCTCCTTGAGGTGGTCACTTCCCTGATGAGTTAATCTTTTCTTGGTGGTTATCTGGTGACATCCTGGTTTTCTTGTCCCAAGATGGGTGCTTGTTCGGTTTTTCATTCCTAGATCATTATCACTTGTTTTCCACCCTCCAAGGAGGAACATCGGTTAATCTTAAACTTTTTATAGAGAGGGGAAGATCTTGAGACAATGCAGGAGTTTAGCAATGGGGAGTAATAATAGTGAGCCTGACCTAAGCAGATTCTTTCCCACGCAGCTCCTTTCACGTCCAGCTAAATGGTGAGACACTGGGTCTCCATCATCCCCAGGGATGGAGAAATTGGTTCACAGATCAAACCACAAAAGCAAAAACAAAAAAATGCCAGCTTCATAATTTCTAGATTCAAAGGTGCCACTGCGTATAGAATAGCAAATACCAAGAAGGAAATGCAGAGACAGAATCCACTTCTGCCCTCAACCCCTCTTCCAGCTCCACCTCTACCTAGCCTTCCTTCATAAAGATCTCTGGGCTAGGGAAGAGAGATGGAGAGTTTGGGCTATGAAAAGAGGATTTAAAGGAGAAAGAGAGGCTATTCTTTGTACTCTCATCAACCTGGTATAAAATTAGGAAGTTGGGCATGATCGTCAGAAGGGAGGCACAGTACCACTTACTCTGAAGGTTTTCATGTGAGAGTAAAAGCAACTAGAGAATTTAAGCCCCCTCACTCCTTTCCTAACTAGACTCTTGAAGACCCAAGTTCAGCAAATGTCTCCAGGCCACAAAGCCACTGAGAGGCACAGGGATGACAGAACTCTCCAGTGAGCCTAAGACTGAGGCAAAATAATAATAATAATAACAATAATCTCACCTCCACCACATGCCTTCCATGCCATGAGAAGCAACCTGAAAAGTTACAAAAAGGGACCACATTTTCTCTACAAGAGAAAACCATTGCGTTCCATGGTGCTTATTTTGGTGTGGAGCAAAGGAACTTCACAGCAGAGACCGCAGGTTGACATACAGGAAATCAGAGGGGATGTTGGATAGATTTTACCTGAGCTCCCAGTAAGGAAATTTAGATTGAGTTATACAAGTTGTCTTTTGCATACTCAGATTTGTTTCTATGAAAATTTATCCCATGATGAGTTGTATGGTACAAACTCCAGGTTAAATCCATCTAGTGCTAAGAGTGTTGTTAAGAAACTAAAATCATGGGCCAGCAACGACTGAGCACTTGTCCAGTGACTGCTGAGTTACCAACTGACCTCCTTCTGTCTACGTCCTTATTCATACAAGAGACACTTGTGCAAATTATCCTACTTCCCAGAGACAAGTGACAATTAAATCATGCAGAATGAACTACAATTAAGTAAACTTTTCTTTCCCTTAGTGATTTTTCTTCTATTTGTTTGAAACCTTTAAGACTGAGGGTCAGAAAAGAAATAAGACTTGGGCCATGCGTCAATATTTTATCTTTCTACTGGTCCTATTAAAAATGTTGTAACTGTAACTCGGAATGAGATTGTCTCTGGAACTTCATATCTAGGGGATGAGAAGAAATGTAACAAAGAGGCCAGGCTGATGAAAATGCCTATGAATTCTACTTTGGAAAAAGTATGTATCTTTGGTTGTAAACTAAAGAATTTACCATAACTACTCATGTTATGGAGTGCTGGTGGTGTAGTTGTTAAGAGTTTGGCTGCTAACCAAAAGGTCGGCAGTTCGAAACCACTAGTCGCTCCTTGGAAACCTATGGGGCAGTTCTGCTCTGTCCCATGGGGTCGCTGTGAGTCGGAATCGACTTGACGGCAATGGGTTCTTTTTTTGTTTGTTTACTCATGTTATGGAGCCCTGGTGGTGGCACAGTGTTTAAGAGGTTGGCTGCTAACCAAAGGGTCAGAGGTTCAAACCCACTAGCTCTGCTGGGGAAAGATGTGGCAGTCTGCTTCCGTAGAGATATACAGCCTTGGAAACATTATGGGGTCGCTATGAGTCAGAATTGACGTGAGGGCAGTGGATTTTTTTCTTTTTTTGTTTGCTTGTTTGTTTCACTCGTGTTATAAGAGTCCCTGGTGGTGCAAAAGGTTGGTTATATGTCCGTAACAGAACGAATGAGCTTGTGCCACAAAGCTAAAAAAAAAAAAGTTCAATCACATTTTTTTTTAAATAAAGTTAAAACTTCTAAACTTACCCAAACCAAGAACCCAATGCTGTGGAGTTAGTTCCAACTCATAGTGGCTCTATAGGACAGAGTAGAACTGCCCCATAGAGTTTCCAAGGCTGTAAATCTTTACTGAGGCAGACTGCCACATCTTTCTTCCATAACGTGGCTGGTGGGTTCAAACCACTTACCTTTAGGTTAGCAGCTGAGTGCTTAACCACAGTGCCACCAGGGCTCCTTACTTATTCACCAGGGTTAGGAAGTTGTTCATTTCCAATCATGTTTGGCACGGGGAGGTCCTGTCCTTTCCCTAGCATTGGATAAGAATCCCAGGGGATTACAAAATGCTGAAAAGTGGTAGCAGGTTTTGCCCTGTATCCATGGTGGGGGCCACTGTTCTACAGGTATTGTGGTCCACAAATGCCAGGGACCCTACATCTTTTGGTCCCTGGGCACCTGGAATTCCTCCACATTGGTCCTCTGCATCAGTGACAGCAGAATGGGCCAAATCGCTTACTGCTGTTTTCAAAGCCCCAGGTTTCCCCCAACTCACCCAATTCCACAATCAAGAACATTGTGTGCAAGAGGGCCATGACTTGATTATTTTTCATTTTACCATTCCCTTGGGAAAAAAATATTAAAAACCATGTTTGCTTTTCTCTCTCTTTCTTTTCCAAGGGTCTCCTTGCTTCACCTCCTCCGGCCCTTTGAGCCTTCATCTTTTTTGACTCATCTGTGCTAATATCCCTCAGCGGGCCTGAGATGCAAAACCCCTTTACTAAGTCACCTCCCAACTACACACTCCTCCCCTCATACACCCAAGCTCTCCGGAGCTGATTTAATAACATTTAAGGTTAGGCTGTCCTGTTATTTCCGTCATCACAAAGGACATAGTAAGAAGCCTTTTTTCAGTACCTCCTATTACCAGTGCACAGATTCCGTGGGTGGCTGAATAATCACAAATCTGGGCTGAGCCTTGGACATCAGCCATTCCTATCGATTCTATTATGCTGTGTTTCAAAGGCTCTGAAAAGGTTGTTCCAGAGTCTCTGCAGCTGAAAAAATAATTTAAAAAAATTGCCTCCTATGGTATCAGGTTTTACTTTTCTTTGAGCACAGCACCTACCTGCCCTGGCCCCTTAAAGACACCTGCCCCATGCCTACCCCCTAGGAAGTAATCAGAACAACAAAGTTCTCTTTAGAAATTTCCTTAAACTTTAGAAAAGTTTGTTTGAAACGGTGAACAGATGTAACCTATGAAATAAATTCTATTTATTGATAAGAGCTTTTCCAATTTCAATTTATAAAACAGTAGTTTTATATTATTTTAAATCAAATCATGTAGCAGAATATGATTATACTGGGTTGAATAACAGCCCCCAGAGATAACAGGTACTAATCTCTAGAACCTGTAAATGTTACCTTATATGTCAAGGATTTTGCAGATATGATTGAATTAAGGATCTTGAGATGGTGAGATTATCCTGCATTACCCAGATACATGTATCCTTATAAGAGGGAAGCAGTGGGAGAATTGACCGTACACAGAGGAGGAAATATGAATACAGAACAGAGAGAAATTTAAAGATACTGACCTTGACGACTGGAGGTGTGTGGCCACAGCCAAGGAATGCCAGCAGCCACCAGACGGTGGAAGAGGCAAGGAGTGAACTCTCCCCTAGAGTCTCTGAATGGCTCTGAATGATTTTGACCCAGGGATACTGATTCTGGACTCTTCTCCAGAAATGCAAGAAGATAAGATGCTGTTGCTTTAAGCCATCAAGTTGTGGCTATTAGTTACAGCAGCCACAAGAAACTAATACAACGGTGAAATAATGTTTTAGAATGAGGTATGCAGTCTTTGAAGATATAGGGCTGAAGTAAAGACATAGGGAAAAGATTACTATGACACAAAATTCATGTTTTCCCAATATTCTAGTGCATCTTTACCCCAGCTATGTTTTAGAGAAGCTTTTTCATATTCAGAACTAGCATTTATTGAGTACTTACTATGTGCTTGGCAGTATACGACTTGCTTCTTGTTGTTGTTATTAGGTGCTGTTGAGTCAGTTCTGATTTATAGCGACCCTCTGTACAACATAATGAAACACTGCTCAGTCCTGCACCATCCTCACAATTGTTGTTATTCTTCAGCCCATTGTTGCAGCTACTGTGTCAATCCATCTCGTTGAGGGTCTTCCTCTTTCTCACTGAACCTCTACTTTACCAAGCATGATGTCCTTCTCCAGGAGCTGATCCCTCCTGACAACATGTCCAAAATATGTGAGATGAAGTCTTGCCATCCTTGCTTCTAAGGAGCATTCTTGTATTTCTTCCAAGACAGATTTGTTCATTCTTTTGGTATATTCAATATTCTTTGCCAACACCACAATTCAAAGGCGTCGGTTCTTCTTCGGTCTTCCTTATTTATTGTCCAGTTTTCACATGCATATGAGGCAATTGAAAGCACTATGGCTTGGGTCAGGCGCACCTTAGTCTCCAAGGTGAATTCTTTGCTTTTTAAAACTTTAAAGAGGTCTTTTGCAGTAGATTTGCCCAATACAATGCGTCTTTTGATTTCTTGACTGCTGCTTCCATGGGTCTTGATTGTGGATCCAAGTAAAATGAAATCCTTGACAACTTCAATCTTTTCTCCGTTTATCATGATGTTGCTTATTGGTTCAGTTGTGAGGATCTTTATTTTCTTTATGTTAAGGTGTAATTCATACTGAAGGCTGTGGTATATTCTTTTCGGTATAATGTATCCAACTTGCTTAGTATACATTAATTTGTTTAACCCACATCAACACCATAAGTCAAGTATTACGCTTACGCTCATTTTGCCTGGGAGGAAACCATCTTTGAGGGAGGTTAAATATATTGGCCTGGTCGTACAGCTTTTGGTGGCATTTCCCAGATACAGTTTTAGGGAATTTGTGTCAAAAGCAGGTACTATCTTCCACAGAATGGCTTTCTCCCGTGGTTGTTGTTGATTGCTATGGAGTTTGCTCTGATTCACGGTGACATCATGGATAACAGAACAAAACGTTGCCCAGTCCTGTGCCATCCTCATGATCCTGAATATGCCTGAGTTCATTGTTGAGGCTATCGTGTCAGTCCATCTCATTGACAGTTTTCCTCATTTTTGGTGGCTCTCTACTCTACGAAACATGATGTCCTTTTCTAGTTAATGATCTTTCCTGATGACACGTCCAAAGGAAGAAAGACAAAGTTTTACCATCCTTGCTTCTAAGGAGCATTCTGGTTGTATTTCTGCTAAGACTGATTTGTTCATTCTTCTAGAAGTCCACGACATATTCCATATTCTTTGCCAACACCACAGTTGGAACACATCAATCAGCCATCTCCCATAAAAGACCCTTATAATTATACAAACTTACTTTGTTTTGCCAAGTCCCATTTACTGAATGTTGATTCTGGGCTGCGCACTATGAGAGCATGTTCGCACTCGTTATCCTAAGTCACCGTGCTTCCCTGTCCTACTGTGCTGTCCTGAGCCACCGCACTGCCCTGCGTCACCACGCTCTCCTGTGGTGCTGCACTGTCCTAAATCATCTCACTGTCTTCTGTTACTACTCTGTCCTGTGTCACCTCCCTGTGCTGTGCGCAGTGCCCTACTTAGATGCTTTCCAGATGAAAAATTTCCAAGGCCATTATCAAGTTTTACTCAGAGCTGCTAACTCTAGTAACACCTTCTAATCCACTTTGATTGGTATATTGCCCTTCCTCACCTTGGCTCCATTTTCACCTCCAGATAAAATATACTAAAACTTTGATGGCGCTCTAATAGTTAATTAACAAACACTAAGAACTGCTCCTTGCATTTCAAGCTGAGAGACAGACTAATTCAGCAATTAAGCCTACAATAAAATAGAGATAGTAAGTTAATATGTACCATGAATATGCAGTGCTTTTATAATGAAGAAATTGACTCTCATTGTGCCATCAAACTAACTGAAAACTATCCACCTTCGTTAGAACGTGGATTTAAAATTGGATACTGTCTCTTCTTTTCCAGCTCCTTAACTTAAACAATAACAAAAATATTTAGGATGTGTGACACATCATGTAGATTGGGGTAATCAAGATTGTCACTTACTGGTGAGAGAAATTTGTCCTGTCTCCTTTTAACTTTCACTTGATCTAAAAATACTGTGCAATTTGCAGCCTGTGAAAGGTACAAACATGTTGACAAGATGTGGCCAGCTGAAGACATTTAAAATTTATTTCTTTATTTTCTACAAAAAGCCTTTTCATATTTTGTGCCAACTATTTTGTGTTTCAATGTTTTATCTACTTTGTTTACTTTTCTGCCTAAAATAACACACTGATGTTTCTAGGAATGAATGACAGTGTTGTGATATAACCAGAAAGGAACCTAACCTGTAAAAACCTGTCTTCAGGAAAACAACTCCTTCTTTAGGAATAGTGCATTATTTGCTGGCATAAATGCAGCTAACAGAGGAAATCTGAGTCTTCCTCCTAAAAGGACAGTAATTCTTTGTGCAGCCCAGTTGCAGCTAGCCTGGAAATTTCCCCCACACCTGATAATTGGGAATGACTTGACCTCAACGACACTGCAAATAAGAGGTTTACTCTAGAATGATGTCTTCGTAGAAGTCCAAAGACCACGGAGAACACAGTCCACCTAGTGGCTCAAGTGTCCTGTTTCCTGAACAAGACAGAAAACAGTCCAGCAAAGGATATGAGATATGGCAACTCCCAGGGTTGCTCTTTGATCCACAGCAGCACTTGAGAGAATTCCTGGACATTTGTCATCTCTGCTAAGACATTCGGAAGACAGATACCTAGCCAACCAACTGGAAGAGATCTATACTTATGCCTCTTCCCAAGAAAGGTGAGCCAACCGAATGAAGAAATCATCGAACAATGTCATTAATATCACAGGCAAGTAAAATTTTGCTGAAGATCATTCAAAAGCAGTTGCAGCAGTACAACGACTGGGAACTGCCAGAAATCCAAGCTGGATTCAGAAGAAGACATGGAACCAGGGATATCATTGCTGATGTCGGATGAATCCTGGCTGGAAGCGGAGAATATCAGATGTTTACCCGTGTTTTATTGACTATGTTATTAAGATAACATTTAGAAGAACAGGAATTCCAGAACACTTAATTATGCTCATGAGGAACCTGTACATAGATCAGGAAGCAGTCATTGGAACAGAACAAGGGAATACTGCATGGTGTAAATGTAAGCTGCTAGATCAAGAACCTGAGGTCACACTAACAGGAGCCAGCTGCAGGATCCAGAGGAAGCAAAAGCCCAATAGCCTTGCCAGAATGTCCACTTATATTTGATGCAGGCCACATGCCCAAGGAAACTCCCTTTCAACTGACTGGCTACTCACAGCAGATTCCATCATGGAGGTGATCGCATTACATCAGATCTCATCATGGAAGTGATCACAGTATCATACTACTGCCAAACTCCATCCTAACTGCCAAACTACTGAGAATCATGGCCCAGCAAAGTTGACGCACAACCTTAACCATCACAGTGGAATTTTGGCAGACTGCAGGTATAAGCATCTGCCTGCCAACATTTCACACAATTATCGAAAACATTAATGGAGCAAGTAGTTGTAAGGTGATGAGATCTGCAACCTGGAAATAACAGGCAAAATAGGTAATAATGGTGTCTTGATACAAGTGCATCATAGAGTCAAACACAGGACTCATGTGTCAAGAATTGTGTAGAATGTCCAAAAGAGGATCAACAGGACTAGAGATCAAAGGACTCCAGACCAAATACTGTTGGTTCTAGTGCATATTACCAGGCACTCACTGGGAAGGAACTAGAAGTTAATACAAAATCCCCAGATGCAGTATTCATGAGTTTGCATGTAAAACTATCTTATGCTAATTCTATAATAAAATAAACCATCCATTTCTTCTTACGTCATGTATTTCAACTTATTATTTAGTTGTTCTTTTAAAGACATGAGCTAAACATAGGAGAAATGGGAACCTACATGCTCTTCTGACAGAAGTGTTAATTGGTGTAGTATTTTGAAGAGCAATCTGAGGCTACTTCGTGAATTAACTATGTGTATAGCCTGGGTCGCTATGAGTCAGAGTCGACTCAATGGCAATGGGTTTGTTTTGTTTTTCTAATAGGCTGGGTACATAGACCAAGAGGCAGTCGTTTGAACAGAACAAGGGGATACCGTGTGGTTTAAAGTCAGGAAAAGTGTGCGTCAGGGTTGTATTCTCTCACCATACTTATTCAATCTGTATGCTGAGCAAATAATCCGAGAAGCTGAACTCTCTGAGGAATAGGGCATCAGAACTAGAGGGAAGACTCACGAACAACCTGCGCTATGCAGACGACACGACCTTGCTTACTGAAAGGTAAGAGAACTTGAAGCGCTTATTGATGAAGATCAGTAACTATGGACTTCCATATGGATTACTCCTCAACATAAAGAAAACAAAAATCCTTACAACTGGATTAATAAACAACATCATGACAAACCGAGAAAAGATTGAAATTGTCAAGGATTTCGTTTTACTTGGATCCATAATTAATGCCCATGGAAGCAGCATTGGGCAAATCTGCTGCAAAAGATCTCTTGAAAGTGTTAAAAAGCAGACATGTCACTTTAAGGACTAAGGTGCGCCTGACCCAAGCCATGGTGTTTTCAATTGCCTCATATTCACGGGAAATATGGACAATGAATAAGGAAGACCGAAGAAGAATTGACGTCTTTGAATTGTGGTGTTGGCGAAGAATATTGAATATACCATGGATGGCCAAAAGAATGAACAAATCTGTCCTGGAAGCGTATAGCCAGAATGGTCCTTAGAAGCAAGGATGATGAGACTTCATCTCACATACTTTGGACATGTTATCAGGAGGGATCAGTCCTTGGAGAAGGACATCATGCTTGGTGTCTTAGGCTGAGTTCTCTAGGGAAACAAAACCAGTAAAGCATATAAATATATATCTAGGGAGAGATTTATAGCAACGAAATGGCTCACATGGTTGTAGAAGCTGGAACATTCCAAGTCCGTGGGTCAGGATAGAGGCTTCTCCTGATTCACATAGCCACAAGGGCTGGCGAATCCAAGACCAGCAGATCAGAGAGCAGGATTCTTGCTCATGGGCTTCGAAGATCGATGAATCCTAAGGTCAGCAGGTAAGACTGAAGGTAAGCTGCTAGCTCAAGTGCCAAGAACTGGAGGTCAGACAAACAGGAGCCAGCTGCAGGATCCAGAGCAAGCAAAAGCCCATGAGCCTTGCCAGAACATCTGCTTATATTTGATGCAGGTCACATGCCCAAGGAAACTCCCCTTCAACTGATTGGCTACTCACAGCAGATCCCATCATGGTGGTGATCATATTATATCAGATCTCAACAGGGAAGTGATCATAATATTATACGACTGCCAAAACACTGAGACTCATGGCCTAGCCAAGTTGACAATCTTAACCATTGTGCTTGGTAAAGTAGAGGGTCAGTGAAAAACAGAAAGACCCTCGACAAGATCGATTTACACAGTGGCTGCAACAACGAGCTCAAGCATAACAATGATTGTGAGCATGGCGCAGGACCGGGCAGTGTTTTATTCCGTTTTACATAGGGTGGCTATGAGTCAGAACTGATTTGATGGCACCCAACAACAACAACATATTCTGGGTATTCACCACATATATGTCACCCATTTTGTAAAGGACAGTTAGAAACTTGAAAGGTTTAATTCAATATTGGAGTTTATTTTAAGAGAACAATACACACATTCCCAATCTGACACACTATAATTTGTCTTAATCTTAATACTCAGGGAACTCAGTACTTTGAGGATTAGTACATCTGAAGCAATACAGAAATACTTAATTGTATAAATCTATAAGTAATGTTTTTAAACAGACCATACCATATTTCATACCACACATCTTCCTTAAAATAAGTGTGAGTTTCTATAAAAATGTGAAATGTACTCAAAGTATAATTTCCAAAATTGACAATGGAAATTCATAGAATTCATCAAGGACAAATGAATGTACAATGGGAAGGAAGGTGTTTGACATTTTACTGGCTTCTAACATGCCTTCTGTTAGTTAACCATGGATATTGCTAAACCGTGGAATCAGAGTCTAGTACATTAATTTTTCAAGTGCTTCCTTTTTCTGCAGGACACCTTGAAAAAAATCTCATCAACAGCTGCATGGATTTTTTTCCTCCTGTCTTGAACAGACCGAATGAATAGAAGTGGCTTTAAGTGACAGTCTAGCTATTTCAAAGAAGCAGAGAAAAGAGTTATGTTTCATTGGTATGTACCTGGTCAAGGCACGAACATTTGAAATGGTGATTGTCTTAGTTTTCTAGTGCTGCTGTAACAGAAATAACACAAGTGAATGGCTTTAACAAATCAAAATTTATTTTCTCACTGTTTAGGAGGCTAGAAGTCTGAATTGAGGGTGCTAGCTCTAGGGAATCTTTTCATCTTTTTATGCCATACTTATTGAGAACTCATGGACCAGGCATTGAATATATAAAACTAGACATCAAAAATAGTCCAAACAGCAGGATGCATCTGATTCTTCTTTATTACTGAAACACAGCTCAGTTTAAATTATTCTGGAATGATAGGCCTCAACAGAGACCATGGCCAAACTTTAACTCTGGTTAAAGCCCCGTTCCTATCTTTGTTATTGTTATTAAGTGCCATCAAGTTGATTTTCAACTTATAGTGACCCCAGCAACCCTATATGACAGAGTAGAACTGCCCCATTGGGTTTTCTAGGCTGTAGTCTTTACAGGAACAGATTTCCAGGTCTTTCTCTCATGAAGTCATTGGGTGGGTTCAAACCATCAACCTTTTGATTAGCAGCCAAGCATTTAACCTTTGAGTCTCCAGGTTCCTTCCTCTATCTTTAAGGAAATACTTTAGTACCCTTCCCATGGTTTCTTTCATTGTCCTGAGTATTAAAAGAGGGAAGATCTATTTTTTGAGAGAAATTAATACATTAAAAAGAGAATCCTGAGGTCTTTTAAATATTATATAAGTAACACATATGGCAGGTAAATAGTAAGAATTCATTTTTACTCAATGACATCTTGATTAACCTCAGTGGGATATCACTTAAATAAGGATTAGACAATGGTTATTATGCACTTTTTAAGAGAACTCGTTGAGAGAAAAGACAGTGAAGTCCATAAATCCAGGCCAAAAATAAATAAATAAATAACCAAAAAAATCATAAAGTGAAGTTTCTGTACTTTGGAGAGACTAATGTTTAAGTGTATTGGAGAAGGAAAATACAGAAGATTTTGTACAGAGGAAGTGGAATGGGACAGCTTTGGTGGATCAGACAAGGAATCATCTGGAATTCAGAAGTTACAAAAGATAGCACCCATTGGGCAACAAGGAAGTGGCATTTTTACCTTTGAAATAGGTGGCCCAGAATTGCTTGTAGGATCTAAGTTGACAAGTTTCTCTCTGCTGTGAAGTAACAGACCCCAAGAGCCTAATACTATTCAGCAATGTGCAACATAAACAAGACCCAAACTCCAATACCCAGCTCAGGGAGCACCTTCTAACACTTGCCTTTCTGTATCATTTTCTTACTGATTAGGCCTCCGGTGTCATTGACTGATAGTGACAATTTTCTGTACTCTTATGAAATAATAAATTGTCTTTTATATTGTCCAAACTCTTAAAGATGTAGTTGCGTGTGTCTCAGACCCTGACCTAGTTGAAGGTCAGGTACCAGACTGTATCATGGAAAATTCATCAGGTTAGCAGCAAACTATGAGATATCTTGGTGGCAGCCAGCAAGCCAACGTTGTTGTGGTGACCTCTTCTCCTGAGCATTCCCATTTCGTACATGAGTGTGATGGTTACGATTGTGTGCCAGCTTGGCTGGGCCATGATTCTCAGTGTTTATATGTGATCACCCGCATGATGGGATCTACTGTGAGTAGGCAATCAGTTGAAAGGGAGCTTCCTTGAGCATGTGGCCTGCATCCAAACATAAGTGGACTTCCTGGTGTTTGCCCTCTCTGGATCCTGCAGCTGACTCCTGTTCATCTGATCAGCTTACCTGCTGATCTTGGGATTCATCAATCTTCACAGCCTATGAGCAAGAGCCCTGCTCTCTGACCTGCTGATCTTGGGTTCGCCAGCCCCTGCAGCTACATGAATCAGGAGACGCCTCTATCCTGATCCACAGACTTGGGACATTCCAGCCTCTACAATCACATGAGCTGTTCCATTGATATAAGTCTCTCTCTATATACATTTATATGCTTTACTGGTTTTGCTTTCTAAAGAACCCAGCCTAAGACCATGAGAATACTATGTCATGATGATTAAGCAACTTGTCCAGAGTCACAAGTAAGTTCCTGGGCAACTGCTCAGCTACTTTATTTCACTACATCACACTGCCTTGTTTAATGCAGGTAGGAAATCTTCCAAATGGCTGGCCCTTTCCCCTATCCACAACTACTCTCTTCATTAGGATACTGATTTTTTTGGACTAACTCTTATAGAATTCTAAACTTACTCCTTTCAAATCTGTTCAATCAGCGGTTATCAGCTCAACATCTGGAAAACGACTGCTGGAAAAGTCTTAAACATCTGAATATCACCCCAAACAGCAAAGAATGCAGGTTATGCTATTGCCCTGTTGTTGTTAGTTGCTGTCAGATCTCATAGCGACCCTGTATACAACAGAACGAAACACTGCCGAGTCCTGCGCCATCCTCACAGTCATTGTTATACTTGAGCCTATTGTTGCAGCCACTGTGTCAATCCATCTCCTTGGGGATCTTCCTCCTTTTTGATGACCTTCTACTTTAGCAAGCATGATGTTCTTCTCCAGGGACTGGTCCCTCCTGATAACATGTCCAAAGTATATGAGACATAGTAGTCTTGCCATCCTTGCTTCTAAGGAGCATTCTGCCTGTACTTCTTCCAAGACAGATTTGCTTGTTCTTTTGGCAGTCCATGGTATATTTAATATTCTTCGCTAACACCATAATTCAAAGGTATCAATTCTTCTTCAGGCTTCCTTATTCATTGTCCATATTTCCCATGAATATGAGGCAATTGAAAACACCATGGTTTGGGTCAGGCGTACCTTAGTCTTCAAGGTGACATCTTTACTTTTCAACACTTTAAAGAGGTCTTTTGCAGCAGATTTGCCCATTGCAATACATTATTTGATTTCAGATTGATTTGCCTTTATTCCTGGAAAATTCCTTCCTGAAGCCCTTTCTCCTTCAGTTCCAGTTTGGATGATTGCTCTCTGTTATCTGGGCACTAAACTTCATGATCATGCCATCCCAGATTCCCCTCATTAATCTCTTGGGTTGGATCCCATGAATCCTTAGATCCATGTCTTCTTTCTCCTGGTGTATCATCCTGTTTAGCTGCAATACATTCTCAAGTAACCTCCTTATAAAACGGATCCAAATTTTTCTATCTTTGCAAACGTGATTATGTGTTTCTGATTTTTAAACTTTCCTAATTGATGCATACTTCAACCAGATATATAAAATTTTATTAGAAATTATTTTCTGTGAGAATTTTCAAGGCATTGCTTAGCTAGCATCTAGCATCCAAGGTTGTACGCAGAAAGTCGGATGACAGGTTGTTTCTCACTTATTTGTAACAACATGTCCCCTGATCACAAATCCCGGAAACTTTTAATGTCATCCGTTTATCTTCCTATAATGAAGATTTAAAATTATATGTCTAGATAATATTCTATGGTAAAGATTATAATTCCACTCTCAGGTATATATCCAAGAGACTTGAAAGCAGTAATGCAAACAGACATCTGTACACCAAAGTTCATTGCAGCACTATTCACAATAGCCAAAAGGTAGAAGCAACTCAAATGTCCATCAACAGATGAATGGATATACAAAATGTGGTATCTACGTACAATGGAATATTACTCTGTCATGTAGAGAAAGTTCTGATGCTTGCCACAACATGAATTCCCCGTGAAAACATTATGCTGAGTGAAATAAGCCAGACACACAAGGGCAAATATTGTATGACCTCACTTATATGAAACACCTAGACTAAGCAAATGTATAGAGATCAGAGTTTAATAGTGGTTACCAGGGGTTGGAAGGAGGGGAGAAGGGGGAAATCATTGTGTAGGCAATAGTGAGTCTGTTTATGGTGTGGGAAAATTTGGCAGTGGGTATTGGTGATGGTTGCATGACAAGGTTGATGTAATTGTACACATGAAAAATGCTGAGCTGGCAAATGTGTTATCTATATTTTCACAACAATTAGAAAAATATGAAGAAAAAAATTCAAGAGCAGGATAACTCTACAGAAGGTTATTTTCTTGAATGGATAGGCTATTAAATAATGAATCAAACAAGAAGCACTGGGTCTCTTTCCTCTGGCAGATGAAAGGGCATCAAGGATGAACACCTGTCTGCTAATCACTGGGTACTGACGTGGTTTGAGCCAGTGCTGGCTTTAACCTCACTAATGTGTGATACACTTCATAAAAGGTGCTTCTGGAGCTTGAAAAATTAATGAAAAGCTTTGGACTGAGAAGGCTTAAAATGAAGTAAAGAGCTAAACTAGCACTGTCCAACAGAAATATAACATGAGCCACAGAGGTAAATAAGAGCTCGGCTGCTAACCAAAAGGTCAGCAGTTCGAATCCACCAACAGCTCCTTGGAAACCCTATGGGGCAATTCTACTCTGTCCTATAGGGTCGCTATTGACTAGACAGCAACGGGCAATAGTGACATTAAAAAAGTAAAAAGAAACATTGGAAAGTAACTTTAATAATATATTTTATGTAAGTAAATATATTCAAAATGTTATCACTTCAACATGTAGTAAGTATGAAAAAAATTATTGAGATATTTTGCCTTCTCTTTGTTTTCATACTAAGCACTCAAAATCCCAGGAGTATTTTACACTTACTCCACATCTCAGTGCTGACTAGTCACATTTCAAGTACTCATGTCTTAGTAACTGCATATCTAAACAAATAACTATGATCTAAGGTTGAGAACCACCAACCTTTTAGTTAGTAGTCGAGTGCAAATCATTGGTGCCACATAGGGACCTACAAAGGGTCACCTAAACGGCAGGGTGGTCTTTATTTGACTATTAAGCTTGTGTTCCTTTTCCCCTGTAGGGTCATTATGAGTCAGAATGGACTCAGCGACAGTGGGTTTGGTTTTTTGTTTTTTTCTTTTCGCCTACGCTAGTATAGCAGAATTGAGAGCTGAGAAACCCTATGGAAAATGTAGGGCGAAGGGAATGGGGGGCAGGAATGAATCTATAAAAGGTGATACATATTTCACATTCTCTCAAATAAAACAAAAAGCCCACAATATCACAAAATGACTAGACTATCAATGTCATCTTAGGAACTTTTATTGGTACCATAAAATTAATCTTACGTACAGTCACTTGTTCCCTGGAATCTTTTCAAAATCTCCCTTCTGTGCAGTTACAGCAAAGGTGCTTACACATGTGTTTTTGCTGTCAATCAAAGGGCTGCCAAGAGGTGTTTCGTTCTGTGTCAATCCCTCCTTCCAAGTGCTCATTTTCCATCCGACTGTGTGGCTGGGGGATTTATTCCTGCATCCGGGGTTATATTGTGACACCTGATGCATTAGTCGGAAAATTCTTCCTTGGTGGAAAGTGACTAGGAATGCTGTCACGGTCATTGAATGGTTTGGGCTAGGGACAGCAGACATCTTTTTGATACACAGCAACGTAGACTATGTTTTCTTAATCTGTTCAATCTACCTGGCATAGCCAAGAAGGGTGCTTCATACTGAATGTAATTAGACAACAGCTGATTTCATTACAAGCTGTACTGGGGAACTAAGTAAGTACCAAGTACCTCTTTCATCTTAACTACAAGGGGAAGATTTAAAACAACAACAACAAGAAGAAGAAGAACAACAAAAAAAACCCTGCTAAACTCTTCCATGAAATCTCTGTACTCTTTTCCAGAAGATTGGAGATGCTGAACCATGTATTTGGTGAACAGTTGCTACACTGACATTAAAGAGGGCTTATTTTTTTCCAGGAAAATCCTCCTTCCCAGAGCAACATAACTCATAATGTGTTAGTTCAATGAATCACCTGGAATTATTTCCTATTTATGTTTTTTTAAAGGATTTATATAGAGAAACAAGTTTGAGCATCTGAAGTAGAGCCCCAAAACTCAAAAGAGACT
This sequence comes from Trichechus manatus latirostris, assembly GCF_000243295.1. Classification (NCBI taxonomy): domain Eukaryota; kingdom Metazoa; phylum Chordata; class Mammalia; order Sirenia; family Trichechidae; genus Trichechus; species Trichechus manatus. Next base: position 1,664,424 of record NW_004444083.1, on the reverse strand, counting down.
AATTTCCAGGCTTTCAATATCATTCACATATTACACACACACGTCTATATATACACCTATTTGTATGTGTGTTTATGTGTATATATGTGTATATGTGTGTATATACATATACATACACACATATATACATATACATACACATACAAACATGTATATATATATATATATATATATATATATATATGCATATAGCTTTTCTAATGCCCACTTAAGTATATAAACTGAAATCGTGTGCTGTGGACGAGAATCCCAGTGGCTTTTATAATGTGCTAAATGAGATTTAATTGTTTAGCAGGGAAAATGAACATCATAAATGCAACACAAGTCACATTTAATACCTTCCTAACAGATACGTAGTTTACATATATCGGAGCTAAGAATTTAGTTACAAAATTAAATTAGATTAGCTGGAAAGAAGTCTTTGACAACAGCAAAGTGAGGATTTGAACCACCCACTTTTTCTGAGCATCACATTTCCTACTAATTATAATATGAAGAAATTATTTGGTTCCTTGAAGATCATGGTTGGAAAGGGGGCCTTATTAGTAGATATATAGAGTTCTTTATAACATTTTTGTAAATAACCTTTCCAACAGATACAGTAAACGAAGAGCTCAGGCTGTGATTGACACATCACTCAATGCCGATAGCTGTAGCTGAACAACATGTATCTCTAGGTATGAATACAACGTCTTTATGAATCCCATTCCTTACTCTGAGTCTTAGTGTGAGTCCCTTATCTGAGTGAGGTTGGACTGTACTGTAGAGCAAATATTGATAGTTAATCAACATTTTTTTACAGTAGTCCATATACACCCTGAAAACCTTATTTGAAATAGCAACTATCAATAGAAATTACTGTCATTTGCAGATGGAGCCTGCCTAGAAACAGTGAGTCCCTAACAATCCAACTGCAGAGCTTAGTTCATTCTCAATTCCAAGCATGGAGAATTCAGTGTGGGGAGTTGAAATCAACATCTGGCCACATAGCTATTACCACCTTGGCCCAGTTACTATCCTTTCTTATTTACTTCCCACTAACCTGCAAAGGCATTTGACTGTGCGCTCATGAAGAAACTGTACATAGACCAAGAGGCAGTCATTCGAACAGAACCAGGGGATACTGCGTGGTTTAAAGTCAGGAAAGGTGTGTGTCAGGGTTGTATCCTTTCACCATACTTATTCAATCTGTATGCTGAGCAAATAATCTGACAAGCTGGACTATATGAAGAAGAACACAGCTTCAGGATTGGAGGAAACCTCATTAACAACCTGTGTCATGCAGATGACACAACCTTGCTTGCTGAAAGTGAAGAGGACATGAAGCACTTACTGATGAAGATCAAAGAGTACAGCCTTCAGTATGGATTGCAGCTCAACGTAAAGACGACAAAAATCCTCACAACTGGACCAAGAAGCACTACCATAATAAACAGAGAAAAGATTGAAGTTGTTAAGGACTTCATTTGACTGGAATCCACAATCAACACCCATGGAAGCAGCAGTCAGGAAATCAAAGGACGTATTGATTTGGGCAAATCTGCTGCAAAAGACCTCTTTAAAGTGTGAAAAACCAAAGATGTCACTTTAAGGACTAAGGTGCGCCTGACCCAAGCCATGGTATCTTCAATCACCGCATATGCATGGGACAGCTGGACAATGAATAAAGAAGACCGAAGAAGAATGACACCTTTGAATTATGGTGTTGGCAAAGAATATTGAATATACCATGGACTGCCAGGAGAATGAACAAATCTGTCTTGGAAGAAGTACGGCCAGAATGCTCCTTAGAAGCAAGGATGGTGAGACTTCGTCTCACATACTTTGGACATGTTAACAGGAGGGATCAGTCCCTGGAGAAGGACCTCATGCTTGGTAAAGTAGAGGGTGAGGGAAAAAGAGGAAGACCCTCAATGAGATGGATTGGCACAGTGGCTGCAACAATGGGCTCGAGCATAACCATGATCATCAGGATGGCACAGGACTGGGCAGTGTTTCCTTCTGTTGTACATGGGGTCAGTATGAGTTGGAACCAACTGGACAGCACCTAACAACAACAACAACCAACTCCCAAGGAGCCCTGGTGGCACAGCAGTTAAGCAATCAGGAAGAGCTCAGCTGTTAACCGAAAGGCCAGTGGTTCAAATCCACCATCCACTCTGCAGGAGAAAGAGGTGGCAGTCTGCTTCCATAAAGATTACAGCCTTGGGAACCCTACAGGGCAGTTCTACTCTGTCCTATAGTGTTGCTAAGAGTCCCAGTTGACTTGGCGGCAACGGCTTTGAACTACCTCCCCCTGGAAATACTCATGGATATGGTTAAAGCAGAGGTACAGAAAAGTGCTTGGCTATTTACATTAAAAAATTCTGATGCAAAAGCCCAGCTGAGGTATGTATGTAGTAAGCCCATTGCCATCGAGTCGATTCTGACTCATATCGACCCTATAGAACAGAGTAGAACTGTCCCATATGTTTTGCAAGGAGCGGTTGGTGGATTCGAACTGCCTACCCTTTGGTTAGCAGTTGTAGCTCTTAGCCACTGAAACACCAGGGCTCCATGTATGTAGTATGGACATTTAAATCTAAAAATGTTACAGTATTCTTTTGTATTGATGTACTGTATGTATATTTTTCTAACACCTAGGATACTGAATAACTCCTAGGCTCTGGAATAGAATTTCCTGTAAAAAACATCTATTTCTGAGCTTGTATTTTAAATCCACTTTTTTGCCAAACTGATTACATTCTGTTGACCTTGAAGTATGTGTGATAAACAATGGATTTAGATTCCTATTATTACAATATGATCATGCACAAGGGGATCTGAAGGCAATAGCATTCACTGGATAATAAAAGCAGTGGAAGATGGAGTGCTTAGGGTGGATTACAGGGGAGCTGAAAACAATGGTACGTTTTTCCAAATGGTAAAGTAGCTGAGTGGGGTACGTCTGCTTTATTTTATTCTTTCAAAATGATTTCAGTTTTTGGATCGGTATGGCTCTTTTAAAAAAGTACAAAAAGCATATTTCTTTGTCAAAAAGCATTTATCAAAGTGGTCCAAAGATTCTTGAATCAGTGTTCTTATTTTAAACCATTAGATACTTCCTGATACAGAAGTCAACATATTCTGAATCTCAGCTATCAATATATCTGGCGGAGAGATATCACAGAAATAATAAAAAATGTATGCTATAAAAAAACTTGCAATCCTGGGAAAGTAACCGATTTAAAACACCAGAAAGCAACAAGAACATATTGGGAGGCAAAAGTACACACATCTTTCTTTCCATCTGTGATCGCTTGTCATAGGTATGGGGAGTCTGAAAATAACCAGGAATAATCTATCGACTTTGTAAAATTATGTATCTATATCCATGTTGTTGGTGCCGTTAGGTGTCATGGAATCAGGTGCAACTCATAGTGACCTTAAATGTAGCAGAATGAAACATTGTTATATCTGTACCTCCAAGTTTTGAAGTGCTAGATGAATTTAAAGTGAAATACTCAACAATATCCAGTTACGAAGCTCATCAAAACCAATCATACTCTTTATGTGTGGGGTTGAATCATTTTGAGTTAATGGTGTAACTGAATTCCTCGAGTTCTGGTCCTGTCCTATTAGCCAATCGAAATAAGACACACACCAACTGCAAGGGAAACAGAAAGTGCCTATTGTCTGCACAGACAAGGAGCAACATGTTGCCTAGCAGCCGACAGCCCACGGGCTTCTCATCGTAAGGGGATCCATTCGGGACCTTTTATGTTCTTGAGTCCCCAGGGGGCAGGGATTGGTACCTGAAACCTACACCCTGAGCCCTCCCATGCCCAAATTTGGAGATCCGGTGCTGAGTCATGCTGAGTCGCTCTCTTCATAGGAAGTCCGCCTTGTGGGACTTCTCGCTTTGCAAAGGGGCTCCGGTGGAACTGTGTGCAAGAATATATCCTCCCCTCCCGGGATGCTCAGGTCGGGCGTCAGGTAAGGACACGATTCTCCAACTCTGAGCTTGCGTCTAGATTTTCGCCGGCGCATGCACGGAAATCTGGCACCAAATACCAACCGCGGTTAGAAGCTGTGGTTTCAAGGACCGTAAAGGAAGGGTGTGGGAAGCCATGGCTGAGCCGGATGAAGCCGCAGCGGAGCGGGGTTTCAGTGGGACATCATAAAGTTCAAAACTTTATGCTTGTAGTTTGTAGCTTTAGTCTGCTTGCTTGGAGAATAAGAAGAATCTCCTCTTTGTTTTCAACAATGTAGTGACTTTGAACTCCTCCCTCCTTTTTTTTTTTAGCTTGTAGGTTTTACCTTTTTTTTTCATCAATAAGGTATGATTTGATCAAATAAATGTACTAATTTGTTAAATTTTATTTCCTAATAGTTGCTTTAAAGCTAAAAATACCTCGGAAATATTTTTAAATAAAAATATTTACTTCTTTTATCACTCCCAAGTGTTGGCAACAAGATTATTAAAGAATGATTAAACCAAAATCACAAACCCGTTGCCATCGAATTGATTGACTCATAGCGACCCTATAGGACAGAGGAGAACTGTCCCATAGGGTTTCCAAGGCTGTAATCTTTACAGAAGCACCTCTTTCTCCCAAGGAGCTGCTGGTGCATTTGAACTGCTGACCTTTAGGTTATCAGCCAAGTGCTTAACCATTGCACCACCAGGGCAAATGCTATCAATTGGGGAAATACACGCAACAAAAAAGGGTAAAAGCTGAAATGAAACAATAAACAGATTGGTTCGTTTCGCTTTTGCATACTTGGATGCAAACGTGGCCATCCAAATCGGGGTTGATTAGCTTGTCAGCCAAGGCCTGCAGATGGTCACACTGGTAACCACACATTCAGGAACATTCCGGCCTTAGCACCTCACTCCCAGGGGCTTGGCGGGGACCCAGGCTGTCAGCAGTTCCAAAGCCATGCAGACAGGCTGGGCTAAATTTAACAGCTTCTATTACTTTTTTTTGCTTAGTTTCCTGCTCTCTCGCCCAATTACCTTAGAACTGAATGAGAAGTTGAGGCTCTGCTAACTTAATGAGGTGCCACTGCAAGATTTTTACTCTGCGGCAATGACAGATTTGGAGATTTCCTCATTCTGTCGTGGCCTCTGGTCATACTGCCTGTTGTCATTCAGTGGCCATTGCCCTTGGTATAAAATGCCTGGGAATGCTGTCTTGGTCATTGAATGCTTTGGGTTAGGGACAGCAACCATCTTTTTGATACACAGCAATGTTGCTTTTGTTTCTTTTAAGAATGGAGGGCATGGTGAGGGATGGGTGAATTGCAGCCTATTTGAAGGATAACAAGCAGCTCCTTTAGTTGTATGCCAAACAGGACAAGTTTGAAAGAAAATAACCAGATCCACTTACTAAGAAATGAAATTGGATTAAAATTTTAAAATCAAATTCAGAGTTATATTTAAAGTTAACTTTTGGAAAGATCACTATTTAAATGAATGCAGATTTAGTTTATGCTAAATACTTCACTTTAAACCCTTTTTTTTCCAAAAACACCTGGCTCCAAATAACAGTGGATTTGGTCTTAGGTTCCCTTTGTTTTTCTCCCTTTCTCCAAAATCCAATGAACCAGTCTAAATTTTCATCGCATGGCAAGAGAACACATTAAAAATTCCCATTTAAACTGTGTCTTTCTCCCCACTGTGAATGAAATTCCTGGAATTTGTTATATTAATAAACTAGAGCAATCATAATGAGTCACTTTATTTTTTTTAATTCATTGTTGTTAGTGAAATAGGCACATCCACAATTATTAAGAAATACGCCATTTTCACAATAGGCAGCCCATCAGCACTGACAGAATTTATAGGAACTGGAATTTCTGTGTGCCAGAAGATAGCGTTAACTGTCCATCATTCCAACTCACCAGCGTCTGAAGTGTTCACCAATCTATTGGGAACTACCCAAGTTCTCTGGATAGTTCTTTTTTTTAAGCCCCAACACTCCTAGAAGTAGTCCTTTCTCTCCCCACAGCTGAGGGTGATGTGGGCAATGCCTCTCTCACAAGGTCCTTATGAGGATTTACTCAGAACATTTATGTAAAATAACCTCCTGTCAAGCATAGCTCGTCTTAGGCAACTGATAAGCATCAGCTATTCCTAAAAGTTTAAATCATGTCAAAAACCAAAAACTAAACCCATTGCTGTCGAGTCGAGTCCAACTCATAACGAGCCTACTGGACAGAGTAGAACTGCCCCATAGAGTTTCCAAGGAACAGCTGGTGAATTCGACCTGCCGACCTTTTGGTTAGCAGCCACGCTCTTAACCACTACGCCACTAGGGCTCCTTAAATTATGTCATTCCTTCAGAAAAAAAAATGTCATTCATAAAATATTTGTTAGATGAATATTAATATACATAAGAATTTTTTGAAATTTCTGCAAATCCAGGCAAAGTCATGAAGCCAGCCAAAGTAAGCCATGTTGTATCTCAAAAATCTTTAAAAAAAAAAAAAATCACCCACATGAAGTTTTGCAAAAGCAGCAGACTTGATTCCAGCACTTGCAATCACTACAGCACAGTTTACAATCTGGGTACCTACTTGCTGCAAAGTCCTTTATGTCTCCCAACAATGCAGAATGCAAGCGTGTATACTTTATCAACTGTTATTTAGTCATTTTATTCTGACGTATTTGTCAGATTATGAGCTCACTAATGGAAGCCGTTATCTTTTTCCTCCTAAAAGACTACAGTTGCCCTTGAATTGACTTTGACTCACAGTGACCCCATGTGTGTCCTGAGTAGAACTGTGTTCTGTAGGATTTTCAATGTATGATTTTTCAGGAGTAGGTTGCCAGGCCTTTCTTCCAAGGCACCTCCGGGTAGACTCCAACCTCCAACCTTTCAGTTAGCAGCTGTTAACTGTTTGCACCACCCAGGGGTCCTCCTAAGTGGCTACAGGGCTTGATACCAGCTGACTAAATGACAGGACTCGCCACTGACAACAACTGAGAATGAAGACATTTTTCCATGGAAAGGTCTGGGGCTAAAGCTTTTGCTTTAGTGAACTCTTTATCTTCAAACCTCCTTAATGCCAGAAGCTGTGCTTCCAAAATAAACATTTTTCCTCTGAAAGAAGATACTTATTTGAGATTAAACTTTTTCCAGAGTAGAGTAAATATTTTCAGTTGTTGTGAAGACCTGTGTTTTTCTTTGATGTGGAGGCAGTATGTGCGTGCATGTGTGTTTAATCAGCTTTCTCTAAATAAGAGTTGATTCGCCCTAAACATACAAATATTTTGAAACCAATTTTTCTGGTATGCGTCACCAGCACAAAATATTTTGTAAACAATTTGCAGAATGAAGAGTAGGTTTACTTTAATTATTTTAGATCCTCACCCAGAAGTGATTGTGTCATGGTTTGAATTATGTCCCCCAAAAAATGTGTGTATCAATTTGGCCAGGCCATGATTCCTGGTATTGTGTGGTTTTCCTATATGTTGTAAATCTTGCCTCTGTGATGTTAATGAAGGAGGATGAGCAGCAGTTGTGTTAGTAAGGCAGGACTCGGTCTACAAGATTGGATTGTATCCTGAGGCAATGTCTTGAGATATAAAAGACAGAAGTGAGCAGAGAGATAGGGGGACCTCATACCATCAAGAAAGCAGTGCCAGGTGCAGAGCGCATCCTTTGGACCAGGGTCCCTGCGCAGAGAAGCTCCTAGTCCAGGGGAACACTGAAGAGAAGGCGGCCAACAGAGAGAAAAAGCCTTCCCCTGGAGCTGACGCCCTGAATTTGGACTTTTAGCCTACTTTAACTGTGAGAAAATAAACTTCTCTTCGTTAAAACCATCGACTTGTGGTATTTCTGTTACAGCAGCACTAGATGACTAAGACATCATACATTCTGTATTCCAGTTTTCTTGGTAAGAATATGTTACTATTAGTATATAACATTAAAGCGATTGACTGCTAACTGAAAGGTCGGTGGTTTGAAACCACCAGTGGCTCTAAGGGAGAAAGATGTGGCGGTTCGCTTCAGTAGAGATTTACAGCCTTGGAAACCTTATGGGGTCGCTATGAGTTTGAATCAACTCGACATAACAACAGAACAGTTCTGCTGTGTCCTATAGGATCGCTGTGAGTTGGAATCGACTCAATGGCAATGAGTTTATATAACTAAGTATTCCTTCTACATCAAATTTTATATGTACACATTTTAAAACTCAAATAGCACCGTAAGGTTTATGATGGAAAAAAGCAATCCCTCTTCCAACTTTTGATTCCCAGTATCCAAGGGCAATCGCTTTTAACGTTTAGCTGTTTCTTCCATTCCTCCGCATTTCTAAGTAACATTTCTGAACTTTTCCTTTGTCGTCATTGTCTCATAATCAAACACACAGTGCGCCTGGTGTTCCTCTTCTCATCTTCTCAATGTTAACACAGTGATTTATTTAAATCAATAGTTACCATTTGCATTATTGGAACATTATTACGACTTCTGTAAATCATTGTGCATTTTATTCCTTTGATCATTTCTGCCTCTCTAATTTCTCTGTTTTCTCTTTCTCTAATTCCTTTTCATTAGTTTTAGTTGGAAATACTGGGTCCTTTAATTATGTAATCATTACTATTTTAAATCACCTTGGCTTTTCTTTTACTTTCTGGGGATTTTTTTTCTATTTTGTCCCTATCCTTCATATATTATATCTCCTAGACTCTGTATTCTATTTTTCTTACTTTGGTTTTTTCAGATTCATCATTCTATTCATTCCATATATATGTATTGAGCCCCTATGTTCAGACTAAATAGGTCCTGAGCTATATTAGTGAAGAAAATAAACAGAAATTCTACATCAATGGAGCTTATGTTCTAGAGGAAAAGTCAGGACAAAAAATAAGGAAAATGAATTAAATATAAATATCAAGTGACAAGAGCTAAGAAGAACAAAAACAAAAGGGAGGACAAGATGTATTCAGAGTTGAGGGAGGCTGAAATTTTATTTAGGTTAGTGAGGACTCTCTTCACTAGGAAGGCTCCTTCTGAAGGAGTTAAGGGAGATCTCTAGGCCAGGAGCTATCTCTTCACAAAAAACTAATCCTCTCTTCAACCATGTTTAATTTACTGCTAATATCCTGTGCTGATTAAATAATTTAAAATATTAAGAAGTATTTTACTTTTCCAGAAGTTGTATTTTGTTCTTCAGATCTGCTTATTATTTTATAGTGTTTTCTGTTTTGCTCACATTTTCTATCCCGTTTCTTTTTACTTCTTAAAAAATATTAAACCCATTCATTTTATATTCTGTGTCAGGTGACATCAGGCTCTGATTTTGCTCAGTTCTCTTTCTCTTTCTCATGGTGCCTTACTTCATTGAATATCTGACCATCTTCTTGCTTGCTTTCTTGACTTGTTTCATTACTGAGCTCATATGTCTTGGAAGTTAATGTGTGGGGATTCTTTGAATCCCGCATTGAAGGCTTATTTTTTTATTCTTTAAGCATCTTAGGTGACTACCAGGTCGGGACTACTTTAAACTGAATTCCTGGCCTGAGATATTCAGGACCACCAGGTTCTGAAATTCAAGTTGCCAAACACTGTGAGAATGTCATGTGGTTAAACAATTTATAAAGAAAAAAAAATTCCATTTAGTCATTCACTAATTGCCAAAGGTTTTAATAGGCAGTTTGTTTTGGGGGTGGGGGGTGGGCTTTGTTTGTTTGCTTGTTTGTTTCAGTCCCCTAATAGGTGTCTACAAGAGAGAAGGATGGATGGGTGAGTGGGTGAGTTGCTGATGTGGGATGGGAGGGGGTTATTCTAGTTGACTCTTACACTGAGGATGTAGCCTATTAGATTCCCCATTTTGAATGTGTTCTGGACTTGCATCTCATCCCCATATGTCATGAGACCAAGATAATTGAAGTTCAGGTTCATCTGATACAGTAAATACCCTCAAGGAGAAAATCAACTTTAGTCTTCCCTCTCTGAGTTCTTGTCTTCACTTAGCCTTTGGCCTTGCTAACTTGCCTGCTCATTGATGCTTGCAAAAGCATGTAAAAATATATATTAAAATTTTGTTTTAGCATTTTTAATCATTTTGGGGGGAGTTGCCTCTATACTGATGGAAAGAGATGTTGCCCTCTGTAACGCACAAAATTAGATTTACGCATAGTATCTTATGAACTATTATAATTTGTCAATTTTCTTAAGTGCCACTTAAAAAACATGCATCACCCCTTTACTCTGTGTTCACTCTTCTTACCAAAACACGTCTTTAATAATTTTTTCAGCCAGTCTCTAATGGTGGTGAAATTTCTTTGACTGAGAATGTATTTCTTTGGCCCTTACTCTTGAATGAGAGTTTAACTGGGGATATAGTATTTGTTTGACTGTTTTTACTCTCAGCATTTTGAGGTCATTTCTGGCATCTGTTATTGCTGTTGAGAAGTTGGCTAGCAGATTAACTATCTTTTATTTATAATTAAGTGTTCTTATTTCTCTGACAACTTTTAAGATTGTTTATATTTCATATTTTGCAGTTTGATTGCAGTGTGTTTAGCTACAGATTAGAGTTTACTTTCAACGAGGACTTGGGTCTTTCTACAATTCTGGAATAGTCTCTACAGTTATCTCTTTTTCTATCATGTTTCCACCGTTCCTTCCCACTTTTTTCTTCTAAAGCTTTTACGTAAATGTTGCAGCCCCTGTAACTGTTCTCCAGGCTTTCAACTGTGTTTTCACATTTTTTATCTCTGCTATGTATTATATGTGCATACCCTTGAGATGATGCAGAAGTTTAACACACTCCACTGCTAACCAAAAGGTTAGAGGTTCGAGTTCACCCAGAGGCCCACAGAAGAAAGGCTGGTGATCTACTTCCAAAAAATCAGCCATTGAAAATCCTACTTCCGGATAGATCTTGAAATGTGCTTGTTGACAATGAATGCAACACCATTCCTCTTAAATTTGTCATTCTGGCATAGCAGACCATATGATTGTCTGATTCAAAATGGCCAATACCAGTTCATTTTAGCTCACTAATGCCTAGGATATGCGTTCCATTTCATTTTTGCTGACTTTCAATTTTCCTAGGTTCATACTTCCTACATTCCATGTTTCGATTATTAATAGATGCATGTAGCTGTTTCTTCTCATTTTGAGTCATGCCACATCACTAAATGAAGGTCCCAAAAGCTTGATTCCATCCATGTCATTAAGGTTGACTCTGCTTTGATGAGTCAGGTCTTCCCCAGTTGTATTTTGAATGCCTTCCAACCTGAGGCACTTCCAGTCTTCGGCACTATGTACGACAATGTTCCACTGCTGTTCATAAGGTTTTCACTGGCCAGTTTTCTTCAGAAGTAGACTGCCAGGTCCTTCTTCCTAGTCTGTCTTAGTCTGGAAGCTCCTCTGAAACCTGGCCACCAAGGGTGACCGTGGTGGTATTTGAAATACTGGTGGCGAAGCTTCCAGTATCACAGCAACATGCAAGCCCCCACAGTACAACAAATTGACACATGTGCAGAAATGTTTAGCCTTTATTTTATATATTTACAAAATGTATGGATTTTGTTCATAGGGAATTGCTCTTCCAATTGTAGCTTGAAGGCTCATTTTAGTAGGAGAGGTTTTTATTTGTTTTTTGTTTTTTTTTATTGTCTCTTTATTTCTGTCTCTCACTCATATATTCCTTCTTCTCTTTTTGCTTGTTTGGAGCTCTCACATTTTGGACCCTACAGAGAAATGTTGATACTTTTACTTCTAGTCCAATGTGCTTTACATTTTTTAAAAATATTTTTTGTCTTTTTAGCTTTTCTTGATGCCTCTAGGATAATTTTCTCAATGTGTATTTCCAACTCACCTATTGGTTGTTTGTATCTTTTTAGCTATTTCTTGATTGTTTTATTTCCACAATTTTTTTCATTGTCCATATTTCCTAGTTCTTCATAAACACCTATTACTGTTATGCTTATCTTTTAAGGACCTTTATTGTGTTTATTTTAAATTGTTGTCCCATCATTCTATTAGGTGCCTTCCTCTGCTGTAGGGTCTCATTTCTTTCACTGTGTATGTGATTCTTTGTTAATTTTCGTTTAACCCTGAGCTCATCTTTATTTCTCTGACACTATCCCCTGCCTCTACTTGGGTTGAGGACTTTGGGGAAACAACAAACACAGAATCTTGTGGTACTTGAGTGGTGCAGCATGGGGGACCTTCTGGCTGAGTCCACTTCTGAACTCTGGGTTAAACCATGTACAACTATTTTACCCACCTTGGTCTTCCTGCCCCCACCTAATACCACCTCGCCACTTATTCCCAGAAAATGCTCTGCCTTGGGTACCACTGCCCTCCTTTAGGGTTGCCCAAAGGGTCAGGAAAGAATGTTCAGGAAATTACATAACAATCAGCACTTATTTCTCACCTCAATTCTGATACAACCCCATGTTAATCTCAAGCTCTGTCTCTACCTCATGTTTTTCTTCTGCTTCTGGGTGTCAGTGCTGGTCTCGGCCAGTAGCACTGCTGCAGCAAAACACCTGGGCATCAGAGCTTCAAGGTGATGAATTGGTTTGTTCAGGAGTCCTTTGTGTCCTACTTGTGTGCCTAGCCCAGTCCACCAACGCTTGCCAAAATCTTCATATATAGTGGTAGAGACTAAGGCTTAAGTATAATTTTGCCTTAGTCTACTCAGGTGGAAGCTTCTGGTGATGGTTCTCCAGAGCATGAGGGTTGGCAACATTGCTCACTTCCAACCTCTTCTCTTTTTTTCTCCCGTCTTTTCACTATGTTCTCTGCCATCAGAAGCTACCAATTTTCCCGTAAGTTGGACCTCATCTGCCTTAGATCTCCCAGGCCTTTCTCATACATGTGTTCTACTGGTTGGGCTAGACTTCACATTAATTCCAACTTACTCAGAGAAAGGAGCCAATACTGAAATCGTGCTCACCATCTTGTGGGGACTGGAAGCCAAATTCTTATTGGGATAAAAGTACTTAAGGGAAATCAACCATTTTTTCTTCTCTTGAAAATAATTGGGAACCAAAGATATAGAAGATTTAATTCGAATACTAGATTTTATCTACCACATGTTTTTAAATTTACCAAAGAATTTAATTCGTAGAATACATTATTGGACATCTATTGAGTAAACTCTTTTTATTTTTGAAACATAACCATTTTATCTGGAAATTATAATTCAAAAGAAAGAATAAAAATGGTTAGAATGGCTTCATTGCCAAAACATTGTATATTGCATAAAATCTAGAACTTGAGGTTTTACAAAGCATAAAATGCTATAATATATGTCATTCTAAACAGAGGTGGTTAGGGGAAAGATTAGAATCATTCTCACTGGAAATGGTCATGCCTTTCCTTGATCTAACCCCTCCAGTTCTTCCAACGGTTTAGTCTTTAAAGAATCAGATGGTGTTGGGGAGGAGAAAATAAAACCGAGTACCTTGAAATGTCAAGTAATTAGAAAAGCGATTACTCTGTAGGGCATTGTATGAATCTGTAGATTAGAAATGATGAGACGGGATAAGAAAGAAGTAGCACGCTCATCTTTTGTCTTCCCCCCATAATATACACATAGAATTGTTGGCTGTTAATTTGAGATGAGAACATAGAATCTCCCAAATGTCTAAAGCCTATATTGATTATATTTACATGCCTTCAAAGTTCTGTTCATGCTTGAATCCCCTGTGGCTAATTTTTGCTGGTTCTGATAAAATTAGCATTTTAAAAAATGACAGCCACTTACTTTGAAGAGCCATCCTTGGACAATATTGTGGGAAAACCAAGTTAAGCTTCAGCATTTCCAGTGGTTATTTTTTGCTGCATAGGTAGTAGTTGAGGATGGGGAGATTGGATTGTCAAATCTTTAGAAACTTAGCTATGTAAGAATTCAGAATTGGGGCAAATATTTATAGTGGTCTATTATTTTCTGTGTCGTAGCTATAAGACAGACAAGGAGTTAGGACATTTTAAATCCTAGATCATACCAAATTAAATTAATTAGAGCAAACTGATTAACCATGTTCGGCCTTAGTTTTCTCATTTATAAAATGAGAAGTTTTGAAAAATCCATTCCCAACTCTAACACTCTATGGTTATTTGATTATGATTTTGTCTTAAAGACTTGGCTTGATCATAATCAAGAAGCAGGCTCCTTCTGAGGTCCTGATATAATCATTAGACCACATGGTATCTTGAGTTTGGACCATAGATCCATGTGAAGTAATTTGTATAATGCAGTGAGCCCATACCCCATTAGTAGCTAATTAACACCATTTTAAATGACATTCCTAAATGAATAACAAAATTGATGCCAAGGAACAAGGTTACTTCACCAACACTCCAGCTGTTATTTTAGTCTTAGCTGTGCTGCAGCCCAACAGTCCAGTCATTTCCCTTTTTTAGTTCTAATTAATCAAGGTTTATGGAAAAAAACTAGTATAAAACTGTAATTATAGGAAAAAAAAAAAGTGATCTGAGCCCCAAATGTTTCTAGTCCATGTTGTACCTTCGATTTTCATAAAATCCTTCTGAAATGATTTTCAATATTCTTTTATCATCACTTAATCAGGTTACTATTATCGATAGACTAATATTCTGGTGGGAAGAAAAAATGTTTTTCTCCTAAATTCTCACATCCTGACTATTATTTCCGTTTGAAAACATGATGTTTATCCAATATCCAAGGACATTAAGTTGCTTTTTTCATATTTGTTAATATTTTCATATGGGGGGTATATTTGCCCATGGAGACTATCTAGAGTGACTTCTCTGCCTCCCACTCACTGTGGTCAAGATACCTTATCCACTTGGAAAGAACATTCTAGAAGAGATCCATCTAGAAGTGTCAGATTTATGGGGTGTTAAAACTAGCATTGACTTTATACATCACCTGGTCCAATGGTCTTGCTTCATCAGTAAGGATATTGAAATATTTAATTTGTCTGTGCCTTACAATTTATACTCCCACCGTTTAACTGCTCCTTAAAGTTGCTTCCCCAAAAGGGAAGAACACGCTCAGTACTTCTCAAGCTGAAAGAACTGAAGAGAAAATTCAAGCTTTGAGATGCAATACTGAAAGATTCAAGGGAGAAAATATTAAATGACGCAGGAAGCACCAAAAGAAGATGGAAGGAATACACACAGTCACTATACCAACAACAATTGGTTAATGTTCAGCCATTTCAGGAGGTAGCATATGATCAAGAACTGACGGTTCTGAAGGAAGAAGTCCAAGCTGCACTGAAGGCATTGGCAAAAAACAAGGCTTCAGGAATTGACGGAATACCAGCTGAGATGTTTCAACAAATGGATGCAGCTCTGGAAGTGCTCACTCGTCTATGACAAGAATATTTGGAAGACAGCTACCTGGCCAACTGACTGGAAAAGATCCATATTTGGACCATTCCAAAGAAAGGTGATCCAACAGAATGTGGAAATGATCAAACAATATAATCAATATCACCCATAAGTGAAAATTTGATGAAGATCATTCGAAAGCAGTTGCAGCAGTACATCGACAGGGAACTGCCAGGAATACAAGCCAGATTCAGAAGAGGATGTGAAACGAAGGATATCATTGCTGATATCAGATGGATCTTGGCTGAAAGCAGAGAATACCAAAAACATGTTTACTTAATGGGATGCTTAACAGTACATTACATTTTCATTTTGTATGGGCTCAGGCATAACAATGATTGTGAGGATGGCACAGGACCAGGCATTGTTTCGTTCTATTGTACATGGGGTCACTATGACTTAGAACTGATTCGGTGGCACCTACCAATAATAACAACATATATTTAGATACGATTTTTAGCTACAACATGTTGAGTTAAATTAATTTTCAGTAGCTCTGTTGAGTTAACATGTAATGCATATTCACTTGGGTGTGTAACATGTTTGGTGCAAGCTTCATCAGGGCAAATAGTAGTGTAGTACCTTTGGAGTAGTTGTTTGCTTTAAGCTGAAAATTTTGAGAGTTACGAAATGGAGAATAATTGTTAACAGTATTTTTCCATAATGAAGTCCTGACCAGTTAATTGTTTTTATCATTGTTGTTAGCTGCCATCAAGTTGGTCCCAACTCATGGCAACCCCATGCACAATGGGATTGGCCTGTTGTGATCCATAGAGTTTTCATTGGCTAATTTTTAGAAGTAGATCACCAGGCCTTTCTTCCTAGTCTGTCTTAGTCTGGAAGCTCCGCTGGAACTTCCTCAGCATCATAGCAGCACCCAAGCCTCCACTGACAGTTGGGTGGTGGCTGTGTATGAGGTGCATTGCTGGTAATCAGGCCCGGGTCTCCCACATGGAAGATGAAAATTCTACCATTGAACCAGCACTGCCCCCTCTTTTTTTTGTCATTAAGGCTCATACTTCTTTTAGAATTTTCAATAGTGAACCACAAAATAATACATTTTGAATTAGAATTGAGTTTAATCTCACTGTTTTGTTTCTCCATTTCTTGGTCTATTTGGATCAATTTAAGAAAAACCTATTTTGGGGCCGCATTACACCAAAAGTACTGTAATATTGGGAGAGGTAGTTATAAAATTGCTCCTCAAGTTATAAATTCTGTTGTAATTATCATCAGTGGTGTCTAGGAGTAGTTCTTTTTTTCAAGTCCATTTGTACTAATCCTGTCACTAGGATAATGATTTTGCAGGTCTAATTGTATTCGAATGATAATCAGTGATATATATTTCGTATTGTATTACTTTAATCAGCACTATTCTATTTTATGTGGAACATGACTTTTCCCTTTGCAAACTTAAGTTTTTACTATAATAGACTTGAAAGTCTTGTGCACAGTGAAATGATCCCAGCATCCCAAAAAGTGCAATTCTTCATTATGTGTGCATACAGCACACAGCAGGCTAAAATAGGTATCATGGATTGAATTGTGTCCCCCAAAAATATCAGCCTGGCTAAGCCATGATTCTAAGTATTGTGTGATTGTTCACCATTTTGCCATCTGATGTGATTTTCCTATGTGTTGTAAAGTCTACCTCTGTGATGTTAATGAGGTGGGATTAGCAGCGGTTATGTTAACGAGGCAGGACTCAATCTACAAGATTAGGTTGTATCTTAAATCAATCTCTTATGAGATATAAATGCTTCTATTTTAGGTATGGTGGAACACACAGGTTAGGAAGAGGAGGGGGCCTTCTGTGTCAGGCTGCCTGGAATTTCCTTGCTCTGCCATTCACTTTGGGGAAATTACGTAGCTTCTCTATGCTTCATTTTCCTCATCTGTAGAACAGGAGCAACAAGAATATCTACCTGATGGGGATATTTTGAGCATTAAATGTAAGATAATACATGCAAAGTACCTGGTACATAAGTGAGCAAGCAATTAATTCTACCACTGGGTCAAATTTCAATTGTAATTTACCTTTGGTTGCTTCTGTATACATCATCTTTGAAAACGGCTATAAACTAGGAAGATTTGATGACCTAGTGGCCCAGTTTCTTTAGAGGTAGTGGCACACGTTTGATCCTAGGCAAAATCACAAGCTGTACAATTTTCTTGTTCTCTAATACAATTTCTCTTGAAATGTTCTTACTTTCCTTGGCCCCATGACCTTCTAATCTCAGCCCGAAGTCATTACTCCTCAAATAATTTTTGTTGTTTGCAAACTTTGGGCAAAGCACTGTACTAAAATTTTAGAAGAAGAATAAAATGTGTCCTTTTTTCTCAAGAAGTTGAGAGTCTAGTATGGAAAAGATATTTGCTAAGTTTATAAAACATAAATAGCTCTAGAAGAATTAAATAATAGTTGAAGACAGTAGAGAAGAGGTCATGAGGCAAGCATGTCTTGATATTCAAAGCCCCTTCTAATTTTTCTTTTTAACAATGGTTATTTTATTTCTTTATTTATTATTGTACTTTAGGTGAAAGTTACTCTCATACAAAATTTTATACACATATTGTCATGTGATACTAGTTGCAATCCCAACAATGTGACAGCACACTCCCCCTTTCCACCGTGGATTTCCTGTGTCCATTCAACCAGCTCCTGTCACTTCCTGCCTTCTCATCCTGCCTCCAGACAGGAGCCACCCATTTGGACTCATGTATCAGCTTGTACTAAGAAGCACACTCTTCACAGTATTATTTTATGTTTTATAGTCCAGTCTAATCTTTGTCTGAAGAGTGGTCTTCGGGAATAGTTTCTGTTCTGGGTTAACAGAGCATCCGGGGACCATGGCCTTGGGGGTTCCTCCAGTCTCAGTCAGATGGTTAAGTCTTGTCTTTTTACGTGAATTTGCGTTCTGTTCCGCACTTTTCTCCTGCTCTGTTCAGGACTGTCTGTTGTGTTCCCTGTCAGGGCAGTCATTGGTGGTAGCCGGACACCATCTAGTTCCTCTGGTCTCAGGCTGATGGAGTCTGTGGTTTATGTGGCCCTTTTGTCTCTTGGGCTAACATTTTCCTTGTGTCTTTGGTGGTGTTCATTCTCCTTTGCTCCAAGTGGGTTGGGACCAATTGCTGTATCTTAGGTAGCTCCTCGCAAGCTTTTAAGACCCCAGACCAAAGAGGCATGCAGAACATTTTCTTAATAAACTTTGTTATGCCAGCTGACCTAGATGATCCCCGAAACCTTGGTCCCCAGACTCCAGCCCCAGTTACTCTTGTCCCTCGAAGTGTTTGGTTGTGTTCAGGAAACTTCTTAGTTTTTGGTTTAGTCCAGTTGTGCTAACTTTCTCTGTATTGTGTATTGTCCTTCCCTTTACCCAAGATGATTCTTATCCACTATCTAGTTAGTGAATTCCACTCTCACTCCCTCCCCACCCTTGTAACCATTAAAGAATGTTTTCTTCTGTGTTTAAACCTTTTCTTGAGTTCTTATAATAGTGGTCTCATACAATATTTGTCCTTTTGCAACTGACTAATTTCACTCAGCATAATGCCCTCCAGATTCATCCATGTTGTGAGATATTTCTCAGATTCTTCATTGTTCTTTATTACTGCATGGTATTCCATTATGTGTATGTACCATGATTTGTTTATCCATTCGTTTGTTGATGAACACCTAGGTTGTTTCCATCTTTTTGTGAATACTGCTGCAATAAACATAGGTGTGCATATATCTTTTCGCGTGATGGCTCTTATTTCTCTAGGATATATTCCAAGGAGTGGGATTGCTGGGTCATATGGTACTTCTATTTCTGGTTTTTTAAGGAAGTGCAAAATCAATTTCGAAAGTGGTTGTACCATTTTACATTCCCACCAGCAGTTCATAAGTGTTCCAGTTTCTCCACAACCTCCCCAACATTTATTATTCTGTGTTTTTGGATTAGTGCCAGCCTTGCTGGGGTGAGATTGTATCTCATTGTAGTTTTGATTTGCATTTCTCTAATGACTAATGATCGTGAGCATTTCCTTATGTGTCTGTAAGCCACCTGAACATCATCTTTGGTGAAGCACCTGTTCATATCCTTTGCCCATTTTTTAACTGGGTTATTTGTCTTTTTGTTTTTGAGGTATTGCAATATCTTGTAGATTTTAGAGATTAGAACTTTATCAGATATATCATAGCCAAAATTTTTTTCCCAGTCTATACATGGTCTTTTTACTCTTTCGGTGAAGTCTTTTTTTTTTTTTTTAAATTATT
>NW_004444083.1:1637152-1639093 GCF_000243295.1 Trichechus manatus latirostris | reverse complement strand
AATTCTATCACTGTGATGAGTTTATACTGATGAGGTTGACAAGATTAGTGTATTAATGCAATCTCTTTTGAGATATAAAAGAGAGAAGCGAGCAGAGATACATGGGATCCTCCTACCACCAAGCAAGCAGTGCTGGGAGCAGAGCGCGCATCCTTTGGACCTGAGGTTCCTGCGCAGAGAAGCTCCCAGACCAAAGGAAGACTGATGACATGGTCTTTCCTCCAGAGCCGACAGAGAGACAAAGCCTTCTCTGGAGCTGATGCCCTGATTTTGGACTTGTAGCCTACCGGACTGTTAGAGAATTAACTTCTCTTTGCTAAATCCATCCACTTGTGGTATTCCTGTTAGAGCAGCACCAGATGACTGAGACATATACCTATGCCGTTAATTCTCTCTTTTATTGTTCTGATGATGTTGTCATTTACTGATTAACTGCTCTGATTCCCTGTTGTATTTCTTCTCGTTTTGGATAGTCCTTGAGAGTTCCTTTCCTAGTTTGGTATCTGGCTGGTATGATCCTGCGTCCTAGATTCTGCCTGTGAGCTGAAGTTGGTTGTTCTCAGATCGAAGAATTCTCTTCAATAATTCTTGTAAGTTTGTTTTGACTTTTACATATTCCCTTAATTTCTGTTTATCTGGAAATGACCTAATTTCACCATCAAATTTGAACGAGAGTATTGCAGGATATATTGTTCTTGGCTGGCAATTTTTTTCTTTCAAGATATTACATATGTCATCCCATTGCCTTCTTGCATGCGTGGTTTCTGCCGAATAATCTGAGCTTAGTCTTGTTTCTTCTCTGTATGTGACTTCTTGTTTTTCACGAGCTGCTCCCAGGATTCTTTGTTTGTATTTGGTTATGGCAAGTGTGATTATGATATGCCTTGGTGATTTTCTTTTGGGGTATATCCTATATGGGGTTCGTTGAGCTTTTTGGATGGCCAGCTTTTCATTTTTCATGATACTGGGGAAGTTTTCTGTCAGAAGTTCTTCAGTGATCCTCTCTGTGTTCTCTGTTTTCTCCCCATGTTCTGGAACTCCAATCACTCAAAAATTTTTGCTTTTGATTGTATCCCACATAACTCTCAGGGTGTCTTCATTTTTCTTTGTTCTTTTTTTCTGATTTTTCCTCAGAGTGGTCTCCAAGTGTTTGTCTTCAATTCTACTGATCCTGTCTTCCACAATTTCAGATCTGCTTCTCAGCCCTTCTATGACACCGTCCATTTCTAAAATCTTGTCATTTTTGTATAGTATCTAGTTGTGAATTTATTTTGGCATTTTTTTCCTGCATTATTTTCCTGAATTCTTCCAATTTTTTGTCTGTATTTTCCATGAATTTGTCTATTTTTTCCTCATTTTTGTTTGATTTTTGCTTCAGCTGTTGGAGAATTCTGAGTATTAGAGATTTGAATTCTCTATCAGGTAGCTCTAATGCCTTTTCTTCCACTGGAAAGTCATCTGGTGTTTTATTTTGGACGCCTACTGGAACCATCCTGTCCTATTTTTGTAAGTGTTTTGATATTGTTTGCTGTCTTCGGGGCATTCAGTAGTTATTTTTCTCGTTTATTGATTGTAGATTTGTTTGTTGCGTCCGCTTTTTTTTTTTTAATTTGGCTATGTCTGAGAAGACGGGCTGTGTTGTTTGTTGTTTGCTTGTCTGTGGGCACAATACTTTTCGCCTTCTTCTCCAATCACTCAGATATGGTACGGCAGGGCAGGTCTAACTGAAGAGGAGTTACTGGGACGGGTTGTTTTGGCACTTAAAGCCACCAGGGCGGGTCGGTAATCAGTGCAGGGCAGGTTCCAGTAGGCTATGCCTGTGCTGCTTGGAGGTTTGACGTTAAGCGCACAGTGCAAGTAGGTAGGATGTAGGGGGTAGATTGTTATTTGTGGAGCTAAGATGGATATGGGAGAGAGGAGAGAGGAACAGGAGCCAAAAAC